>NW_004524581.1:1471208-1520748 GCF_000260255.1 Octodon degus | reverse complement strand
TTTCATATTAATGCTTTGTTTGTGATCCTTGACTTCCAGCACGCTTTAAGAAAGATTCTTTCAATTGTAGCTTGTAACCAATTGCCTGTTCTGAACAAGGCGAAACTTGTCACACACTATTGCAGAGGATCTCTGTTTTCATTTGTGCATTCGGCACAGGGTCTCACTATGCAGCTCAGACTTGTAGTGATCCTCCTGTTTTCAGCACCCCCAGCACTGGGATTACAGGCGTGCACCACCATGCCCAGACTCGGTGACTGGCTCACAGAGGATCTTAATATCAATATTGCTGAATATTTTAATATCCATACTCTGCTCCTGACATACAAGCTCCCTTCCCTTCATGTGGATGGCACTCAGCACCAGCATTTACCTTTTGATCACAACTTGTACTTAGGTCATAAAGAAGTACCAAAAAGAGAAATTTACCATTTTTAAGAAGAGAATCTGTTGTAAATAAGTATAAGAATATTGCAGGGATTTCCCCCCTATACCTGAAACAGTGTTTTTAAAATCAAGTAATAGAGATTAAGTAAGAGACAATGATCCTGAGAATCTCCAGAAGATATTTGAATCTAGCAGTTAATTGGAAAGATTCTTACCACTCATCCACATGGCTGACACTGACAAAGGTTCTACAATCTGAGATACAGGATCTCAGGATAAATCCTGAGGGGATTTTACTGACTTTATCAGACTCAAAAGCTACATCTATTGTTGCATAGGTCCTGCTCTATCTTGGTCTTAACCATCCAGTAGAAAAGTATGAAGACGAAATATAGGAAGTAAAGCCATGCTGTTATGTTGAGCTGTAAGGGACTTAGATCAACAATTTCTGACATTGCCAGTCAAGCAGAATACCCAATGTTATTATGGACTACTGGACTCTTTTAGAATATTTTGCTGAGTTAACACACCTATAACATTCAAATAATGGAACTTAACAAAAAAGGGGATACAAGTGAATGTCTATTTTGTATCTGTGTATTCAAAATGGTTAGGATAAATATATAGTTACATTCTCTTAATGAATAGAGGGATTCATTCTAATAGTGTTTGTAAATAGGATATCATGTTCATATCTTGTATAGCAATTACTCACGAGGAAGAATGTATGCAATGTGTTAATTATTGAAATTGTTTTACCAATTTGGTTTGAAACTATCTCGTTGCTATTTGTTTCTCAATAAAATTATGGAAAAAAAAGAAACCCATAGTGCCTAATAGACGAGTCATTATTTTAAGAAAGGGACATCACTATAGGCACATTAAACCAAGTAAATTGTCTAGATTAATTAATTGTCTAGATTAACAAGAATCTCTGGTATGTATTGCTTAACCAAATTCTTGAATCAAATTAAATTTCCTTTTTAACATCAAACTCAATCATACAGTCTTCTATTATGATAAAAACTTATTTTGGGTTTTCCAAGCAAATACCTGATACTTATATTTTTAAAAATCCAGCTAAGCCAGTGAGCTAAGATTTTTATGAATCAAAGAACTGAGCTTCTGCTTGTCTGAATTGAGTTATGATAGGTGTTAAGATCATTCTAAGGCCATTCTACCCACAGACAAGTAAAGAAGATAATTCAAATGTCTTACCAACATAAAACATAATGACAAAATGTTTATTAACAACACACTAGAAAGCAAATGAGAAATCATTCATTAACAACACAATTGAAAGTAATCAGGTGATAATCTCAGGAATACAGCAGGTACAGCTCACACAAACACTGAGAAATCACTGAACCATAAAAGAGGTCAGGTCATGGGGCGTGGTGGCGCATATCTGTAATCCCAGCAATCATGAGGCTGAGGCAGGTTGATCATCGTGAGTTCAAGACCAGCCTGGGCTACAAAGAGAGATGAAGGCTAGGCTGAACAACATAGCAAGAGCCCGTCTCAAACAAAATAAAACAAAAAAATTAAAAGGTAATGGGAAGAATACACATAACCAACTTGGTAATGATTTTTCATCAGGCAGGATTTAACAGTAAAAAAAAAAAAAAATAATAATGTTGCTCAAGATAGCATGCAGCTTTTCTGGCCTGTAACATGACAAAATACTATTAGGTAACAAATGAAATTCGGATTTAAATTTGCAAAGTTTCATAAAACTGTCTTGCAATAAATGTGGAAGACAATTATCAGTGCAGAGAGACATGTAAGTTCTCAAAGAAATAAATGCCTAAGTCCCACTTACACTGTTTTAAACGATGGACTCTGCTTTAGGGGCTAGTTTTGGAGCCAATGTGCTCAACTTTCTGGAGATAGAAGCCTTTTGTGAAGCTGAGGCAACAAACATGGCCACATGCAGGTCACCATCCAGGGAGCAGCAGACAAAGCTCTGCCCTAACCTGCAGGCAACCAAATGCCTTGCTTCCCTGAGCAGCATCTTACTCTGGCCACTGTGCTTCCAGAGGGGTGGAACGAGGCTGAAAACAATTAAGGTGGAGCAGAGAAGGCAGAACAGCTCTCACTATGGAGACAAGAAATTGCCCAATCAAATTCCTTCACTCTGGGAAATTAGAACCATGAAGGCAAAGGACAAAGTAAGTCTCAATAATAAAGAAGCATAACTACGTAGGAAACAAAATCACCTCTGAAGGAACAGTCCTTGGTGTCACCAAGTAGTGGACTCAAAAGAGAATCTAATAAATGCACACATAAAGTCTTTAAAAATTATAGTATTTGTTATTTTAAGATGAAAACATATGCACTGACAGATTTAGGGGGACTATGGAAATTGCCAGGGCATAGAATTTTAGTAGAATGATAAGAGAAATGAAATATAATCTCAATGGTAAATGACTGATTTTCATTCTAAAGCCATTAACTATTTCTCATCAAATGTCACTGGGAAATATTACTCTAAACTGATTGCTATAAGGATCTATATTCCAATAAAGCCACCCCTAAGGCCATCTAGGGAAGAACTGAAGCACTGAATGTCCTGGAAACACCAAGTAAATTCTTGCAATCAAATATATCCTAAGCTCTATAATGGAGCCACTTTTATTTACTACTATACCTATAAATATGAGACTGAACCTCATGAATTAGCTGATATTCAGCCAAGTTTGAGTGACACAAATTTGCAATTTTGAATGGTTCAAACGAAGAGTAAAAGCTTGAACTTTATTATTTTAAATATATAGGACAACATAAATATATATAGGGGCCAGGGAGATGGCTCAGTGGAATAAGCACTTCCCTGGCAAGCGCAAGGGCATGAGTTCAATCCCTGGTTCAGCAAAAAAAAAGAGGAATAAAATGCACTACATTTTGGACCCAAGATAAATATATATAAATATACCAGATGAGACATTTTAGCTGATAGCTTCTATAGAATGCTAAAAGTTCTGATTGATAAGGAGATACTTCTGTGAATATTGTCATATAGTCAGTTGCTTTGGCTTCACCTCTTGGATACTTGCAAACTTGAAAGTTTTCCAGGACACTGTAAATTATGGATGCCATGTCTACATGCACAACCACACAATTGGGGGGGTTAGCTTAGTGGCATAAGCACCTGCCTAGCAAGTGCAAGGTTTTGTGTTTGATCCCTGGCACCAAAAACTAAAACTAAAAAAAAGAGAAGAAAACCTACCTCATGATCAGCCATAACAGGGCCAGTTTCCAGAGCATCTTACTTAACTGCACAGAACACCTTATATACTACACTGAGGAAGACACAGCCTCCAGAGAAGATGACACACAGTAGAAATAAATAACTCACTCAGGAATTGATAAGCAGCATTTGATAATGGCTGTGCCACTCGTATGTGAAATCAGGTAAGATACTTAATCTCCTTCATACTCCTGCTTGTCATCTCTGAAGGGAAGAATCATAGAAATGCTGGTGTTTGCAGGAACACAGCAAATTATATAATCGAATATGTCCTCATTTTGCGGGCGACAATAGACCAAAGTGACTGCCTACCCCCTCTTAGGATGCTCAAGAAGAAGAGGCAGGCTTCAGGTGATGCCAGTGATTCACCCCTCATTTTTATTATCTATCATAGTAAAATAGAAATGTTATGACAATGTGATGTGAAATTGGTTCAAGCCAGAATTTCTTAGTAATAGGTTGCAGGCTGTCATAATTTTTACATGTAAAAAGATTACCTGGATCGAAGACCTTGTTCTCAGCGTAGTTATTATGTAGTCACCATATAGTGATAATAAGTATATATCTAAAATATCCCATAATATTAATCACAAGGACTTCTGTTCGCATGAGGCAATAATAAGAGGTGAAGCAAGGTGCTATAGTGCACACCTATACCCCCCAGCACATGGAAGGCTGGGGCAGGAGGATAGTTGCAGGTTCGAGACCAGCCTGGGCTAGAAGGTGAACTGAAGGCCAGTCTAAACTGCACAGTGAGAGCTGTATTAAAAAAAAAAAGACATGATAAATTTGAACTGAATAAACTAAGCACAATTTCTTGGAAACCTGAAGGACTTGAGCTTATCTATTTACATATGAGTAGACGTCATAGGCAGAGTGTAAGAGTAGGAGACATTTTTTGTATATATTTAGTACAGGGTCTGTAGGGTCTACAGTGTCTCACTACACAGATCAGACTTGTAGTGACCCTCCTGTTTTCAGCCTCCCAAGTGCTGGGATTACAGGTGCGTACCACCACGCCAGTCTCAGTCGCCTTCTCAGTGCGCTCTGGCAGCGGAGTAGGCACAGCACGCTCGGGATTGAACACCGACTGCTGCACTCTGACTAAGCAGGCGCTTTAGTCCACTGAGCTATCTGGCCAGCCCTGGCAGATGTTTTTGATGGATAACTGAAGAAATAATGAGCAAGTGCGTAAGAAGTCATCATGGAAGTATACTGGCCCTAAGAGAAGTTGCGTCTTTTAGGACTGAGAAGAAAACTTTGGGTAAATACAGAGAGAATTCTGTTCAAGAGACCAAATTCTAGGTTTTGGGGGGAAAAATCATTCTTTATGCAGAGAACTCATCAGAATTTTACCAGTACACAGAAACCACTAGACATTTTTATGAGCGACATAAGCTGAGTATAAAAGTGATTAGCTTACGTTATCAAAAGACAAGTTTTTCTAAAATAAACCATATGTATCATACACATGTCTCAATTTAACTAATAACAACTACATTTTTTATACTAGTATCTGAAGTAATTTTAGAATACATAAGTTTGGCATAAAATTTATTATGTGGAAAAGAGTAAAATTAATGGAAATAGCTTAATTGATAACTGTCATTTTTTGAACTGAAAAAAATACTTTAGTAACTTTTAGTCCATTGTTCAGATTACACTTCTATGAAGACTGTTTAGTCACTCAGAAAGTAAAGTACAGAACTATTGTGCCCCTCTGTACCAGTGTGCATAAATATGTAAATATTCATACCTGTTTCTACATTTTAATGAACCTATTCTACTGTGGTCAACCATCTTATTTTATAGACTACATATGTATATTTAAATTTTATTTTATTTTATTTTATTTTAAATTTATTTATTTGTGTGTGTGTGTGTGTGTGTGTGTGTGTGTGTATGGCCAGCTCAACCCACCAGGGGGCGGGGCTGGCTGGCATGTGGTGCTGGGGGATTGAACCGCGGTCTCTGTGCTTTGCTAAGCTTGTTCTAAGTAGGTGCTTTAGACCACTAAGCCATCTCACCAGCCCTATATTTAAATTTTAAAATAAGCATCTTAATTATTTGGTGCAAGTACAAATGGAAATTGTGTACTACACTGAAGATCTGAGGGGGAAGATACCTGTGGACAGAAAGCACAGAACAAAATAGTGTAGCCCCTGAGTTTCTAAGCGATATACACAGACTTCCTGAAAGTTACTTCTGGCAATGAAAATAGGAGCCACGAAGCTGAAGCCTTCTTCTGTGCAAATTTAATGGGGGAAACACTCCTTTTGAAATAAAACTGATATAGTGAAATCCTACTTTGATTGGGGAAATGAAAAATCATTACAGAGTCATTTTTCCTCACCAACATTTATAGATTTCTTATTATGCATATTGAGACGATATGCTTTTTGTGATATTTGAGAATACGGAAAAATATAGCTACAAAGAAACTCATTTGTATGTGCACTTGGAAAATGACAAGCTTAATCACAATTCTTTTAATACAATCATGGCAGAACTTGTCAGGCAGATATTCCTTCTGGCTGTAACATAGAAAAAGGATTCAAATGAATTATTTTGCTGCTGTGCTTCTGCTTGAATTTTCAGCTTCTCATTCCCATGTCCCTAAAACAGAATTCCTCTACATGTTTGGATTAACTTAGGGCTGTGTGACCCAGAAGACCAGCTGCAGAGGCGAAGAGCTGGTAACTGATGGAGCAGTGGAGAACCACTCATGGAATGGCCAGTAAGATACATATTCTCATGAGGGCAAAGGCCCTTCTGCTACAAGGCCAATGGATGGCAGCCCTTCACATAATTATATTAGGGAATAAAAGACATGCAATTCAAATATAATTGGAATGTAGTTTTAAGAAAATTGTTGAATTTGGTCATATTTATTAAGGCAGATCATGATGGGCATCTGTATTTTGAGTAGAATCTACAATATTCCTTCATTTGAGTTTGTAAGGTACCTTTAATGGTACCTTAGATACCATTATGGCATAAAAATCAAGTGATAGCAAGTATTTGTGAGTAGGATCTGCTACTAGAATGTATAAAAAAATAAGGTCTGCATCACTTTATTTCATGAAAATGAGATAAAAATGAAAAACAAAAGATTGAAAATGTTGAATCTATATCTTAAAGAACATTTTGGTGGTATGACATAAGATTTTGCTGGATTATCAAATTTCATCATCTGCAATAATTCTCTGCAGCAACTCTCAAAGAAACAACTAGAAAGGGGGATCCACATCTATGCAAATTATGTGACTAGATTTTTTTTGACCAAATCTCTCTAGTTTTTTTTTGCTTGGGTGAAGTCTCTTCAGCCTTCCAGCTTTGCTGGAAGGACAATCTCTAGGTTCAACTCTATGCTCATTGTCATCTTCAGAAAATGTTTACTTTGTTCTTGTCCCTGTATACTCCTGGCAAGAGAAAGCAGCTCTCTGGCTTGGGTGGAGCAGTGCAGGGTATCCATATGCACTCTTCCTAGGAGAAATGTGCCCACACTGTGACAATGGCTAGACATCATGTACTATAGATTTTCACTGTTAATCAATCTTTCTTTTCTTTTCTTTTCTTTTCTTTTCTTTTCTTTTCTTTTCTTTTCTTTTCTTTTCTTTTCTTTTTTCTTTCTTTCTTTCTTTCTTTCTTTCTTTCTTTGCTGGTTGAGCCTGCATGTGGCACCAAGGATTGAACTGTGGTCTTCTGCACCTTCCCAAGCTTGTCTAAGCCTGGGCTTTAGACCACTGAGCTATCTTGCCAGCCCATGTTCAACATTTTAATGGCACTACTACAAACTTTAACTATCAGGATAAGTGAGAAAATATTGAGACACATGACTAATGTATATATTCATGCACTTATTTAAGGATATTCTAATTTCCTTTGCAGTTTAAAATTATGTTTTCAAAAATCATCGCTGCACTGTTCAATATGAAATCTCTGTCAGTTAAAAATGCTGTTGACCAAAGCTAACCTTGTTTTTCATGGAAATCTCTAAGCACTTTAAATTAAAAAAAGTCATAAAAAGAATTGTCAGCTCTTTATTGTATAGATATTAGGAACTGATGAGATGTTTAAACAAAAGCCAAACTGATAACCATGCTATGTCTTCCTTTTGCTGGTGTAAGGTCAGCCACAACAGGGCCAGTTTCCAAACCATATTACTTAACTCCACAAAACACCTTTCCTACTGCACTGGAGATGACACAGTCCCCAGAGAAGATGACACATGGTAGGAATAAATTACTCAGGAATTGATAAGCAGCATGTGACAATGGCTGTGCCACTCATGTGTGTGAAATCAGCTAGGATACTTGATCTCCTTTGTACTCCTGCTTGTCATCTCTGAAGGGATGAATCATAGAAACGCTCATGTTTGCAGGAACATGGCAAATTATATAATCAAATATGTCCTCATCATGCAGGTGACAATAAACCAAAGCTACTACCTACCCCCCCCCTTAGGCTGCTCAAGAAAAAGAGGGAGGCTTCAGGTGACACCAGTGATTCACCCCTCCTTTTTATTATCTATCACAGTAAAATAGGAATGTAATGACAATGTGAAATTGATTCAAGCCAGATTTTCTCAGCAATAGTTTGCAGGCTGTCATAATTTTTATAACTAACAATAGTCCCAAGAAAGAAAATTTAGAACAAAAGTTAGGTAAATCTAAGAAAGGTGCTTAACATAGTAATCAGAAGATACTGGACACTTCAGATACTGTAGCTATAGTTTTCCTGCCTGGAGCAGGCCCTGTAAGTTGTTTCTCTTTATATTTCTACTCTAGTCGGTTTACCCCAAGGACATTTCGGGACTGGGTCAAAGTGTACTTCACGAGCAGGCTCAGGGGGACCAGTGCCCAAGGCTTGGGTAGGAACACGATTGCCTGCAGGTTGCATCTGTGAAATCAAAGGTGGCATAGGTCATTTTCCTTCTCTGCCATTCACGTCCAGCATGTGGCCACTGACACAGATCTGGGACTGGCAGAGGTGGGAGGCTGAAGTGGCTCAGGTGGTGTGGAGCAAGTCCAAGCCCCAGGAACACTGACAGTGCAGCATCACCAAGGAGAAGCTCTGCTGCATGGTCATAGTGAAGAATTTTAATAAGCATTTATATTTTACATTGATAAGGCACAAAGATTTTACAGTGATACTTAAAGGGAGTTGAAGGCATACATGGAATTTCTGAAAGCCATATTTGAACATTAATCTATGAAAACAGATGACTTAATAAATTTTCCCCATTTTTCATTGTGTTTCTCTTTCAAACACTTGGAATGAAAACCATAGATACCATGAGTAATCAATACAGGTAATAAGAGGATAATATCAGAATTTTAAACCAAGTGGTAGATACCACGGATTTCACTAGAGCATTATCTGCTTCTTTTATTGCTTTCCCTACTTTTATTCTAGTTTATTTCAAATCTTTGAATTATAATTACAACTTTATTTGGTAAAGAAAGCCCAGAAGAACATTATAACCAAATGAATATTGATCTGTGAAGATGGGGTCTAAGAAATAGTCTACCCATTTGTGTACATTATTTCTTTAGTATAACCTCCACAAGAATTACTACTATACCAGCAAGATGAAAAGATCATATGCATAGATTTAGACAATTATCATGATTGCCTAAAAGTATAAAATAAAAGCTCATTCTAAATGGGAATTTGCCTGCAATATGCTGCAGACACTCCATTTGTTGAACTTAACAAATAATCACATTGATCAAACTCTCTCACCTAAAGACATGATGTCATCACACGTTGGTGGTCACTCTTCCTTTACAGTTTAGTATTGTGTTTTTAGCCAACATAGTATTATTTTCTTACTATGTTTAAAATCTTCAGTTGGCTAAACTACTAATGGTTTTCACTGAGGCTGATGACATCAGAGAATGACATCAGAGAACGGCTGCTATATAATGCATTTCTGCGCAGAGGTTGCCTATTTCAAAGCTAATGAGATTGCACAGTAAAATTCTGGGCAAATGATTAGTTTTCAGACACATGTGCAGAACAGGCTCACAGGTTCCTCGCTGGATTATTCAGCACTGTGTCCAATTTGCAAGCACACAGGATAGCAGCTGACACATTAGGAAGACACCTGCAGCTACATCAGAGAAAACCCTTGGTCAGCACTGTTGAGCAAGCTGGCCAAACGTCATTAGGTTCCAGAACTGAGGGGAAAAAAGACTTTTGTGTGTTGTGTTAATAAGGAATAGATTTTCTGTTAAAAAATCACTTCTTGGATGAAGCTGTCTTGTCCTTAATGAGGACAGGAGAAGAAATTATCAAGAACAGAACTGAGTAGAACTTCAGTCTTTCTTACATGTCTGAACAAATTCCCATTGATTTTATTGGAATGATAGAAACATAGATTTCAGAAAATGGAACTCAAAAATTATTTGATTGGCTAAGTTTGAAGTAGGTCAAAAAGTCCTTTTATCCTTATGAACTAACATTTTGTCTCATGCCTTGTGTTTTCTTTGACCACTCATATGTTGTCATGAAAATCAGTGTCACAAAGAATGTATAAACTTCTTAAAAGCAATTCAGCAGAATACTTAATAAACTGAGTAGCAGAACTTGGTGAGTGTTTTAGAAGACGATTCTTGAGAAAATCATTATTGTTCACTTGAGCTGCAAACTACCTTTCGCAGCAACAGAACACAGACGAAATCTCTGGCATACAAGAGAACTATACTTCATGCCTAGGTGTCAACATGATTGATTTAAGAAATACCTAGAAGATCACTGAAGCATGCTTTGTGTAGGCCCCAGAGGAGCGACCTTACGTACCCTAAAGTGACCGGGCCCCTCGTCTCTGGCCCCATTCTCTGCTCTGCCTTCCAGCTACCATCTGTGCTCCAAAATGCTCTTCTACCGTGTTTTTACCTTGAATTTAGCCTACTATGGATTGTACCCCTTAAAACTGTAAGTCAAGTTGCACTCTTCCCCCCTTAAGCTACAGGTGTCAGGTATTTGTCCTGCAGTCAAGAAAGTTAACTAATACAAAGCCCAACACTGCGAATTAAGAGGGTACAGTTATGCATCTTGTTCTTCTCTGCTGTGCCACAAAGGTGCAAAGGCAGTATGTCCATTCTTGGCCGGTTCACCTACCCTCCAGGTTTATGGAGTAATCTGGTTGTGTTTACACAAGAGAATGTAATTAAGGCCAGACTTTTTACATTGGAACAAATGAATGAAATTAAATCTTAACAATATAGCACAATGCCATACTGAGAATATTACATTTAAAAGAACACAAACAGGAAAAGACGATTTGAAGTCAACACTCTTAATGAAGAGTTATTTTTCAGATTCAATTATACTGCACAAATAAAAGCAATTGAAATTGGATAAAACTAATTTCCTCTATAATGTACCATCAAATCAATTTTCAACATCTCCCTTTTTAGTCTAATGAATAAAGATACCTTTGCTTCCATTTATGTATTTAAATATACGAACATAATACCTATTTCATGGGAGGCTATGAAACAAATCCTACAATTACTGGAATAGATAAACATTATTAAAGTCATGGATTAAATCAGAAAACCTGATATGTACATGCATTCTTATATATAATCAGTCTAAATTAAGAGGAGATAAAACCTGAGCAGTGTTTTCCAATTTGAAAATTATTTAATGGCTGAAAAGGAGCAGGTCAGCCAATTAGTTTTTCCTTTCTCTCACTAGCTGAGGGAGAGAAAACCATTAAGGAGATTGGCTGTCCTTCTCATTGGTAGAGCTTCAGAATGACAATAACTCCCAGAAAAGTTTAACATTGTGCTATGGTGAGGAATGGTGGAATTTTCAGACACTTGCTGTCTTGCGAGTTCTCCTTAACAGCCAGTCAACTCGAAGCAGGATGGTTTTCTCTTTGTTCTGTGCACATGCCCAGAGCTGTGCGTCACACTACATACAGTTTCTATCCAGTTAGCCAATTGCTTCACACAAGCTGCACATACAAATACATGCGTGGATTATGTTTGGCATTAAACATAGAGAGGATAAAATGTCACTTCCTTTTCTTCCAAATTTAAAGGTATCCTTGAGAGTGAAGCTCCCTGAAAAAATACATTATTGTTTGAAGCAGGTTTTTTTTTTTTTTCCTACAGAAAACATCACTGAGATCATGAAAGAAATGGTGCCGTGTTATACGAAGACAGGAGCACCAGACCGCAGAAGGCCAGGATTTCAGTTCTAGCTTTGACATTTACTCATTGTCTACAATTAGACAAATCATTTGAGCTGCCTGATACTCAGTTTTCTTATTTGAAAAACAAAGACATGGGAGCAGAATGATTTCATACACCCATCGAGCTTAAATTAAGATTAATTTCTCTTCAGATGTGAGAAACACCTGAATCTTGCTTACTGATCACTGGTTTTTAGCTTGGCTGCCCCGTTCATCACTGGAGACTCATGCGCTCTCTGGATGCAGTGTGGGGCAAGCGAAGAAAACCCCCTCCGTGGAGAGCCCAGGCGCCTGTACATCTTAAAAGCTCCCTAGTTAATTTATCACACAATCAGGTCGGAAGCTCCAACTTCACGGCTTATTTTAACTACTGCACTGAGCAGTGGGACATGTAAGTAAGCCAAATGAAGTAAGAAAATAAAGTAAGGACTTTGTTTTCTCCTTTTTGGGTATTCAGTCCTACCATATGCATTAAGCTGATTCATTTCTTAGATGTTGTCCAATATGCTAGATGTTAAAAACACAAGGTCAAATAGTAAGCCAGTCACAGCTTTTCCCATCAAGAAATTTCACCACATATTGTTTATTTTTTAAATGAGAGTACTCATTATACAGATAGCAGTTCTAGCAGACCCCAGTATAGGTATCTAGAAATTACTCTACGACCTGTGAGATGCTAAAGGAGCAACAAAGCTCATCTCACCCTGTATCTGATTATTTTTCTTCATTCAGAAGTAATTCCTTTCAAATAGGTTTTACTTTAATAAATAGGATTAGCTTGTGCTATTTCAATAAAGTACTATATAAAATACAATCAAGCAAGGGCCGGCCAAATAGCTCAGCAAATTAAAACGCCTGCAAGCAGGCACAGGGGCTGAGGGTTCGATCCCCAGGCCTGCCATGCTGGCCCCACCCCTTGTGTGTGCTGAGACTGGGCATGGTGACAGGTGCACCTCTAATCCCAGATCTTGGGAGACTGTAAACTGACAGGTCACTAAGTGTCCAATCTAGTAGTGAGACCTTGAATACCCTATAGACCCTTCCCTAAAATACGAAAAAAAAAAAAAAGAAAAAGTACAATTAAGCAAATGACTACAGTTTGATTTTTAAGACCACATAATATATTGAAGAACAAAGGTTTAAACTGGATGGACAGTGGGAATCAGTGGGAATTTTATTTCCCACTATAAAATCCAAGCAATGGTGTTTACACCCAGGAAACAACAGCTGTTTAAAATGTAATTTTTTATTATAAGCATTAACAAGTGGACACTTGTAATGTGTACCTTCAGGCTCTTACGGTGAATTTAGTTTTCCTTTCCTGACTTTTCAGCCTTTGCATTTCCTGTACTCTTTCTTTTTATTCACTTTCTTGATTGCTGCCTTGTCATATACAACACTGAAATAATCAGTTGCCTATAATAATGTAAAGATGAAGCTACTTTGTTATAAGGAAATGATTTATTCAAATGATTTTCATTTGATGAAAATTAGAAAATTTTAAACTGAGCTCCTTTACTTCTTGTACTTGTGCAGAAAACGATTCACAAAAGTTCTGATTTATCCAATTAGTTCAGCAAAATATGGAGCCTCTAAGGATCATGTGATCATTTAATGTTACTTTTGCTATATCCTGGCAAATCATTGTTCTAAAACAGTTATGTATAAGTAGCATTTAACTTTTCACTCAGTTTCCCTTTAACATAAAAAGATTTTTGAGACAGTTTTGTGTGAAAAGAAACATGACAAAACTAAAAAAGACCATTTTATAGAAAAGCAATTTGTCTAAAATGTTAATAACATTATATTGTTGATTTTCTTTCTACTTTTCTATACTTTTAAAATATTTCATGCCTTACGTATTCTATCTTTTCTTAAAAATTTCAAGAGATTAGATATCTAAGGAGAAAAAGTTTAGAGAAATTTATTTGCATTTATTTAAAAAATTTTTTGGATGTAGTATGCATGATGAATTAAAGTAAAATAATTATCATTAATGATAAATGACCTTGTATTGTAGAATTCAAAAATGCTGATTAAAAAGCAGGCACTTTGGAGATCGGTGGGGGTCAGCCTCCAAAAGATCAGAAACATAAGAAATTTTCCCCAACTTCAAAGCCCTGGAAATTGATCTGAAGACAAGAAAGGATCGTGAAACCCAAAGGCGCAGGGTGGGAAGGGCCACTGAAGGACAGTGGCTGGACAGTGGCAGTGTGAGCTGTGGCCACAGCAAGTACCGCTCACCTCGGCGCTCCCACCCGCGCCTTCTCCAGTCTCTAGCTCGCCTCTTCTTGTCCTGTCCTGAGTGGCACCTGCCTCTGCCACTCACCTCACCACACTCCTCTTCTTTCAGATCTTATCCCATTCTGGTTGTAAAAATGCTCACAGTTTCTAAATTGCATCAGGATTCGACATGAAGTTGAACAAACCATGGAGTAGTAAAACTGTCCATGCTGTGTAGTCAAAAGGAATTGTCCCAACCAAATTCAGAGAGTGAAAAAAGTATAAATCAATGTCTATATTCTGTTCAAAATCCTCTTTAAGACCTTTTTCCCTTATGCTCTCCGACTTTGGCATGCCTCAGGGTCACCCGGAGAGCTGGTTAAAACAACTGCTCTGCCGCACAGTCTCAGGTGAGGGAGGTCAGGACTGGCACCTACAGGCTTCCAGTGAGGTCCTGGGGCAGGGGAGCACCACACTGAGAGCCACAGCACAGTGCACTCTGGCCAACAGTCTGCTCCTCATGCCTTGGGAGGAAGGAAGTGAGGCAGAGAATAGGACTCTGGATGTAAAGAGGAGGGGTCTCTTTTCATTTATCCACTCCTCTTCTTAAATTTACATGTAAGAATTCACATTAAAGTGGTGCAAACAGAAGAATGCAGGTTCCCTAGTAAACTGGCCCTGATGGTTTTCCCAAGTTGTTTTGCATTTGGTAAAAGCAATTTCTCTCTTTTTATTTTTTTAGGGAAGGGTCTACAGGGTGTTCAGGGTCTACCTATTAGATCAGACTTGTAGTGATCCACCTGTTTACAGCCTCCCAAGTGCTGGGATTACAGGCACGTACCACCCTGCCCATTCTCAATTGTCACCTCAGTGCCCTCCAGGGGTGGGGCTAGCACAGTAGGCCTGCAGGTGCTTTAATCCACAGAGGTATTTGGCCTGCCTTTGCAAAAGCAATTTCAAATCTACTTGTACCTTGGCAATTTTTACAAGTAGGAAATGGTAATATTCTATAAAAGAGGAAGATGTTTAGTTGTTATGGATTAACATTTTCTGTTTCTTTCCACTTTTTTGGAGAGGATACAAAAAATTATTTACTGTATTAATTACTCTCCTGCTACTGGGACAAAATATCCAGCATCTACAATTTAAGGGGAAAGGTTCATTTGGCCCACAGATTCCAATGGGGTTGATTCGAAGTCAGTTGGCTCCATGACCGAAACCATATCGCTGAACAGTCTGGTGAGGGACAGCTGCTCATCACGTGACAGACATGGGGCGGGAGGAAAAGGAAAAGTCTGGGGGCTAGCTCACACCTTCCACATCGTAGGTCTACCTGCAGGAATGCCTCGCTTGCAGACAGCGCATACAGCGACTGAACTCATGACTGGATGAATCCCCTGAAAAACACAGTGCCACCAACGTAACCACCTTCCAACTGTGTGGGACTTGGGGGGGCGGTGGCATTTTAGATTGAAACCACACTACTTATTCAAAGTCTGCATCAATTTGTTGATTTATTATTTTGAAGTGAGTTTAGCCTTGATCTAAGTAGGCTCACCATGCATATCCCGCCAGAGTCTCAAAGGGCATTTACCAAGTAGCTTTATCCTTGTCAAGGCAAACCTAGATCTCTTCTGCAACAACTCATAGTCAAATACAGGTTTATCAGTGATCTTAACAGACACTGACAAGACCTAACCAGCTGTTTTCTGCCTGCTGGTTGGCATGGTACTGACTTATAGGAGAGCTGTATACGACAAAATTAGTAAAAGGCCAGTCAAACCTAATTTTATTCTGAAACGATATGTACTTTAAATCATGCATAAACCTCTATTTCACCAATGGTCCTTAAAGAAAAATTATTAATTCCTTCACTACTTACTAAAAATAAAATTTCTCTTCATACTTGGCTATTTATAACAATAATGACATCAATCTTAAGGGAAAGAGAAGAATTGCCTTTCATTTTAATTTTTCCTCCTTAAATAGTGATAACTTTTCATTATGTAAAATACCCTTCACAATTAATTGACAATTAGTGCTGAAATTGAATTTGTAAGCTTATTGGTTGTATTTTAATTATTAGAAGCATCATTTTGTTCACATACATTAACGAACAAATAAGATGGCATAATTACAATTTTAATTGGGCACTGGTAATTCCTTCCAAAGATCTCTTTTTGTAGCCTTATTCCTAATGGACTTTATAATCATGTTGAAATTCTGGCATTCCCTTTAGCCCAGAGCCTCACTGCTTAAGCTCTTTAAAAAAAAATTCTGTATTTGGTACAGGGTCTCACAACGCAGCTCAGAACTCATAACAAGCCTCCTATTTCAGCCTTCCCAGTGTTTGGGTTGCAGGCATGCGCCACCACGCCTGGTTTTGGTGGCCCACTTAGCAGGCCTGGGAGATCAAACCCTGGTCCTTGTGCTTGCCAGGCAGGCACTCAGACCACTGAGATATCTTCCCAGCCTGCTTGAGCTCTTAAGGACAGATTTTAGCCAGCATTGACGTGTAAGAAAAGAGCATGAAGCTTGCATAGTGATCTTCCTACCTTGTAGGTTTATGATCTTAGACAAATCATTGTGTATTTCATACCATCAGCTCTCCCTTGAAATAAGAGGGTTGAGTTAAGTAATAGTGGGACTTTTTAAAACTTCCAATATGAAGGCAGAACAAGGGGTGAGGGAGATGGCTCAGTAGAATAAGTACTTCCTTGGCAAGCACAAGGGCCTGAGTTCAATCCCTGGTTCTGAAGCAGAACAAGTTTTGTAAGATTATTATTTCTCCAGTTATTCTGTAGAGGTCTTCACCTACAGATGGATGTTACCCCAGGAAAGAATGAAAAAAAAAAAACTGTTTAAAAATAAATTGAGAGGGAGCTGGGGAAATGGCTCAGTGGAATAAATGCTTGCCTGGCAAGTGTAGGGGCCTGAGTTCAATTCCCAATTCCACCCAAAAATAAAAATAAATTGTGAGTGTTGTCTTTCTTTATGGAAATGTGGACACATATGGATCCTGAATGCACACATTAAGCTTTGTAGAGGGAGAAATACACTGGTAAATGCTTAACAATCAGTATTTTAAAAACGTAAGTGTTGAGTAGTCATATTTGTTCATTTCTATGACACACACCCTGATTTCAAGTTACCCTCATGATGTCACTGAATACTGAACATGGTGTTGAGACCTCGTGCAGACTTGATGTGCTGGGACAAATGCCAACTCCAGGTTTTGGTGCCCACGAAGCAGTCAATACTTCAGGGTCAGAGACTGAATCCCAGCCATCTTTAAATTTGTGTGAGATTTTGTTTGATTTGTAGGGGCTCCATTTTCTTATTTATCAAGTGAGAGAAATAATTTCCATGATAAAATCACATATCAATCATAAAAGCAGTGAGAAGACACTAGACTCTTTGCCAAGTTAAAATTCAGCTATTGTAACTTTTCTTAAAAGGAAAAAGTATGTAAGTGATTATATTACTTTATAACAATTTTCAACAAACTACATTTATCAGCTGTATTTACTAGGGATTTCACCATTGCAATAAATAGAAATCCATTCAAATGAACTCACATCTATCAAAGGTAAATTAGCCATTTCTGCTGTACTCGAGAACTTCAAGGAAACCTGGGTTCAGGTCAGTCTTATTTCCTCTCAACATCTGGCATCTCTCTCCCTCTCTGTAGTCTTCATCCTATTCTTTCTACGTTATACTTTGCTGATAAATAACATATTTATCTTTAAACTCCCTAGTTCATCGCTACTAATTTGAAGACTGGTGCCTGCTAACTCAAATGAGAAAGATAGTAGGAGAGGGAGGACAGGATGAGAGGGAGACTGATTTTGTGCTTACCTATTCAATAAACACAATGAATTTGAGAAGGATGAGTACACCTGACATGCAGCTTTGGCCAGGGATGAGACGCCTGTGACTCAGAGAGCTGTCTTATGTGGTTATAGCAACCACACAAGTAACACATTGGCTCTTTTTAGCGAAAGTGTTAGAAAAAAAGCATCACTATTCTTTGACCTACATTCGTACGGTATCATGAAGCCATCGCTGCTTTTTCGAGGCCAGGAGCTATTTGCTAGTAGTGGTAAATGCAGAGAAATGTCTAATGAGCAAATAATTTAGCTGAGGATTAATTGCAAATTTAATTACCTATTATTATATTAACACATTAATCAAATAGCATAAATTCACTTGGAAATCACCTCGGCAGTAGGAGTGACAGATAGGGAGCCAACTTCTGAATTCTATATCAGAGAGAAGCCAAATGTGGTAACTCAAACAGCTTGGAAAGTCTGTATGGATATGAAACACTTTTGTGAGGCAGAGCTGTGTCAGGCTGCAGATTCCTGACAAGTGGTGTCGTCTGACATGATAGGATCTTAAGTCGCAAGACTTGCTACTGAGCACTTTAAACTACAACCTGCTGAAACAAAGGCCACCGACAGACAAAATGGAACTGAAGCAGGGTGACAAGAGCTGTCAAACAGTTGAAAAATGTCCACCTGGGCCAGTGACAGCTTTGGCAGTATTCAGTGAGAGAGACAATGGAGGCGTGAAGAAACAAACAAGAAAGAAAAAAGACAAGAGAGCCATTCTTTGCTAACTTACTGAGCAAAACTTAGATTAACAAATTTCTGCAAAGGACACTCTGTCTAGCAGACTGGAGTAGCAGACACTGTATGACATAACTGTCATTTAAAAATATTCCTTCCAATAGTTCAAAATCATGTCACAGCTCACAGAAGTTAATTATTATTATTATTATTATTATTATTATTATTATTTATTACAAGGTTAACAGGGCCTACAGGATCTCATGCTTGCCAGACTCGTAGCGATCCTCCTCTTTTCAGCCTCCCAAGTGCTGGGCTTCTAAAGTGTGTACCACCAGGCTCAGTCTCCACCACCATCTCAGCACACCCCAGAGGCAGGGCCTGTGTGGCACACAGGGGATGAACCCCGGGAGCTGTGCTCTGCCTGAACAGGTGCTTTAGTCCACTGAGCTATCTGGCTGGCCCCACAGAGATTAATTATTAAGGACTTTGAGAAGTGACAAATTTGCTGTGATATAAAAATATACATGAATTGCTTATCCTGTAACGATGAAGGCACAAAGGAGAGTCAGTGCAACTCATGGTTTTCCATCAGCAGCTTCAATTCTAGGTACCATTGTCAGGGCTTTTGTTCTCATTTACTGAACACAGTTACAAAGTGCCACAAAAATGTTGATTGTCACTGTCAAGGTTGTGTCAAAGGGTTATCGTGGCTTCTTTTTAGTTCAACTGTGGTTCCTTGATGGCTTATTGCATGATTCAATTTGAAAGGAAGAAAAGAGGGCAAAATCACTGTGTGCTCTAGTAGGACTATTTACAAGGCAGATATTCAACAGTGGCCTGATTTTTATACTGTGAAGTAAAATTGAAAAGCCCTTATAGAGGGCTATTAGCATGTTTTCTCCTCTCGGTACCTGTGACTTATTGTCACCTGAGTTCTATCAGAAAATTGGTGCTGTGCTCAGTGACTCAACAGAATGACCTGGTGGAGCATGAAGCAGAAATTCAACGCAGCTCACTCTGTTGTGTATTTCCAATCCTCCGGCCCTTAAGGACACCGAGAGCACTTACAGAACTGCCAAGAGAAACAACAGGGACACATTGCAAGCACACCGGGAACAGTCCCCGTGCAGAGAAGCCCAGTGCTTCCCGTGGGGCCAAAGGCAAATCTTCTGGGGTAGGAGGGAAGGCATGTGAGGAAAGAGTAAGTCTTGGAGTGCTGGCAGCTGTGTAAGGATGGAACGTACCCGTGGGGTGCACGAAGGCACAGGAAAACCCGTGCCAGTCCCAGGGAGGGATGCTGTCTTCCCCGTACATAAAACAAACAGCAAACAGTTGCTGGTGACTATGGCAGCGGTCATCTCCATTGTCACCTCTATGAGGAAATGCCTCCAAAGATAATATGGGTGATGCAAAAATATTAAAAATAGAATAAGATGTGGAGGACTCACATGGGTCCTTGAGATGCAAGCTAAGCTTCATGTGGTCCAGCTGAGCCCTTCACAGATATCGTCCCGCAAGAGCTCAACACATCGTGTTGCAGCAATACCTGCATATGCGCGCTTATGGCTGCAGAGCTCATTCTCGCTAAATCCTAGAAGTGGCCTACATACCCGTCGGCAGAGGAATGGAGAAGGAAACGTGGCGTTTGCACACAGTGGAGCGCTATCTCAGGATAACCTGAGACATCTGTAGGAAAACAGGTATACCTGAAACCATAATGTTAAGTGAAATAAATGAGACACGCAAGTGCCGTGACCCGCACAGTCAGTGGGGTCCTGAGAGGGAAGATGGGAGAGTAAGAAAAACTAGACGCACACTGAAAGGAAAGCCAGATCCGAGGCGCTCCTGTCCGCTCTGATGGGAGTGACAACCCCGTAAGGTCTACATCTTTATTTGTACACAGTGAAAAGGGGGGACGCATGGGAGGGGGTAAAAATGCAAGGCCAAGGCGTCTCGCTGAGAGCACGGCAAGCCAGCCCTCTCGGAGCCCTCTGTGCCGTGCTTACGCGGGGGGCACCGAGGCCCGACGCCTGCGGGATGGCCTTGCTCCCGGCGCAGCCCCGCGTGCCCGCTGCTCCTCTGGCGCTCCGTGTTCTCAGGGCTGGGCCTCTGTTGGCCCCCCGTGTGTGGTTGTCCCCCCCGCTTGGCCTAGGTCTGATGCTCCCCACATGTAAGCTTAGGTGTCATATGGTTTATCTTATATGAGAAACCCAAAATCTAAACAAAGAGCAAAATAAAAGACAGAGCAGAGGAAAAAGATGGTAGATCTTTCTTGAAAGGGAAGGAGATTAATAGATAGAGGGCGCAGGGGATGAAAACGGAGATTAATTAAGATGTGTTGCAGGCTACATACCACCTAGAAAAGCACAAGTCAGTTATAGAAAATTAAGGAAATACTACTTCTTGCCCACCCAAGGTTATGGGATATGATTTAAATTTTCTATACAACCTGTGTGCTACTACATGCCAAAAAACTGAAGCTACATTCTGCCTTTAAAATTTTCATTTTATTTTATTTTTGTTTTTTGGCAGAACCAGGGGTTGAACCCAGGCCCTTGTGCTTGCCAGGGAAGCACTTACTCCACTGAGCTATCTCCCCAGCCCCAAAAATTTTAAAATAAATTTAAAAATTACTTATAAAATGCTAATATTGCTTAGATGCCAGGAGAGTTGCAAATGTCTGGCAAGTCCAATAAAATAGTGATATTCTTACAATACACTTATTATTCAGAATAATACATTTGATTTTTTAATTTTATAAAATTTATTTCTTGGATACAGGGTCTTACTATGCAGATCAGACGCATGCGATCCTCCTGCCTCATCCTCCCTACTACTGGGCTTATAGGCTTTTGCCACCATGCCAGGTTTCAGGGCCGGCTCGGCCCGCCTGGGGTTCTGGGACCAGCATAGCATGAGGTACCAGGGATTGAACTTGGGACCTTGTGCTTGCTAGGCAGGTGCTTAGACTGCTGAGCTATCTTCCTAACCCTTGATTAACTATTTGTAAACACATATCAGGACTGCACCCAAGCTGCGACACTGACACAAGGCATAAATATTATGATTTAGGAATTCATGTAGAAGAACTACAATATAATGAGAAAGAATTACTGAAAATTAAAATGTGTCCCTACATAGCCAATACACAGTTATTTTCAGATTAGTTAAAAAAAAAAAAAGCAGAGCAAGGGACAGACCAGAATAATTACAACTAAATCAATAAAGTCTTTGATTCAGGTCACTAGACAGGAAACCTACTGCAAACTCATCTTTCACTTTTCAAAAGTGCTCACATCCCATAAGGTCTGCTGAGATGTTCAGAAGCTGACGAGGTACACATGGGTAGCAATGTAAATGACAAATACAGCTGCGGCTGTAAGTCACGCCATGGAGAAAAATAAAAGACGACCAAGGATCTTGAGTTTCCGCGTGGCGCTGACTCTAGTGAGGTGTCTGGGAGAGAAGGGCTCTTGTGCAAACATTGTGGAACGAGCCGGCTGCCGAGCAAAGATGTAGCAAGAATCCTTCTGGAAGGCAGCGGTCAATGCTCAGGGCGTCCAGGAGGGAGAGTCTGCCCATTAGGAAGCGACCACATGAGCAAAGTAGTCTCCTTTCTGCTTTCTTGTCATCTTTTTAAGAAAATGATCAAAATATATCATGTGCATGTGTGAATCTGCCGGAATGAAACCCATTAATCTGCAAAACCAAAAACAATAGAAATTTGAAAGATATAACACAAAACAAAGCAAGAACTGTGCAGCAATGCTGAGAGAGCCACCGGGGGGACTACAGCTGGCCACACTCCGGAGGTGGAATTTTAATCCCAGTGTGACAGTGCGCCTCTGAATGGCCCAAGGAGGGGACAAGATCTGGGTTATTTTTGTGTGACTGGGCCTACAGTGCAGGTAAGGCAGTGCAAATGGCCAGAAGGTGAGAGGAGCCACCGCACCAGGGCAGCTCAGAGCTCCGAGGGACAATGGTGGCTCGGGCAGGGCGCAGCCGTGGCAGTGGCAAACTGTGGCTGGAGTTGTGAGGTATTTTGAATTTCAGGCCAACAGGGCTTGCTGACATAATGAATGTAGGAGGCAGGAAAATAAGCAGAGGCATGGATAGCCCAGGGCCTGAATGAAGACAGTTCAGCACCTTCTAATGAGAGGAATTCAGAGGCTAGAGACAGAGAATTTTTCTTTACTTGACTGTTCAGCACAGCCACTAGCATGCTCCCTTCATGTTTACCTATAACATTTAGAGGAGCAATTCCAGGATTTTTATTCAATTTAATACACTGGAAACAATCCAGTGTTCAGAAATCCTGCTCTCTATTTTCTGCTCAAGTGAACCTGCTGTTTTCAGATTCTAATTCTTCTCTCAAACATTCTGTAGCTGGTGTACTGACTTCTGCTTAACTTCTAAGGGCAAAGGACCAGCAGCTCTCCTGGGTCTGTTTACTGCCCTAACTCACAGGGACTCACTTAGGACCTCAGCAACAGTTACGCAGTCCCAGGAAAGAAACATAGACCGCCATGCAGAAACATAGCTGTGCCTGTGCAAGTGTTAAATCATGTCCCTTCACAGAGTTCCTTAGCATTCATTTCTGAATTCGTTTTTGTGGTTGATGCTCTGTTTTGGGGTGTTCTGTTTACTACATGGACTGTACTTTAAGGGAAATCTAGTATTGCCTTCAACAAGTGAATTTCCTTGAAAAGGACATAGTGGATATATTTTAAAATATGGCCCTACCATTTTTTTCTTTGCAATAATTCTTCCTTTAAGAAAAATATATGCTTACAGCACTTTCCCAAGTGCTAAAAATCATATTACCACCACATCTTGCTATAGTCCTCAAAATATTTGCCACACTTTTCATATCACCTCTCTTGAATGTTTTCTTATAAATAATTCATTTTTAACATTGTAGGCAGAACATTATGTGACTTCTCCTAGGGGAAAATCAGAACATTATTTCACTTTGATGTTTTTTGTTTTTGGGTTTTTTTTTTTTTTTTTTTGTATCTTAGGGAAGGGTTTACAGGGTGTTCAGGGTCTCACTACTAGATCAGACTCCTGTTATAGCCTTCCAAGTGCTGGGATTACAGGCAGCACACACCACCAAGCCCAGTCTCAATTACCATCTCAGTGCCCTGGGGGTGGGGCTAGCACAGCAGGCCCAGGGATCAAACCTCAGTCCCTGCACCTGCTTTCAGGTGCTTTAATCCTCTGAGCTATTTGGCCTGCCCAGAAAATTACTTGAAATCAGAGGTAATGAGGTAAATATAGTCACAATGGTGAATCCAATTGTCTCTTGTGGTGGCATCTTCTCAGAGCAGAGTGCTTCTAAAAAGGCCCTGCTCTTTGCAGTGGTCAGTGTGAAAGCCTTCTCTTACTGGGGTTGACTCCCATGAGCTTACTAGAATCATTTTAAATTAGATGAGGCAAAATACATCAAAGCTAATCAGGCACAGTGTGGGATTTCTAACGTCAACTTGCAGACTGTTAACAGTCAACACATCACCCCTGGAACACGGACTCCATCATAAACTCTTCCAGTCAGGGAAGAAATGAAGTTTAGTGAGGAGCTAAATTCACGGCTTTACGACTTTCGGGATGAATTTCAGTGTTGGCACTGACCGCACTTACTTAACTAGGAAAGTATTTGCCTGGAGTTGTTTGAACACAGGCTTGAAGACTTCTTTTAAACAGAAATAAGTCCTCATATGGCAAAATAAACAAAGGTCTTGTGTGACTGTTGTTATCTTTTTCAAGGGTCTAGAGCTTTAGAACTGTTCTAAGGAGACTTTGGAATATCTAGAAACTTTAATACCTCCACAAAGCCTCCTAAAGCACTAGGCCATTCTTGACATCTTGTTGAGTGAGTCAAGAATCTTAATTTTTATGCATTTGAATACATTCATGATTAGCAAATTTTGCTTGTGCTCTTTGGCTTACTTAAAATGGACATTACTTTTTGCTAACACATTTTCATTCTTACCTGTGCTTTGAAATCCACATCAGATCACTTCCACTGAGTAGTATCTGGATTCTGAGAATCTTTGCAACACCTAATGTTTCCATAGATCATTTGACAGTTTAATTATCCAGCTAAACTACTACTACATTTTTTACCATTAGCAATTAATTTATTATTAATCAGCTAATATTACAGGTATGCAATATCTATAGCACATCCATCCTATCCCACATTAATTTTTTTTACCATACATTGATTTTCCCAATCATTCTTCAGCTATGAGTTTACAGTCATATATGTTTCATTTTCTTCTTATGAAAAAAAATCCAGCAAAGGTGGGACAACCATGTCTCACTACAGAATAAGGGCAATATGATGGAAATGGTGGGCAAACTGTGAAAGAAGTTCCTCAGAACTTAGAGCACTTAGAAATGGTAGACAAGAAATATTTTGTAGAAATCATTGCTGAACTAGAAGGAAAGGCAAAAATTAAAAGTTAAAAATGGGGACCAGGTATAAAGAAGCAGCGGGCATGATCTTGTTATTGGGGTGAGGATTTCAGTGAAATATGGAAAAATTAATGTGCACATTACCTGTAAACTACATACGTCATTTTCTAGGGACTAAATATTATAATAATTAAAAAATCTAAATCACCTTTGACCCACTATCTCTAGAATATAATCATTCAACATATAAAAGTTAAACATGACTGAGACATTTTACATTCTGTTCTTGGGTCTAGGTTTTCAAGATTGTACTTGGACGTTTTAATCAGAGAGCCCTGAATGTCCACTGACCATGTTCTAAGCATCAGACAGCAGCCAAAGGTGATAGTCATTGTATTCAGACAGCACAATTTACACTTTCAGGCTGGTAGTACTTTCCACAACTTATTTCTCTTTTTCTCCTGCCCCTCTCCTTCCTTTCCTCCCCTCTTCCTCCCTGGCGTCTTCCTCTTCCATCCTCTCTCCCTCTTGTGGGCACACACAAGCTGTGTATTGCATCCTTGCTTATTAATGATATCTGACCGATTTTTTGCATCTGCTCTTCTGCAATCCTTTCAGAGCATTCCTAGTGATAACTGGGTACAAAACAGAATATTTTCATCACCAGCTAAATCCCCCTTCCCATCATTTAATGACATGGTTTCAAAGAAGCTAGCTTGAAAAAAAAACCCTGCTTTTTAAGAAATTTTATTAAACATAGTCTTGAAGGCTAAAAAAACAGTCAGCAGCTTCTCTAATCATGAGAGTTCAAACACAGGAACTTGTTAAGGGAAAAGAGTGCTGGAGGACTGAGCATTAACAGAAGCACTTCCTTTCTCACCGCTGTAGATTTTAGACTCACTTGTGCAAATGTTCACAATTCAGGTAGGAGCAAAGAAGAAAGTGCAAAAATGGCAGACTGGAACTGGGGGACAGACACTGACTGGGGTGTGTGGCCCCGAAGCAATTTACAGCTAATGCTTGGAAAAAGTTGAAGCTATCCTGTGTCACATTACAATTACATAGAATTAAAATACTGATATCCATGAAGATTTGATGGCGAACAACTGCGTTCTTTCACTTGTGCGTTATCTAGAACTGCTTTGGGGCGAGAATGGGATAGCAAGCAGGTGCCAGAGACAAATGTTCCACAACACCTAAAATTTACACTATTTGGTCCTTGGAATGAAGGTTTACTGAGGCCCAGGTTTAAATCACTATTTTGCCCAGATGATTATAAAACAATCAAGAACAAACACATCATAAACTTTTGAACCATGAAAGTCATTATTAGAAAATAATTGTAAAGTAATCATTGAGCTTTATTTTCCACTTTGATTCTTTGGAGCTAGTGACATCAGTGTTAGATTTACGCCATTGAGGGGAAGACAGACAGCATCTGTCCATGTCTTGGCATTGCTCAGCTAGATCAGTGGCATGGGGAGGGTCAAGGACTCAGAACTGTGTTGCACCACAAAGCAAGAGACTATGAGGTTGAATTTTTGCTTTTTTTTTTTTTAATACTTTCATTGCTACTTATAAAGAAAATTAAGTAACAAAGAAACTTCAAAGAGTACTGGTCAAGATTGCAGCCTTTAATACCAACTGGGTGGGTTTGGGGCAAGAATGTAACAAGCACATTCAATGAAATAATACATTGGCGATCTGCTAGCATGGGGTAAGGGACTTACGTCTACCATGGAGCCATGACATGAACTGCAAGGCCACTGACACAGGCAGTCAATTATTTCTGTCTTCCCCTCATAGGGTTGAAGTAGAGAAGTTACTGTTTTGATGGAAATGTGGAAATGTCCCCAAGGAAGCCCAAGGTCTCTTGCCAGAAAGGTTGCAGTGTGCCTGCTCACTTATTGCTGTGTGGGCAGAAAGACTGAATTTCAGCCTCTGATTCCTTGTCTCAGTTACTCTTCTCTTGTTCTGGGGACAAAATATCCAACAGTCAAACTGAAGGAAGGCAAGGTTTATTTAGCTCACAGTCAGTGGAGGCTTCATTCATATTCAGTTGGCTCCAAGGCAGACTAGCACGTGGCAGAGGGCAGCTCTTCATGGCGGCAGAAAACAGCAAGATAGCAAAGAGCAAGTGGGAAGAGTAGCAGGGAACAAGTCTGTCTCCCTTAGGTCACATCAGCCTATCTGCCCAGGGTGGGTGTAGCATTCATACCCATAATCTCAGGAGCATTTATACCCACAATCCAGCAGCAATCACACCCATAATCCCAGCAGCATTCACACCTATAATCCGGGCACTGGATCCTGAATTTATTTCAAAACTCTAGAAGACTGCCCGGTCACAGTATAAGGCTTTGTCTCAGTTACTCTTCTCTTGTTGCTGGGACAAAATATCCAACATCCAACATTAAGGAAGGATGGGTTTATTAACCCCAAAGCCTCATGAATTATGGGGTGGACAACTAGACACAAACCTTAACATTCCCAAAATTATTTACTTTAAAGAAAAAAAAAGTCTGTCATGACTTCCAAGGGAAAATGAATCATGTGGGCTCTAAGCTCTGAGTAGTTTGTACTATTATGTTTCATAGAAATCCTAACATGCAGGACAGAATTGGTGAAAAACTGTTTAGAAATATCTCGCCATGGAAACTATTTTGAACACACAATGTATCAGTGAAGAAATGAGTTGTCTAAAATGAGACTGTCGGGACCCAGTGATTTATTTGTGCTCTCCCCTTAGATTTTTAATAACTGAGTAGTCCAAGTAATAAACCCTAAGACTGATGAAGCTCTTTCTAAGTAAGAAATTTGAAGAAGAATGTGTTACTTTAGCAACAACACAGTGCAGAACTATCTGTGGCTAACACTGGAATACTACTCTAATAAAATCAGATTTTTTTTTCATGGCTTCAACACTTTGGCAGAAGATGGGGTAGATGAAAATGACTTCACAGAGGTCAATCAATCAACAAAAGTGAAATCTCTGACTTGAACCGACTCACAATAAACACATTTTTACTCTTTGCCACCGGACTGCACACACTCATTCAGGCTATCTTCACTATCTTCAAAACTTCTTCCTGGGAGAAAGTATTTGCACACTATCCACCTCAAGTGGTAGCAAAGCTGCACACAATCCCCTGCTAGAGAACCTGAGGGAACTGTTCTTATCTTACTAGATTCTTTTCTCATCATTCTGTCTCCAACAATGTAGACAGAAAATCAGTTTTATTACCAAGCAACGTTTTCAAGCACAGCCCTCTAAAATATTCAATAACAGAGCTAGACAGTCCTAGGTACTTTATGAAGGACCTGCCCTATTAGCTGTGTGGTTTTAAAATAATCAGTTTTGCTTTCACTTATGTGATGGTTTTAGAGTTTGTTTGGAAAAAGGAATCCCAAGTGCTCCCAGGATGGAAAAAACAAAACAAAACAACATGACAAACATAAAACCTAATGCCACGCTACATGGTGCTCAGTGCTATGTTAATATATCACAAAGCCTAATGATTATGTACTCATGTAGAATTGGAAAAATTTCTGGAAATTATCCATTGTCCCAAACCTACTGACGTCACAAAATAAAATCTTTTGATTATTTCTTTTGATTGTTTAAAAAGCAACAAAGCATACAAAGCATAACTATGAATAACAATCCCAAAAAGAATCAGAAATTCCTTTCTTTTAAGGTGCAATTTGTTGTACATAGTCTAATGTTTCTGCTTCCTTGTGATATTAAATATGTATTAATTAACTGATGCTATTGAAAAAATCTATAGCATATTGCACAAAATGTACTCTAAAGATGTCACAGCTTTACAGTAAATGTGCAAGAGCACAAAAAGAAAAACTTAAAAAATTAATTATAACCCTTTCATTTATAGTGCTAAAATTACTAATTACTTCCAGGTGCTATTTATAGGGAATTTTCTTCAAGATGTTTCTTAGATATCTCTTAGCAGTCTTTGCCTAGTTTGTAAAATTAGAATTTTCATAAGGAAAAAAAAAGACACAGAAATGAACCAAGCTGAAAGTAAAGAGAGACCTTAGCTCAGGGGCGATCTGTTTCCTTAGCCAAGTTCTGTAGTTTTTAAAGTATACTTGGGAATTTAGAGTACGGTTTTACTTATACAAATGATTCTAATTTAGGATATATAACAATATTTTTTATTTATCTATTTTTGTCTGCTTTAGACAGGGTTCTACTGTGCCATTCAGGCTGGTCTTAATCTCCCTGTGTAGACCAGGCTGGCCTCACACTTGCAGTGATCCTCTGGCCTCGGCCTCCTGAGTGCTGGAGGCATTAAAATATTTCTGGTCATATTTTAAATTTAGTACAGTGTCTTACTAGTGGTTTAAATTTAACCATACATACTAATCAAGATATTAAAGCTTCTTAGGAACAAAAGATTTTATCATCAAATCAAGAATTGCATGATAAAATACATCTTCTCTTGAGAATATATGATATTAGGCAAATCATCTGACATTGTGGGATTTCAGATAAATCATCTGGAAAATAGGATGCCACTGGCACTTTCTTGTGAGGGTGGAGTGTGGTAATGGAACAGTGCCTAGCAGGAGGCAGACACGCGCTGAGTGGCAAAGGTTCCTTTTCCCTTCAGTATGAAATTTCAGCCATCTGCAGACTTAGGGAGTAACTTTTTCATCTGCTCAGATTTCTCCTGGTTTTGCGGAAGCATAAAGCAAGCATTCTGCATGTGGGGAGGAATAAAAGAAAGGTAATTGGGTTATTTTTAAACTCCTGGTTTTGCTCTTCTTGTAATAATGCTGACAACAAATGTATTAAACTTTTGGGGAGACATATTATACTAGAGTTCAGGAAGTAGAGAATGAGACGGGTCAGGATTAGAGTTAATAAGAAAACAAGACACACAATATACTTATGAATAAAGGTATTACTTGAATTTAGTTGGAGTTATTTTTTATTTTATTGAATGATGCAATATTTTGTTTAAAAATCCAAATAACCTGATTCAGTTTTCTTTTTTCCTCCTTTTTCAGCCTTCCCCTAACCCCCAAATGGTGTAAAAAAGTGTTTTAGGGTTATGGTGGCTTTAGACAAAGACCAGAATTAGGGTTGGTGAGATAGTTCAGTGGACTAAGTGCCTGCATAGGCAAGCACAGAGACCAGGGTACAATCCCTGGCACCGTGGCCACCAAGTGCACTGAACCAGGGACTGAGATAGGGTGTGGTGGTGCACGCCTGTAATCCCAGCATCGGGGAGGCTAAAAACATGAGGATCACTATGAGTCTGAACTGTGGAGACCCTGTATCAAATATATTAAAACAAACAAACAAAAAAGAACAGAATTATGTTTACTTTTGTTTTTGCTAATTACAAATTGTATAACTGTAGGAAAAATGTCTAAAGTTAAGACAAGATTACATAAAATATGAGAAATAGGTACCAACTTAAAAGTTGTTGAAAAAAATTTAATGAGAATGACATAGCACATTCAAATTAGATTCCTGGTACATGGTAGTCACTAAGAAATTATTATACCACTTTTAATACTAAATATTTATTCAATTTTATTTATTTTATTTTTTATTTTTATGTATTTAGTACAGGGTCTACTGGGTCTCACTACACAGATCAGACTCATAGTGATCCACCTGCGTTTCAGCCTCCCAAGCGTTGAGATTACAGGTGCACACCACCACACCCAGTCTCAGTCTCCATCTCAGTGTATCCCAGGGGTGGGGCTGGCATGACACACCAGCGATCGAACCCAGTCCCTGCATCTGCCTAAGTAGGCACTTTAATCTTCTGAGCTATCTGATGGGTCCTTAAATATTTATTTAGAAAAGGACCCTATCTAAAATGTACTGTTCAATGATTCATGCTAGTGACCCAACTTGATGTTCCTTCAAGTTGAATAATACGAATTCTCCCATGTAATCCTGCTCCCAGAATAATGAAGCTTTGGCTTTAAGTATTTTCCTTGCTGCCTGAATTACAAAGTAATTCCTTCAAAGAGTTACTCACAGGAGGGCTCTAAATTAGGTGAGCTCTTAGTCTGAACAATGGGAGCAGAGATAGATGCATGTCCACTTCAAATTCTTACAGCCAACAGTAATCCAGAGCAATGATGAACATCAAAGAGTAGATTATTTTGTTTGGCAACTAGTCAGCCTTGACCAGCTTTTAAAATGATTAGAAGCACAGAAGGAGTGAGCCAATATGTCATTCTTATTTTGACACAGGAATGATATGTAAGAGAGTCTAACAACTAAATTTTCCAGTTGCCATCATTTAAAAATGACCACCTAAGTATTTCCTGTTACTACATTCTCCCTTGCATTTTATATTCACTACCCTACTTCCGAACTTTATTGTTTCTTGCCTGTGTGTGCCAACTCAAGAGACTTTTATTCTTGGCCTCCGTGTCCACACTCAGCTTTTTCAATCTCTCTTTCTGTTTCTGTCGCACTGTCTCTCTGTCTCTCTGCCTTTCTCTCTGTCCCTATCTCTCTGTGTCTCTGTCTCTCTCTCTATTTCTGTTTGTCTGTCTGCCTGTCTGTCTGTCTGTCTCTCCAGAAATCCCACTGGCCTTTGTGCTTGCTAGGGCGGTGCTGTTCTCCTGGGCAATTTCACCAGCTCCAGTGAATCTTTTAATTGATGATAGTAGAACAAACCTTCTAGGAAACAAATGAGATTGTGCAGGTATCGTGTAGTTACACAGAATTCCTCCGGAGCTTCAGGGTAAGATGTCAATGATGTAATAGATAGAAAACTTGTGGAGCCAAGATCCAGTGGACAAGGAAAGTGGAGACAAGGAAGCTTGACACTGGCTTTAGTAACTTGATAATTTAAAAATTAAGTACCCAGCAGAAAATGCTTGCTCAAGGCTAAGAAATAGAAAAGTATTCTATTGGGCAATGTTGGGCAGACAGTAAATGGAGCTAAGAGACTGTTTGGGGAACACGTTAAACCTGCCATGGAGATTCCCAAAGGACTGTACCTTACTGAGAAAAGTAAAAGGGAGATAGAAACAAATGAGAAGTTAGGAAACTTGAAACTCAGCCTTGAGTTAGATCATTCCCTAGTTAGGTTAGACTGACCTGCCCCTTCTTGAGCAGATAGACTTACAAGTGAAACCCTCTCAGGATGAGAAACTATTAACTCAAACTTGTAATACATTTCCACATTTATCAGCCCCAATCCAAAAAGGTGTTCCTAGGCATGCCAGAAGACAGGACATTTCTGATGCCATCTTGGTCTTGTTGACTTCAGTGAATGGCAGCATGAGACTCTTAGGGCAAACTCTAGACATTATCTTTGACTCCTAGCTCTTCCTTAGGATCCCAGTCCAGGCAACTCTTCCTCAGGAGTAGTCTGGAAACTATCTCTACAGCATCTAGCTGAAGGTGCCCTTTCTTCAAGCCAGGAAAACAAGAGAAGTTGGGTGTGAGGGTCCGCATGGGAGGTGGAGTGGACACCAGACATACAGGTCACTTTTCTACTTTTAGCTAATAACCCTCTTTACCCTACCATCATTTTTCCAAGATGCACTATTTCTCAAAGCATTCAGATTTAATGGTTCCTTTTCAAAACTTTTATTCAAGAAATATTTATTAAGCAATGACAGTATTGCACATAGGAAACTGTTCTATTTGCTAGAAATTCAAAATGAGTATCACATCTTTGCCTAAAATCTAGCCTAGTTGGCAAGAAGAATTCATTACTTTTTCATTAAAAACTTACTAACATTTTCATAGAATACAACTATAAGCTTTAAAAGCACATACAAGTTTACAAATTTCTCCATTCCTGTTTTGCTTTGTGTTCTCCAGTGCTCTCTCCTTGGGGTGCTCCCATCATCTTGCCACATTTTTTCCGGGCATCCGCCTATCCTCTGTCCACCAGGGCACGTTTCCTCCAGTTCCCCCTTCCTTTAAGAAACATTTTATTACACATATAAACTTAAAAATCTAATAAGGATGGCTCCCCAAACAAAAAACATTTGCCAACTCATTTAAAATAGATGCAAACCTTCAATTCAAATATGTTCCAAACAGTATTACAGAAGATCAGCACACCATGAAAAATGAATTTTTTTAACCCTGAAACTCTAAGTGATACATTTTATTAATAAAATTTCTAAACTTAGTGTTGACAAAATTATAGATTAATTCCAACCAAAATAACTATATGTTGATTAAAAATTCAGAGCATTTAAAAAAGTACAGACCCATTTTTGTGTGTTTTCAAGCATTGCCTCAAAGTGATAAACATGTAATATTTGATGTAAAAATCTTGGATTGTTCAACGAAAGTACAGGTAAAAGAATCAAGGCTGTGAGCCAGCACGACAGCTCAGCATTCTAAAGCACATGCTTAGGCAAGCATAGGCACATGCTGAGGGAGAGAGGTTCAATCCCTGGCACCATCTGCCACATCAGCCCCACCCCCAGGGTGGGCTGAGCCAGCCACAAAAAAAATAAATAAAAAAAAAAAAAAAAAAAAAAAAAAAAAAAAAAAAAAAGCAAGCCTTGTTGGTTGTCTTTGAAATAAAGTACCATATCAGCAATGTAAAGGAAGGCAGAAAAAATTGACAACAGTGGAATAAAGAAGAGAGATGTATGGTTGCTATGGTAGGTAAAGCTATTTTGCATTAGTGACCTTAACCCCTCCTTTCTTTCTTCCACCTCCCTTTTTCCCTTTCCCAATTGAGCATTTCCTTTTTGTTTCATAATATCTAGTATAAATTTTCATTCTTATTTATAACCAACTTCTGGTTGCTCACACCAAAGAAATGATGCTATATTTACACACATGTGTTTGAAGTATCCCACAAATGGGTACAGTCTCAAGGCCCATCCACTTACCTAGCAATGTCTCAACCTTACTCTTTTGTATAGCTGAATAATACTTCATTGTAAATAAAAGACTCACATGTTTATCCATTCATCAATTGATGGTCATTTGGGCTGTCTTCAAGATTTAGCTGAGACAAACTGCTGCTATAACCATGGGTGTTCTGGTGTCTCTGTTTTATGATGGTTTTAATTCTATCAGGAAGATACCGAGGAAGGGAATACAGGATCAAATGCAACCTCTAGTTTCAGTTTTTGAGGAAACTCTATACTAATTTCCACAGTGATTGCACCAATCTACATTCCCACACCATTGCAGAAGGGTTTCTTTTTCTGTGCCCCTTGCCAGCATGTGTTACTGGTTGATTACTTGATAATTGTAATTCTTTCTATGGTGAAATTGAATTTCAGTGTAGTCTTAATTTGTATCTTTTGAATAATTAGTGATGTTGAACACTTTTTCTTATATTTATTTGTCATTTCTACCTCATCATCTGAGATGTGTGTATTTATTTCAGATATTCATTTTTGGGTTGGGTGTTTACATTGGGGGGTCTCAATTTTGAGATCTTTAAATATTCTACATATTAGTCATTTGAGGATCAGCTGGTAAAACTTTTTTTCCCATTCTGTACGTTGTCTCTTCACTATGTTGAATTTCTTTTGCTGTTCAAAAGCTTTTTAATAAGACTGATTATTAGTGGATGATTTTTTGTAATATTTTCCTTGTGATCCGGGTTTTGTTCATAAAGTCTTTAATGCAATCCTGATCAAAATACCAAGAGCCTATCTCACAGCATTAGAAAAAGTGATCCTAAAGTTATTTGCATCCTGAAGAAACGTAGAATAGCAAAAACAATTCTGGACAACAAAGACAAAGCAGGAAGAATCACAGTCCCTGATGTTAAATCATACTACAAAGCTACTGGGATAAAACCATCAAATCATCATGGTACTGGCAAAAAAAAAAAAAAAAAAAAAAAAAAAAAAAAAAAGTAGAGGATTGTAGTGGTTGATCAACTGTGTCAACCTGAGGGGACATAAAAGGGAGATGAGGAAGATTGGACAGCGGCCCTCTTTGGAGCAGCTTCAGTCTTCCCCTTCAGCTTGAACGTCATCTCCTGCCTCTAGCGCAGACTCTTTGGCTTCCCTCTTGGATCTCTTAGCCTTCCTGTGTGGACCCAACAGCCTCCTGAGACAGAACTGCATGGACACTGCAGTGGGCTCCAGACACTGGACTGAATCTTTCAGTCTTGGGTGTGCAAATGTCCTCCATGTGCTTCTTCATCCAACTCTGTGGCTGACCATCCTAAGGCAATCTCGTAATTACTTATGCAGTATACATTTTGTGTTCTATCTTTCTCTAGTAAAACCCTGACTGATACAGGATCAACAGAGTAGATGAAGAAGTGCAGAAACAACTCAAAATACGCTCAACCCCGTTATACTTGACAGGAGCCAAATACCCTCACTGGAAGAAAGGTAACCTCTTTGATAAACAGTGCTGGAAAAACTGACATTTCACATGTTCAAGATGAAAAGGAGACCCACATCGCTCTACATACTAAACTAGAATAAAAATGGATCAAATATTTAAATATTGAGAACTTTTTTATCTTATTTATTTATTTGTGGCCAGTTCAGCCCACCCAATGGCCGGACTGGTATGACAGGTGGTGCTGGGGATCCAACTGTGATCCCTGCGCTTGCCTAAGCTTACCCTGAGCAGACACTTAAGCCCACTGAGCTATCTTACTGGCCCTAATTTCTCGTATTCTTTATTTGTATATAAACGCACCTGTGCCAGCTGTTCTCCTGGAGGGCTTGAGGTTTACTCTGCCCTTCCCAAACATGTGCATACATTTGGGGATAATTTTAGTTGTCACACTGGGGGAAGGGGACCACTGATATCTGGTGGGAAGAAACCAAGGAAGCCATTCAGCCTCTTACAATGGGGACATCTTATATCCTATACAGAAAAGGGTTATCCAGGCCAATATATGCTGAGGTTGAGAAAGCCAGATTTATTGCCAAGTCTAATGTGTCTGATTTAAATCTGAAGTCTTCCACCAATGGAAGTCTAAATCAATCTTCTGACATTTAAAAATCTGAAATACTTTCTTCTTCTTTAATGTATATGTTTTGAAAATCCCTTGTTGAAATAGATCAAATTTATCTACGTTTAATATTTGTCAGTATAAGTCCCAAGTCCCATACTGTCTTCGGCAAATGGCTAACAGTTGTGGCAGCAACAGCTGGCCACGTGCTGTGACATTGTGCAGACGTGGACCAATCTCGATCTTCATGAGATGGCTTTATGGAAAGTACACTGCCGTGGGTTGCCTCCAAGTTACAGAACACATTCCCCAAATTCCCTGGAACTCACAAGAAGCTATAAAGTATTTTATTTGGATGTTAATCCTGGAGCCATAGTCACGTTCTTTGTTCTTTGTGATCAACTGTTTTAAGTAGTTTTAAAACTACACTGCCCGGACTGCAGTAAAGAGTACACATTTAAGTGTACAGTACAGGAAGTTTTTCTTTATAGAACCACAATCCAGACCAAGAAACAGAAAGTTCATCATGAAGAGAAACGAGCCCTTCCTCAAGTCACCACCCCACCCTCTTCCCTGAAGGTGACTCCACAGGTCTTTACTGGTATCGCCATTCCATTTAAATGGAATCAGATGACAGTTCCCATTTCATGAGTGGCAGATCTCCTTAATAGATTTTAATACGATAGTGTCACTGAACATAGTAGCAGTTTTTTTCATTACTGCACGGTGGATCATTGCATGATCAGAACTTATTTATCTACTTGACCACCATTGATAGATACGGGAATTATTTTTACTTTATGGCTATTATAAATGTAAATTCTTTAAACAAGCCTATCTAAAATTTTTTATGCTGTGTGTGTGTGTGTGTGTGCACACACTGGTGCCATATATGTACGTATATATGTATACATACACATTATTGCTCGTATATGTTCAATAGTAACACACATTGCCAAATACCTCACAAGAGAGTAAAGAATTTGTGCTTCCATCAGGAATGTATTAGAATTCCAGTGGTTCTAGTCTGTCTAAGAAGGTCTTTGATGCCATATATGGTGTGTGTAGGTATCTGTTTGCCTTCATGTCACATGTACGTGTAAATATACATGTGTATATACATGCAGAAGAAGAAATATGTTTCTTCTTCTTTCAGCATATGTGCAACTTCAATGTATGCTGCCAAGTAGCAGAGAAAGAAGGAATGAGAGAGGGAGGGAGAAAAGGAGAGAGAGAGAGCAAGAGGAAGAGTGAGAGGGAGAGTGAGAGACAGTTTGTGTCCAACCAGCAATGTATGAAAATTCTTGCGGCTCCATATCCTTACCAGAATAGCCAGCATCATTTTAGGTATTGTGGTATTGCTGATATTGCCTTATAAATTTAACGTGTATTTTATGTGAGTTTTAATAGAGTTAATCATGATTTAATATGCTTATTATTTATTTAGATACCCTTCACATGCAGTGTTTATCCAAGACCCCTCCTTTCTCATCAGAGCATCTCCTCTTCCGTTGACTGTGGGCTTAATTCCTCGTTCTGTAAGTGAGTCTGTCATGAAAAGTAAGTCATTGAAATAGCTTCTCCCACTCTATAGGTTGGCTTTGTATTCTTAGTTGTGATTTTTGATGAACATAATTTCTAAATTGTAATCCAAACTGGTCACGCTTCCTTAAAATTGTGTTTCTAATCAATAAAACGCAGTAAAATCACATAGGTGTTCCAATACTATCTGAATCTTAGGGTACCTCTTATGATGTTTGCAGGGGTGATATCCCACAACAGGTCTTATTTTATCAACCAACAGTGACATAAGTTTTATCAGTCTATAAAATTCTTTAACCAAAGATTACACTGCTATAGAGCAAACATTAAATTTTAATGTATTTGCTGGGGAGATAGCTCGGTGGTCTAAGAGCCTGCCTGGCAAGCGCAAGGACTGATGTTCAAATCCCAGTACTGCATGCCATGCTGGCCACTGAAACCAGGTGTGGTGGGCACACACCTATAATCCCTGCGCTGGAGAGGCTGAGAAAGGAGGATCACTATGAATCCAAGCTGTGTAGCAAGACCTTGTACCAAATAAATAAATAAATAAATCATAAATACATAAATTTCAATGTATTATAAAAGCTTAAAAATTTATATTAAGAACAGTATAGTGAAATGAAATCAATGGTTATTTACTAATAACCTCTGCCATCATACAGCAAAATGGGTATAACATAAATTAATCTTTAAAATGTATAGTGATCTCAACATGTGACAATTCAGATCATCTTTTGAAGAAAGGAATTACAGTCACAGACTTGTCTAGCAAGTAAAGAAAACAATGCTTAAGAAGTCAGGCACCTAAAATACTGTTCCTATGTGAAATACTTCTTCCATGTAAAATGAACCCACTATAGCAGACAAGGTAAAACTCGAGGTTCAACAGTTTGTTGGCAAAGACAAGCATGCATTTCCCCTGCTTTTTGCTTATGAGTTTCTATCTCCGTAATAACCTGCTTGTCTCTCTAACTGTCTTGCAGGGGCTGATCAGGGGCTGATACTATCTGTTATCTATACATGACCATCATTTCACAATTGTCTTTTATTGTCTTTCATCTGAGTGTAATTTGTGTATCTATACACAAACCAACACATACCCTCACTACATATGCAATAAACCACAACTTTATAAGCCTTATTAAATTTAGCTTTAATTGAATTGTGGTAATGGAGTGCTTAACAAAGTTTCTTTGATAATGTTATTAACGGGTAACTACATATTTCTCCATTACACAAGCTAGATTTTAATTAATATTAATTACACAGGGCATGCTACCAGTGTAATCAGCACATAAACAAACAGGAGTTTGTCATATGTAACAAAATCACAGAACCCAAGGATTCTATTCAATTATATTGAAGAACACAAAGTTTTTTTCTTTCTTTTTTTTTCTGAATTAAACGGGTTCTGCAAATGTAATGTCAGATTGTTCTTCACCATCGTCCATTGTAGACTTATTAAACTATACTTAAAAATGCAGCCAACCTTCATTAGTGTTAGGTATATGTTATAGAACTCCCACCCACCCAGGAGCTTATATGAGACATTAAAAACTTCTGAAATGACTGGGTAAAGATTTTTCTTTTCTATGAAACACATATATGTTTATCAGACTTGGATTAGTGTCTTAGTTTTTCAAGATAAGGTGCACCCTTATCTTCCCTGATCAGAGGCCACATATCTGAAAGAGGCAAGGAAAACACTTAACATTTAAAATTCATCCTACAGTCTCTTCACTACAGACATTGCTAGTTTTCACTTTGGAAGGATTACCAATGAAATCATAAGTTCCCTTGTACGTTTGTTTTCAAACAACATGATCAGCATCACCATAGGTCCATAAAATCTGACCTGAAAGGAATGACAAAACAGGTACCAATGACTGTCCTGATGTGGTGAACCCACTCGTTCTAACTCAGTAAATTATAGTTAATGAACATCGTTCTGCCTCAGGTTCCCACAGTCCCTTCAGTGATCCACCCTTGTCCAGAGTTGGAGACCCCTCCAGAAAGTTCTAGAATCCCACCTTTAGGAAGAGGTACATAGTATATCCAGATATTGCTCTTATTGATTACTTCTTAGTATGTTTGCAACACATAGGGAATGTGCTCATCACAGGGTGCTGGTGCACACACATTGCCTATCTTGACCCCTTTTCCTTCCTCCCCTCCCCTCCCCCACCTTCTCCCATCTCGAGATGCAGTACATTTGTTGCACTTAATAAAAAATAAAGGGGACATCCTATTGCAGATAGTTCTTTATATATATCATAACATTACAAAGATTGAAATCAATCTATAGTTTGAAATAAAAATTACCCTGACCAATGAGCCAATTTTCTTTCCCTAAAGTTGCCTTTTGGAAAACATGCAGTTAGTTATAGTCTTGTCTTTCTCCTTCAGTGGTATCATTGCATCAATATAATATTTTGCAATGTCCAGTGAACATTATGAGAAAACAGAGACTAGAGATACGGCTACCCACCAGCAGCTTGTGTCTGAGAATCTCAGTACTGAATTTGATCTTATCATTTACTGTGACTTCCAGCCCTGAATATTTGATAATATAGATGCAGCACAAGGCAGAACCATTGGAACAGGCTTCTCCAGATAAAGAAAGAAACAGAGTCATCTAAGAGACAGAATAGACTCTGGCTTTAGTGCTGTTTCATCACATTTGTGACACACAGAAATCCTATATAAAGTCACAAATGATCCAATCAGAAGTAGCTTATTGGAGAGGGAAGGAGGGGGAGAGAGGAGGGAAAGTTGATCACTGACCAGTACCTTGTGGCTTTGGAGATAAGCAAATAGAGTGTATCTGCTCTGCCCTCAAGCAACTGCAGGACACAAGGGAAGTTATTTATTCTGTTTCTTCTCAGTTTTGTTTGCATCACAAACCAAAGCCATAATATACTTGGCTGCAAACATAGTGAGAGTTAAATGGCATAATATATTTGAAAGTATTTGATCTAGGCAGAGGATTCAAGCTTTAGTTTTCATCCTCTGGATAATATAGTAGAAGCTGCTTTGGCTGGAGTAAAGATCAGTTCATCAAATAATATATTTATGCATGTAATTCATGTCACTCAAGTTTATAGACCTGATCAAAGAGAAAAGAGTGAAGAGCAAGATTAGAAGAAGAGAAATTAGAGTCATCACTGTGGTCCAAAGCTCATAAAATTCTGATTGTGGCAACTTAAATATTTAGAACTTTCCTCTCTACTCTTCACTCCAGAACATACCAGGAGCTTTTTTTTGATAATTGAGTTATATCTAAGATGGAGTTATTTATAAGCAGTTCAAATTGTAATCATTAAATGCAAAACAAGTTTATACAAATATTTCCAGAATCCATGGCTAGGAATGAAATGTGCACAGCACTTCTGCCACAAGGCACCCAGTTTTCCCTGCATGAGATGAAATTATAGTAATTCATCAGCTTTTCTTACTCCAGGAATTAACATTCCAGAGGTACTGCACCTTATTTTGGTAATAGGTATGTTGTTTCACTTCAACTCAGTTTTAACAGACGAGGAAAAGAACAGACAGTGGAATGGTAGGAACATCCCCAGGTTTATGGTTTGGTTCTTTCCACTCAGCACCAATTTCTAGTGTGTGTGTGTGTGTGTGTGTGTGTGTGTGTGTGTGTGTGTGTTTCAGGGAAGGGTCTGCAGAGTATTCAGGGTCTCACTACTCGATTGGGCTCATTGTGATCCTCCTGTTTACAGCCTCCCAAGAGCTAGGATTACAGGCAAGTGCCACCATGCCCAGTCTCAATTGTCATCTTAGCCTGCCCCTGGAGTAAGGCGAGCAGAGCAGACCCCTGTGCCTGCTTGCAGGTGTTTTAGTGCTTTGAGCTATTTGGCCCACCCTTCTCCCTTTTGTTAGCCCTGGAAGAGTGGACATTTTCTTTTTCTTTTCTTTCTTTCTTTCTTTCTTTTTTTTTTTTCAGAACCAGGGATTGAACTCAGGCCATTGCACTTGTTAGGAAAGCACTTATTCTACTGAGTCATCTCCCTGCCCAAGAGTGGACATTTGACGTGAACCTTCCTGACCTCATTAGGACACGAATGAGCTAATATATGCTATGGAGACAGTTCCTTCATAGCTCGAAGAGGCTATAAAGACTGCATATGTATATATGGAGTTACATAAATATTTGTGCGTGTGTGTGTGTGTGTGTGTATGAGAGAGAGAGAGAGAGAGAGAGAGAGAGAGAGAGAGAGAGAGACAGACAGACAGACAGACAGACAGACAGACAGACAGACAAGGTACATGTGATATACATACTCTGATCACTAAATGTATGCTTTTGCAACCCATCTACTGTATTTGGAGCCAAAGACTTATCATTTAAGCTCTATCTTTACTTCTTAAAATCTATCTGCTAGATCTCTACTTGGACAGAAATTCTATCCATTATGTTCATGAGTTTGTTCCTTGCATCTGGTAAACTTCCAACTAGCTGTTCAATAAATATTTCTTGAATAAAGAAATAAGAAAGATTTTTAAAATAGCATGTTAACTGCTGAGCCACCTTCTTAAGCGAGGTGTTTTACACTTAATTCTTAGAATCAGGTGCTGAGATAGAAATTCTTCTAAAATAAAGCAGCAAGGGTCACAGAGCTTAATAAGTGGCAAAGAACAAAGAGAATTCTTTTGCTCCTGATTTCTGCTTATGTAACTTAGGAATGACAACGCGTCTCCTCTGACATGTGGCTCTCAGAGGAAACTGGATTAGCCATGTCCACAACCCATCAGGAATACCATGCTGGTAAGTGGGAAGTGCCAGGACTCCAACTTCATATGTTTAGCAAAATGACATGCAATCAGGAAAGGCAACTTCACTAGAAGAAAAATTCCATACAAATGCCTCATGGGGAAAGCCTTAGATTCCTCTCCATGCCCCACATCAGCAGTCTCAAAAGAAAGTTGTAGAGTTTGCTAGGCAAATAAAATTCTAGGACTTCTGCTCCAAATGACTTGCCAATTATGAGGTAGTGATCCATGGACAACAAAACTTATTTTAGCCTCTCACTCATTGTAGTACTAATCATAGTCCAGACTTCAGTTTTGGATTACGTTAAAGAAGTTACAAAACCCTATCTTCCGGTACTTAAAAAATTTTATCTTATTCTGTTTTAAAGAGGAAAAAACAAAAACAATAAGAACAAAGACAAAACCAAAGCACCACAAAACAAAACAATGGTACAAAATTTCAAAGCAAGAATAGAAAATTAACAATCGTTATATTACATATTATTACTAACAAATTTGTTTCTCAGACTACCAGGTATAGGCATGCAAGACTGATCAAGCAATTAAACATTAACTCTTCCTTTCAATAACCCTTGAGTTTTTTCCTTGTCTTTTTACTTTTTATTTTTGAATACATTTTCAAGAGAGTATAAAAATCATAGATCAGACACTTGTGATGATACACATTTAAGAAAAACAAGATGAAAGATTTTCAACTGTGGTTGTTATAATGAGCTTTGCTGCCCTCAATGAAGTTGTTCAGATTGCAGATATCAGCATATAAAATTGTTCAAAGTAGAAAATTTAAACAATACCTGCTACCTTCAAAAGACTCATAGAAATTAAGAGACTAAGAAACCGATAAAAATGATACAGAATTTCAAAACAAGATGATGGGAAATTAATGACGGTTATCATACTACACATTGTTACCTTCAAAGTATTTACCTAGATGAGCAGAGACAGGCACGCAAAGGTGATCAAACAATGCAAGCACTAACTTCCTTTCAATGAACTTCCAATATTTTGAGAGAGATTTTCTTCCTACTGTCGGTTTTTAAATACTTCTATAGTTCATTCACTGAACTTCGTAATTTTGTATTAAATTCAGGAATTATTCTTTGTATGGCATCAAAAATTATTGAGTGACTCAATTGAATAGTACTATTGTGGGTAACACAATTGGCTTGAATTCTTTCATCTTAGCAATTCCCTGTAACAAAAGTTTCAGAAATTGAGGACAATAAAATAAATGTCAGGAAGAAAAGTTATCTAATAACTTCAACATAAACTATAAAGGGACTTTCTTCCAAATTTAGTCTAGAGATTGAGAACTAAGATGTAAACACATTAAGAAAGCTTTTTATGAGTTTGCTCAGATTTAGAAGAATTTGGTTTCCTAATAAAAGAATAAGGAAAGAACACACTTGTGTGTTGTTGTTGTTGTTGTTGTACCGTTACTCACAATAGGTAGGACATGGAACCAACCCAAATGTCTTTTATTAGAAGAATGAAAATGGGGTTCAAAAACAGAGTAGAATAATAATATTCAGCTTTCTAAAAGCAAGGAAATCCTGTCATTTATGGGAATATGAATGAAGCTGAAGGGTGTTATGTGAAGTGAGATAAGGCAAGCACAATAGGAAAAACAAAAACATGACAGCAAGGGATTGTATTTTGAAAATCACTGCAAGTACAGCTTAAGAATTTTTACCAGTAAAACACGTAAGGCAAGAGCTCAAAGGAGCCTTTTTATAATGTGCATTTCAAAGTGTCATACTGTACAGAATAAACATATAAAACTTTTAAAATTAGTCATATGGTAATATTGGAAAATTCTTTAAATTGGGCGAAGGACACAACCAAGAGGCAGAAGGTAAAGGCGAGGCATCAATATCTTACATATGCAAAGTAAGGTGTAAATTCTCTTCTACCTGCTAACATGTGAATAAGGACCATGTTCCTACAAGCCCACTTGCTCAAGGTTTCCTCTGTGGAGAGGCAGCATGATTGGAAGGTGCTGTGGGCCTTCGGGATGCAGGCCCCTGAAGGAAGTCCAGTTCAGCGGGGCCCACCCTTACAGGGGGCTGCGGGCCCAGCTAGATCATTCTCGCTTCTCTCTGGCTTTGGCCTGAGCACTCGCCCTGCACATGATGTTCTGCCTTCTCCACAGGCCCAGACCACTAGGGTCATGCCGTGTTAGACTCAGATCTTCACAGCTGTGAGCCAAAGTAAGCCTCTCTGTGCTCCTTAAGTAGCCTGTGTCAGTCATTCTGTTGCACTAACACGAAGCTGACTAATCCACCACTCTGTGGACTTGTTGCATCTTAGTATTATCATCACTGATAAATAAAAACTTTCTTTAGAAGGTTCCAGGCCACCTCCCCTACGTCACACACAGTCACAGACACCACTAGACTTCACCTAGAACACATTCTAAAAGCATCTTGTTATGGTTCAAAGAGCACCAACACTTGGACTTACACCATAACCGCAGGATTTTTTTATGTTCAGGTATGTGTATATGACTCCAAGACCCTCTTGTCTTTGGTGTCCTCGTCGATGACAATGAAGATGAAGTCCTCTGCAATGATGAGACCACTCTGCATAATCAAAGCCCAGGGTGCTGTCAAAAATGCCTGTGCCATCTCCTAACTGCTACTTCCACCCACCTTCACTTTGTTTCATTTTAATCTTTAAGAGTCCTCTACAGAAGTGTTCGTGCCACAATACCTGATTTGTAAAATCAGAACAGTGACAGTGAATTTAAATGATAAAATTGAGACCTGTACCTCTGTGCCAGATTTCTGCCGTGGTAATTTCCTCAAGTAATTCATTAAAAAAAAGTAATCATTCTTTGCATTGTCCTGGGTCTTATCTATTGCAGTATATTCCTAAAATATTTATTTACTTAGCCTAGTATATATGCATCCTTATTTTCCTCTTCATGTTATTTTCTTTCTTTAATCGATTGTGTCAATCACGGCTTATTGTGTGAATATTTCAACACACTGTTTGAAATAACTATTGAAACCATTATAATACTGTTAAGGGCTCACCAGCTGTAACATCACTAATGAATATTAATGTTCTTTTATATTTGGCTGACACTGAAAGAATAGCAGTTGTCATGTAGCATCAACAATTTTAACTTGGGCACTCTGAAAAGTCATTCTGAATCTGAAATGCCCTCTAGATTACATTCTGTGGTCACCACAGAGGCATGCAGTCAGCTGTGATCAATATAGCTAATGGCAGTACAGCTGGAATAATGTCAGAATAAAAAGGGATTTGAGAACAATTTATTTTCCTTTTCTACTTCTTGTACCTTTATACAAGGTAGATTAAATGCCTGCTAATTCACTCCATTTTGGTAAAGAGATTTATAAGAACAATTTTTAATGCTTTTCAATCACACTGAGTGAAAAAAGAAACAAAATTTGATGGGCATAAAAAGAGCTAAATAATAGAAATATGGACGTCTAAGACAGCTTTCAGCCAGTTGAGCAAAATCTATTATAAGAAACATCTATGTCTGTTGCACAGATCCACAAGAGCAATCAGATCATTGAGATATAGCATAATATTGAAGGATTTCTTTTTCTCTAAAGACACCCTGATAAAACAAGTAAGAATATTTTGGGAAGTGCTTCAAAGCAATCTGTTGGTTTTATGTCTATGCCGAATTGATAGAATGCTGCACACATCCTTCGATAATTTGCCATTAACATATGGTGCAGCCTCCCTCTTTGCCCAGGGCTCCTTGTAATTGAAGTAACTGGAATTTATTTTTGGAAGATCAACATGAAAAATTCTTACTTATGAAGATCTACCATGTGTATACTCTTACATAGCAAAGTAAGACTGAACTAGTACATTGTGCAGAAATTACTTCTTTTGTGATAAACTTATACAAACATTACCAAGTACTAGCTTTCTTAAACATTAAATGTTTTCCAGGCCCTACTAAAATGTGTCTATGTGCCCTCTTATTAAATCTTAATCATAGATCTGTGGGGTAGCTCTTTTAAGCCACTTTATAGGTAGGAAAGTCCAGGGCACAAGTAAACTAATAACTTGGATTATTAGAAGCTGGATTTGACGTATGCTTCTAGATCACCCTACCTATTTTCTTAATCATGAAGTTACTGTTTCTCAGTAGCATAATCCTTGCTTCTTGCTTCACATATAGAGGTATTTAAGTTTAAAAATTTACAGATTTCTAACTATTAACTTTTCATTTCCTACGACAAAAATAAAGAAGTCACAGCCGAATGAGCAGCAGGCTACAGACACAAGAGTTCTCCAAAGTATTGATAGCCATGAAGAAGGTGGATGACATAATTGAACAACCTCTATCTGTCTCTTTCCAAGGTACTATCCAACAATAGTCTAGCTATTCTAGTTATAATCTCATGTTTGCACTAAATTAGCTCTTTTCTCTCACTCAACTCTTTTGTGATTTGTGGAGCAGCGGGAGTCTTTGACAAACTTGGTATAAAAATTCAGTCAGCACCTCAAAGAGTAATATTGGCCATGTCTTTCACCATGACTAAGAGCTATCCATCTCTGAAGGACTGTGGTCATGTTATGAGGAATGAACAACCAGTAAAGAAGTAATTGTACAGCAAGCTGATCCAGTTTTCAAGTGTGGGTACAAGCAAGTACACCTGCAAGAATTCCTGGTGTTTTTTTTCTTCAGATTGCTTATTTGGCTCAGTGTTTGAGAATGGAAATAATGTGAGACAATCTCCTTCACTTTTTTCTGAATTATTTCCCCATGTAGTTGGTGTATTAAAATGCTTCTGCCCAAAATCAAATACTTTGCACCTTTAAAATCCAGAGGGAACAAGAAGAGTGGAATAATTGAAGAGCTGTGCATGGCTCATGTAATAGGGCTTGTATATTGGAATAAATAGAAATAGAAGTATCACTTTCTTGTCTTGGTGGGGCTTCGCTTCACAGAACACAATCTTTATCCACAAAACTTAGCTTTGTAAAAAAAGTTTATAGTCTTTTCTGTCTTTTTTCTTTAGTTTAGGACTCAAGTAACCAATCTCCCTAGTAATATTTCCATTGAATTTGGATTATAGAATATTAGCTCTAAATTCTTAATTACTTGTTTGAATTCTCAACTATGTTAACTAACTTTCTCTTGTTTAATCACCATTTTACATTCAGCACAATCAGCATATAAAGCTCTCTTCCTTCATTCATATTTTTATCCAATAGTGAAAAAGAAGAGGCTCAGGGTTTAGTGGGCTGAGTTCTCAGGTGACAAACCACACTGATGTTTTTCGTGAGGGAGACACAAGGCAAATGTCAAGCATGGGGTGATTGAAAAGCTAGTGGAGCAGTGAGTCCTGGTACAGGGCACTGCACTAGAACAGATGAGGTCATAGCAACTCAGAATGCTTAAGAGCCCCTGCAAAGCTCCCACTGATACACGGCAAGGGAAGGGCACAGCTCCTGGGCCACACTCTTCACCTGTACTCTAGTGCATCACAAAGCATGAAAATGGCCAAGTTCTGTGACTCTAGGAAATGGGAGCTCTTTCTTTTTTGGAAGTATCCTCACCTAAGTTACCTCAGTGCTAAGTTATTTCACTTAACTTCCACAAGCTCTTACATGGGCTACAGAGCAGGTATAAGGATTTCATGTTTTCAAAATGTCTTCATCAAAGAGCATTGATAAGTGCAAATGTTTACATCCTTTTGTTTTAGAAGATATGATGTAAGAATAAAACATGTGGAAAACTAAAAAACCATGTCTTCATCATCTCTTTTATTTCATATATAAAAGAGAAGGCGTGAGACCCAGGTAGGCACTCAATGATTCTCACTTCTCTTCCTCCCTCTGCAAGACTTCTGTGGTGATTTGTTAGAAGTACTTAAAGAATCGAGATTAAAAATATTAAGTGTAGCTGAAAAGGTGGTTCTTTTTTACCCCAACTTTTATTTTAATTTTTTTTTTTTTGAGACAGAGTTTTATTAAATTAAGTTACTCAGGCTGGGCTCAATCACAAAATCCGCCATTCTCAGCCTCCCAGACTCCTGGGATTACAGATGTGCACCATCATGCCCAGCTAAGTGAATTTCTTTCTCTCTGTTGGATTTCAAAAGAACCCATCTTTGAAAAACTGATGTATATAAATAATTTTGTGGCTGACTACAAGGCAAGTATTACAAGCTGATAATCAGCAAATGTGGCACTGTAGTCTGTTACTTTGATGTGAAATCACAATTCAGCATTAACTTCTGGTCATGACTAATAAATTCAGAACGTCTGATGTAACATCTGCTTATAACACATTGTAGGGCATCTTACAGATCATGTGTATGCTTTGATTTGATGACCAGAGTAGCTGTGAGATTCTGAGTGTCCTCGCCTCCATTCTACGGTCTACAGAACTGAATCACAGAGAGGTTATGTGAGTCAGCCAAAATCACATCTCGCTTACTTTTTTCTTCTTGCTAGGACAAAATTCCCAACATCAAAGTGAAGGAAGGAAAGGTTTATTTAGCTCACAGTTTGTAAAAGTTTCAGTCTATACTCAGCTGGCTCCAAGGCAATGTGGCACATGGCAAAGGGCCGCATTTCCTGCTGGCAGAAAATAGCAAAACAACAAGAACAAAAAGGAAGGGGCAGAGGCAGAGTGGCAGCATAGGCAGAGGCAGTGAGCAAGCCTTTCTCCCTTCCCTGTACTTCACCTAGGCGATCCACCCCACAGCGGCTGTATCACTCACACCTATAATCCCAGCACTGGACCACGAATCAACCACAAACTCTACAAGTCTGCCCCATGACTGCATGAGGCTCTGGGGAAACACCAAGATATAAGCCATAACATCACACCATCATTAAATTAGTAAAGTTGAAATTAATTTCAATTCCTCTATCTCCAAACACTGTGCACTTTGTAAACCCAGGGGCTGTTGCCAAGACCATATAGTAGTATATGGATTTCAGTATAGTGTATAAAACAAACCCATCACTTGTATCAGCAAATAACAAGATGCATACTCTAATAATGCCAAAAAGTATTATTTTTATAAATGACCTAGAGGAGTTTAAACAGAAATTGATGCTCCTCGAAGTCTGTGGGAACAGCGAGTACAGGACCTGACACCTCATGCCTCAGAAAGCACTAGAGTAGCACCAAGGATCAAGTTGTTGTTCTTGTTCTTCTGCTCCTCCTCCTCCTCCGCCGCCGCCGCCGCCTCCTCCTCCTCCTCCTCCTCCTCCTCCTCCTCCT
>NW_004524581.1:1423802-1471108 GCF_000260255.1 Octodon degus | reverse complement strand
TCTCCTTTTCCTTCTCCTTCTTCTCCTCCTCCCCCTCCTCCTTGTCCTCCTCTTCCTCCCCCTTTGTCCCCCTCCCCCTCTTTCCCCTCCTCTCACCCCTCCTCCATCCCTACTCCCTATCCTCCTGCTCCGTCCTCCTCCTTCTCTTCTTCTTCTCATTCTCCTTCTTCTCCTTGTCCTCCTCCCCCCTCCTCCTTAACCTTCTCTTCCTCCCTCTATGTCCCCCTCCCCCTCCTTTCCCTCCTCCTCTTCCCCCTCCTCCATCCCTCTTCCCCATCCTCCTGCTCCCCGTCCTCCTCTTCCTCCTCCTCCTCCTTTTCCCCCTCATCCTTCTTATCCTTCTCCTCTTCCTCCTCCTCCTTCTTCACACCAGGAATTGAACTCAGGGCCTCACAGTTGCCAGGCAGGCACTGTGCCACTGAGCCATATCTCCAGCTCCAGACTGTTGTGATTGCCTCAGAGAACCTGTCTGCAACTACACGGCATGTAATCCAGGCTGACAGGCTAACACAGATACAACATGGGATTCCTCTGAAGATGGATGTTTAGTTGTATTCCAATGAGCTTGGACTGACCGTTAGTTTGTGTAGAGCCTCATTTCTTCCTACTATAAGTTCAGATAATGAAGAACAAAAACAGACTAGGACAAAAGTCAATTTGTAATATATTTTTATTTGTGTATTAGTTTGCTGATTTATGAAACTCTGAGAATCCAGTAAAATCTTTGATTGTTTATAGAATCTATCACATCAAATGCTGCACTGACATCTCCAAGAATTCATAAAGCTACTAACCCTACCTGCAGGCACCTTAATATTGAGATTACTAATTTTCCTACAAAGCAAAAGAAAATATATGCCTGTATTTGGGTAAGACTCAATAACTTTGTGCCAATGCTTGAGGAAAGTCAAAACTTGCCAGAAAAACCCCTAAAGTTGGGTAAATTCACATCTCTATGGAGTATCCTTTGCTGTGTAAGATAAAAGAAAAGTTTTGCCAAAAGACTGATAGCAAATCTGTACTTAGGAATATGAAATCCTTTTGTTAAATAGGGAATACAATGCACGTTATCTTGAAACTCTAAGTTAGGAAATGCAGAAGGTGCCAGGAAAAACACAGTTGGTGACAGTAAGAATAAACTTAATAATAAGAGAAAGCCTGGGGGTCAGCTCAGTATGCCCAGTTGTAAAGACACATGCCAGCTGCCATGGAAGAGATTCTGGGATGGTCCTTCAAGGGATTACACCCAAGAGAAGAAACATCAAACAGTGAACTGAAGAAACTGCTCTCTGTGTTAAGCCTAGATACTTACTGTAAAGACAACTTTAGCAAGGCCAAAACTAGAATTTATCTGATGATTTCCTTCATCCAACAACACAGTGGCCCACTGGAAAGATGAAGGAGTTCTACTATGTTGTGCTCTCCTAGGGTCGTAATTCTCTCGTTACAAGCCATAAAAATAAAAGCAAATGAACAAAGTTTCAGCTTAAAAATAACAGGGTTTACTGAATGATTCAGAGTCCAGGAAAACTGAACAATGGCCACCGACAGCCAGGAAGCAGAGAAGCTTGCAGCCATAACAGCCTGCACCAGCAAACATTCTCTCAAAAGAAAAACACACCAAATCAAGGGGCGCGAGGGTGTGACTGACCTAGTTGGAGTTGTGTGTTCATTTCTTTTGTGTGTGTGTGTGTGTGTGTGTGTGTTATTCTTTTTAAGTTTTTAAAGAGAATAAAGTATATTAAAAAAAACACTCTAGAAATTATATATAAATTCATTAAACATAAAAAGAAGAATTCAACAATGGTTGTTATATTGCATATTATGATCTTCAAATTAGTTGTTCAGATTACCAGATAAGAGCTTGCAGGATTGAGCTTGGTGTGGCAGCACCTTACCTGAGCTCCTTCTGGATCTCATGGATTAAGAGATGCCACAGACGAGCTGCATTAGAACAGTGACGGGGATCTTGGAGAGACACAAACAAGGCTGGAGGTCCCTTCCAGATGGTCATGTGAGGGATAACCAGACCTTCTGTGGTCTATAGCGCCAATATAAGACTACACATTATAGAAAAGCTCTGAAAAAGCCTGAAGGTGGTATTACAGTCTAGTTTCTGAAAACTAAACCTAACATTTTTTGGCATGCAAATTGTATTTATTGCACAGTTCAAGATTTTCTATCAGCTAATCCTCATCTAAAGAGGTTCACAAATACACAATACGAACAGAAAATGTAGCCCATATATGTAGAAAGACAGTCATAGAATATTTTAAATTTCATGGAGGTATAAGTTACTTGGCCTGTGGCACATTTATTGGGCACATTTTTAACCCAAATTATAGAATTTTTATTGTTTTAAAATACTATACAAAAATGTACCAATTATATTTTGATTAATACATACACAAATGGTCCAAATTAAATGTGCTTATCTATATTGTAATAATCTGAGTTGCTAGAATAATCTATGCTTATATTTCAAAATTCATCCTTTTTTTACTTACAAGGGCAGAGTAATATTTCAAATGAGTGTGGGAAGGTATTTAGGAAAAGGAAATTCTCATTTCTTCTTTTACAGCCACCCACGATGCTTAGTGACAAACACACATTTCACTTCCAGGCCCACCATCATTTTTCCCCATATGGGTGGGAAAATATTGGAAGATATTTCTCTCATCTACAGAAATTGCTATTTTATTCTTTTTCTGTATTGAAAGAGAGAACCAAGGCTGGATGCCCAACAAACACTATAATGAAGACAAAAGATGATGGAGTAAAGAGAAAATGTCTCCTGCCGAGATCACGTGGAGAGAGCATCCGAGGGGGACAGCCAGGAACATCATCTTCACTTCAAGCCTTAGTTGTTACCTGGAATACAGGTGTACCTACCTTCTGATATGAAGTTAAAATGAACACTACAGGGGGAAGCATACATGAGTCTACACAGTCTCTGACTGCAGTAGCACAATGGAAAACCTGGCATAAAATGTAAAGCACCAGCTGCCAAACCTGAGGGAAGCGATTAAAGAAACCCTAGCACAATATCTAAGAAGCAACATGATTAGATAGAAAGGAATCATTCACATGTCCAACATGAAGCGTATGACCCAAGAGTCAGGGGAAACGATTCCCCTGTGCACGGGTGAGCTTGCTTTCCTGCAGCCCACTTTCATACATTGAATGAACCTTAGAGACCGAGGACAAATGAATCTGGGCCCGAGGTTTAAGTAAGATAATTAGGCTAAACTGCAACAGTATGAAATTTCCTCTTAAAAAGTAATTCCACCCGATAATTTAAAACTCAATTATAAAAGAAAAAATATCTTTTCCTTCTTGAGAGGCTCTCATTGGCATCTTCTTTCCACTTACTCTCTATTTTATATTTTGGTTATGACACCGGAAGGGTAAGAAGTCCTATAATGACTCCAGGCATCGGCCATATTCACAATTTTCTGCAAGCCCAGAGCTGCGTGGTTGTCTCTCCTTGAAGGGCACAGAGCAGGTCTGACCCAGCTCTGACCTCTCTCCACCCACTTGGAGCTGATGAGCCTGTTCCCCAAGTGAACAGACAGCAATCTTCAACTATGTCTACTTTATTCTACAGCAAGCAATGCTGTCTGACCTGCAAGAGCAAGCAAAACTCTTGTTTCAATATTACCAATTACCTATGTAATTACTTTGCCATCGACAGCTTGGCTTGGCAGAACAGAGCAGTGGCTCACTTCCCTAACAGTTCAACTCTGGCCCTTTAGGCCAGGAAACCTCTTCTGTCCTGTACATGTGTTGATTTTATTTGATCAGAGTCAGAGTCATTTCAGAAATATTGGTACATGAAAAAAAGAAAAAAATTAATGAAGGTAGGACAGTAATGGTGAGAGAAACTTCTCTTGCAAGAACAGGAAGGAGGAAGCTTCTAAGACGGAGACCCAGTTCCACTTCAGTACATTTGTACTTCATGTGCATTCTCAGGCAGTGAGGGACAAGCAAGCCCATTTTTCACTCATCTATGTGCACTGTATTCTAACAGAGCCCATGCGCTCCCATTCACCCATTTTATGTTTCTGAGACGCTTTCTGTTTTTAGTCCAGTGTAACTTTGAGTCTCTTTTTAGCACAGGGTGGTCTGAAACTGGAAATCCTCTTGCCTCAGTCTCCTGAGTGTTACTGGGATTGTAGGAATGAGCCTCCATGCATTTTTTTTTCTTTTTTTAAGAACTAGGAGTTGAACTCATGCCCTTGTACTTGCCAGGGGAGCGCTTATTCTACTGAGCTATCTCCCCGGCCCCCACACCTTATTTTTAATGGACACAAAATTGTATGTATTTACCATGTCCAGCATGATTTTTGAAATATATGAACACCAATGAATGAACACATTTAGCTAATTAATGCACACTGCCTCATACAATGACACTTTGCAGGATTCACTAGCTTAAAGTTAGTTTAATCTTTAAATTTTAGCCATGCTAAAACTTGGACAGTGCCTGCTTATAAAATTTTGAGAGACACCATTATATTTCTCTTGATAAGCAAGAGTAACTAGATTATTCAATTTGAAATTAAATTTATTTTATTAATCACTATTTTTTACTCGTTCTCTGTGGTTATTCCTGGAGGTCAAACCAAAATATTTCTGTATTTCCTTAAGTTCTACAAACTAGGACGTGATTAAAGATGCCAGACAACTGGCATTTAAGCTTACTAATGCAGGTGCTTGTTCCTAATCATCTGCACATTCCTTATGCCCAGCAGGGTGTCTAGTACCTAGTAGGGCCTTCAAACACTTATTGGATAAGCAGAGACATTCCCAGGTGTCCTCAGGCTTCCAGAGTGTAGTCCACTGCTTGCAGTTCAGAACCAGGCCTACCGATGCTGGTCAGAGCCATTCTCCAGAGACAAGGAGGCTCACCAAAAGGAAACCTTGAACCAGATGCAGCCAGACATAGGATCTGTGTTTGTAAATTTTAATTCAGTTTATCAGTGCAATTTAGGGTATACACAATGGTCACATTCATCATAGGGAATTTGTACCTGTACATGATACACCTTGACACACCTGTACACGATATACTTGTCTTTTTTTAATGTATTTAATACAGGGTCTATAGGGTCTCACTACACAGATCAGACTCCTATTTGATCCTTCTGTTTTCAGCCTCCCAAGCACTAGGATTAGAGGTACGCACCACCATGCCCAGTCTCAATTGTCCTCTCAGCTTGCCCCAGCGGTGGGGCCGGCACGGCACACCAGGGATCAAACCCAGGTCCCCGCATCTGCCTAAGCAGGCACTTTAATCCACTGAGCTATCTATCTGGCCCTCACTCTTGTCTTTTTTCCACTCTCATTTTCCTCCTTTCCTTCACTTCCTTCCTCTCCTTATTTACAAAGTTTTGTTTCCATTTTATCTTTCTTTTCTCAGGGTTTTCTCTCCTTCCTTCTTTCCCCTCCCCTCAAAGGATTTGTTGACTCCCTTTTGTCCACAGCATTCTCTTCTATGCTATTGTCATTGAAAGTTTCAATAGAAAGCACACAGGGTCAGAGTTACATTAATTCAACATCTCTGCACAACCACTTCCCACGAGCCCTTGAACTCGTCCCAAGCACTAAGTGGGGGAGTCTTTCAAGAATGGACAGTGTCAGTGAGCAGATATGCTACAAGCGCTCTCTCTGCTTTCTAGACTAATTGTACCTCTTGTTTATCTGCATCAGAAATATTAACTCCCTCAGATCTATCCCTGGTTCATGTTAACTTTGATAACAAGCGTTTCTTTGGGAAATCCTTCATCGATTATTATCTGTGCCACTCTCTAATTGCGTTATGCCCGACAGTTTTAATTTTACATTAAGTGGTCTGGTTTTTATTTCCCATGATGCTTTGTTTCCCACATTCATCTGGAAGCTGCAGCCATTTTTTTTTTCCCACCACCACCTCGGCATTCATGCAGGGCTTGAAGTGTACTGGGCAATATTTAGTATTTATTAGATGATTCACTGAGTGACTAATTAGACACTCAAGGATTATGAAATACAAATCAAAAGAGGGAAGAAAATTCATTTTTCAGTCAACTACAGATATAGGTGAGAAGTAGTTGAAAACTTAAGAAACTTCGAGGATCAAAGTAACCCTCCCCATTTTTAATGCCAGCGATGAAACTGAAGTTGAAACTGAAATGATAATTCAGCGATCACAATGTGTTAGTAATTGTCGTGAGTCTGGAGCTTAGACTCTCCTTCAAATGCTCCTGCCATAATGTTTTTTTTCTGAGATAATTTTTTTAATTAAAATACCATCGATATGTTTAACTTCTTATTGGTTGGAATAAATAAGACATTAAAATGAAAACTAAAATAGTAGGTTAAATAAGAAGTGAACTTCCTATTGATTGAATAAATAGGAACTGACTGAAAATAAAGATTGGAGGAGCATTTTGTCTATGCATCTGTCATGGGCAAACAATGCAAAGTGTGTCTCCAGTGTAGACTGCAAAACTGAGAACAAATAAATTAATCTATAGCACATAGAAACAAAAAAGAAAGAAAGAAAGAAAGAAAGAAAGAAAGAAAGAAAGAAAGAAAGAAAGAAAGGTGTGTGCCAGCCAGATAGCTCAGCGGACTAAAGCACCTGCTTAGGTAGACGCAGGGACAGAAGTTCAATCCCTGGCTTGCAGTGCAGGCCCCACCTGCAGGGCACTCTGAGAGGGTAACTGAGACTGGGCGTGGTGGCGCGCACCTGTAATCCCAGTACTTGGGAGGGTGAAAACAGGTCTGATCAGTGTAGTGAGACCCTGTGGACCCTGTACTAAATACATAATAAATAAAAGCATGAGTATCATTGTGATCAGCACCACTACTAATCACACCGCTGTAGAGAACAGAGGCTGGCAAGCATAGGCCTTGTGAATAAAGCCGGCCTTCGGGAATGGTCTGAACACAGAGATTTCCCGAAAGATGGTCACACAGCAAGCACCTTGGGACCAGAAATTGTTTTCTTTGAAGCCAAGGGCACCAAATGCTTTCGACTTCTCCACTCTGCGGAGACAGCTGGATCTGTGCACATTTCTATTAAGAAAACGGGGCCCAGGGGTGAGTATAAAACTTTTGACATGACCGAAGGCCTTCTCTTCTCAGAAGGGCTGGTGGCACCTTCTACAGATTAACTCATGGTAACACACTTAGCAGAATTGAATTCAAAACCGTTCGCTCTGACTGCAACCCGACTATACGGCCTCTCAAACTGTCTCTGATTTAATTCCTAAATGGATGAGACATTCGTCTCTCATTGTGCAGAGGTGACTCTTATTAAATAAAATGAAACTCAACCCTGCCATCGATAGACGCTCCATTTGGTCTGCCAGGCGATGACATTCTAGCAAGGCTGAGTATACGCACAGAGAAAGCCGTCAGCACTCCACAATCAGACAGCACTTTATGCCTGTGCGCTGGGGAGGTGCGGGCTTGTACACCAGAAACACAAAAGTGATGGAGCAGAGCTTGCTGGACACTCTAGCAGTGTATGCTTATGTGTTAGTTCAAAGAATAAATCTAAAAATACTTCTCCTCTAACTCGAAAATTTATGAAGCCTTAATTTACACCGGAGAGCTTCAAATTTGTATGTGCTGTTCAGATTTTGTCAAATTCAACTTATGAAATCAATATTATGTCAGTAAAATAACAACGGTCTTCTAAATTATATCTGTGGCATTTTAAAGATAAGATTATTTCTTTTTCCTTTTTTTTTTTTTAAAAAAAGTTTTTGGCAGGGTTGCGAGTTGAGAGAGCAGCCAGGGATCAAACTCAAGACCTTGTGCTTCCAAGGCAGGTGCTTATGCCGTGAAGCTTTCTCCCTGGACCTGGAACTGTCACTTTTCTTCTGTGTGTCATGTTAGGTGACATCTGTTGTCTTAACTCAGCTAAATATACACTTCCTGTCTTAGGACATTTTTACAACATTGTTCGAAGTTGTCTTAAATTCAGTTTAGCTGTAAAAAAATCACAGATAAAAAATAAAATTATTCCAAGTCCATTTTTCTATTTCCTTAGTCGGATGCATTTTTCTGGGAAGTGTCTTCTAAAGGGAAATAGCAACTTTTATGTTAGCCAGTGGATGCACAGCGCCGGAGTCTTGCAACAGAGAAAACTGCAAGTCGTACCCGTGATAGTTAATTGGGGATTTCTGGTGCAAATGGTAGGAGAGCTTTAGAAAAACTGAATGCAGATAAGAAATAGACTTGTTGCCTCTTGAAGCTGTGCTGAGAATGGAGATACAGAGGACTGCGATTCAGAGTCCACGGGGCTGGAGAGATGGCTCAGTTGAATAAGCGCTTGCCTGGCAAGCACAAAGGCCTGAGTTCAATCCCCAGTTCTTCCAGGTTCCAAGACAAGTGGGGGCACAGACACTGCTGGTGAGCAGCAATGGTAACTGCGCACTGTAACTCACTCCATGGTTAGCTGGACTAAGAATCTACACGGGGATCACGCTGGATGACACAGTTTTAGTCTAATGTGTTTGCTTCTCAGATTCTAAAGCCAGAGGTATTTTCAATAAGCTTCCAAACAATGTATATTCTGCATATTTTTCTACCAATGATGTTTGTAACTGAAAAATAAATTTCAGCTTTATATTTTTCACTTACCTTATCATTTCTGTAATTAAAATAATTCATTTTGTTAACACTAAGTCACTTAGTAAATTTTATTGTATGTTTTTGTTTGAAGTTTGGCAATTTTGACAGGGTAGGTGAAGGTTTTGATTACTAAGTTTTTTACAATTATTAATTAGTTTTACTGAATTAAAATGAAGTGTTCAACTGCATGAGGTGGAGATGTGCAGATGTGGTGTGTACGTGAGCGCAAACTTCGGTACTTGGGTGACACGCTCTATTATTTCCTTTCCGCCTGGGAGTGATTCATGTGGGAAGATGCCCTCCTACACAGTACAATAATGTTCAAGGAAAATTGCTGTCACCAAGTTTAGGAAAGCAATGAGGAACAAGTCCCTGATTAATCCTTAAAAATTGAAGAAAACAAACCATTTATTTTATTTGGGGGTAGCAGTTCAGCCTGGCCTGAGGGCAGGGCTGGCATAGCATGTGGTGCCAGGATAGAATTGTGGTCCCCTATCCCTACCTAAACTTGCCTAAGCAGGCACTTTAGATCACTGAGCTATCTCGCTGGCCCAAAATCATTTAGAAATGACTGCATAAATGACACTTACAACACTTAACTATGTTGTCTCACCCACTGGGACTGCTTGATTTTCATGTTTAAGTTCCCATAGTAAAAGTTCAATGATTTTTGACTAATTGATTACAATAGTAGTGATCAAGAGCATATCGACTGTATCATTTATCTGGCTATTCACCTAGACTCACAAAAGATTAAGAACATAACTTTTAACAAAAACCAAGGGCCTGGGGAAAGAGCTCAGCAGTGCAGCACGTGCCTGGCAAAGGCAAGGTCCTGACTTGTTTCCCTGTACCAAAAACACCACAAATGAACAAAGAAAAAAAACAGGAAATGAATTCTAAAGTAAGAGTGACCATGAAAGAACCCTCGAAGGAGCAAAATGAAATACAGTTTTGTGCTTTACTAAAATGTCATTGATTTTTTAGTAATTGTCATTGGCACCGCCATCATTCCTAGCAGATTCTTGACTCAATGATCCTGTTAAGGTAGACCAGTTAAAGTACTATGATGTGTCTATTATAGTCAACAGTTAGAAATTCAGTCAATTGCTTACAATTATTTTGTGGTAAATAAAATGAAAAAAAAAAAAAGACCATCACTCTATGCAGTACAATTATTCCATCACAGATAGTTACAATAATGGTGATTTTTTTTACACAAAAGTTCAATTACAATCAACCAGTTATGCCTAGTTAAAGATCACCCCTTTCAATAGAAACTACCTAAAATTCTAAAATTTTTCAAACTCCATGATTGACAGAATAGATTTTTTTTTTTGTTATTTTTATTATGGAAGTGAAAAGAAAATGCTTACTGTCTTAGAATAAATTTTTTTCTCTCTTTTTTTATTGAGAAATAAATATGAATGAGACCGTTTCACAGCTGATTAATAGGACAGTTTTGATAGTCAATACACTGTACATTGTTATCTTCTTAGTGGTTATCCATGGTACAAGAAGCAGACTAGACTAAAATTTTAAAGCAGCAATTAAATTAACTTTTCCAGAAATTCAAGGAAAATGTTAATGGGAATGATAATCAAGTTGTGTTTTAGGGAGTCAATATGATGTAGACTGGTTAAAATCTGCTATTACAAGGTAAATAGAACTGAGTAACAATTACTTTAGGAAGGGAACAAATAACAGATGACCTCTTTCATTACTGCTTTAGGAAATGATTATAAAGGAATTCTGACATACATTCCAGATTTCAAGGGAAGAGGTCTGTAGTGGATTTCTAACAGGTGGTCAACTTCGTACACTAAGCTGAATTAAACTAGTGTGGTGCTGAGCATGGGAGGCCCACCTGAAGGTTGTTGCCAGCAGCATAAAGACAGAACAGGAGAAGCTGCCAAAATGCTGTTAGGTATGCTGTTTTGAGAAGCTTTGGGGGCTATTGGGAGCTGCTAGTTCCCTTGGGCTGCCCTGCTGGAGGACCTTGCCGTGCTGGCTTTCCCGATGAACTCTGGAGAAGCTCGGGTCCTAATCTTGAGCATCAGTTCCTGGCTCCAGAAAGGAAGATGGTGCACTGCTCAGCCTCATGAAACTTGTTGTGCTGGCTTTCCTAATGGGAACTCGGCTTTCTTCGTTGCTGGAGGAGCTCGGGACCTCACTCTTGCTGAGGATAGCTGTGGTACTTTTGGGGGAACTCTGGTGCTTACGTGGAGTGTTGTTTCCTAGCTCTAGTTCAGATCCCTCAGCTTGCTAGCACAGATCCTTCATTCCGGTGGCATAGACTTCCTGGCTTCTACCACTGTCCTTTGGGCCTTTCCGGCTCAGATACATGAAGCAGGCCAGCAGGAGACTTTGTTGTGGGCTGTAGGGCTCCAGTTGGACTGGTGGGAGGCCTTGTTATGAGCTGTAGGCCCTCAGTTGGATTCCTTAGTGTTTAGTGTGTGGATAGATTCCTGTACTTGTAGTACATCATTGCTGGGTGATTCATTATAAAATACTACTATGAAATGTGTCCTGTACTATATTGTTCATCTTGCAAAAAACCCCAAACCATGGCAAGGTTCAATAACTTTTAATTTACTTAGCATCCAGTCTAACTTTCAGAACTATTGTAATCACAGTACATTTATTTAAATTTTCATTCAAAATTCATTTAAATTTTATGCCATCTTAAAATTGCTCTGAAATACATATAATTCTTGTTTAATGTCACCTAAATTCAAATGCCTCTTGAAGAAAACATTCAGTTACTTTAACAATGCTTAAGAATTTAAGTCTTAAGACAGGCATTTAGATTTCTTTCACTGTCACCATATTTTTTCTCTTTAACTGAGCCAATCAAACCCAAATAAGAAATGTATAAGGACAAAATTAAATTACTATCACAAAATATTGTATTTCCACAGCACAAAGGGAATTTAAGTGTTTTGATTAGCTGGATTATTTTACAATGTTGGATCAGCTATTTTGGACTCTGAACTGATCTTTTGCTAATGATTTTCTATATCAATAACGAATTATCATTTATGACATGTGTTGAAATAGAACTTTAACACCTAACAAAAATAACCCTGTTTTTTCAAAGGCAGATTGCTTGGATTTATTAATCAGATTTGTTTCTTCTAAGGGTTTAATAAGAAAGAAAAAATAAAGTAAAAGTCATTCTAAGAGTTAGCATCTACCTGTTCAAACAAAAAGAAACAGCTGGAAGCAGGATTTTTGGTTTGTGGGCTTTCTCTATCCATATTTAACTCTTGGAGCTAGCATTCTTATTGATAGAGTTTTCAAATGAATAATTGACTTTGTTTCAATTTTTAAGAAAATATATACCCTAGTTTAGCAAATGAAGTCAAAAGATGAGTTATTCTGACCTAGACTACAAAGAAGAAGGTTTATTTGCTAAATTGAAATTGTCAGACCTAGGTTTTGTACCAGACTTAGAAGTACTGCTTTCCCTCTATTCATGGAGAAGCAAGAACTGAGAGAGGAGCAAATAGAACCAAGTTGGGAGATTTACGTAAGAGTTACTGTCTGCAAAGACCAGACTGCAAACCTAGTAGTAACAAACTATTCAGTCATCCCCTGCTGCTCTACTGTGATTTCACTGGAATGTGCTTGGAGCATGCATTCACGTTGTGCAGGCAATCGGATTATGTCTCTCATGGGATCTCAGCTGAATTATGCACACATTCTCAGTATTAGTTATACTATCTGCCTTTCTATAATTCAGAGACATCCTGACAAAGTACCAAGAATGCAGAGATCCAAGTAGTGATGACAGTCATGCTCTGATACTACAAAGGCAGTGACACTCCATAGAGCATTGGCCTTGCCGATTTCTCAGCTCCCTCAATTGTCTAACAGGGCTGATAACAGTTGTCAGAGTTTCCCTAGATATTATTTTTATAACTACTGTTTAATCCTTGGAGTTTTACCAGCATTTATCTACTCAAATCCATTCTTGTGAGTTTTCCAATTGAAGTATCTGCCATGCCTAATAATAAAAGAGAAGAAAGTTTATAGCTGGGAGGTTGGGCAATATATCTGTCTCCCTGTGCTCAGGAAATCCATCATTTTATCACAGAATTTATACACTTTCATATTCTTTTGGTGCAATAACTCTGTGCAATAAATTCACTAACACACTAAATCAATAAGATGCACAAGACAAACTTGACTTATGTTTATAAATCTCAGATTTCCCTGCACCCCAAGTGTTCAGAAAGAAAAAACCATCAACCATGAAGAGCGAGGACCTAGAGCGACGAATCAGTCAGAAGGAAGGATTTCTGATACCTACCACCAGGCTGAGTTTTCCGAGGATCAATTTAATACCTTTCCCAAGATTGGCTGTGATCAAAGTGTAGTATATTACATGGCCAAGAGCAGGGATTTTAGAATCAGTGCTTGAGTTCAAATCCTAGCTCTAGCATTTATGGTTGATAGTTGTTGAACAAATCTTAATATTGCTGTAACAGTTCCCTTATCTTTCACATGTGAATAATGATTTTATTCACTTAAATTACATGTATATTATATGTTAGTATGTAGGGAATTTCTTGTGACACTGTTCGCAACATGGACAACAGTACAAATAGAAAAGCCATTGCTTTTGTTATAATTGTTTTAAGAATTGAAATTACTAGCCAAGGGGCTGGGGAGATATATCAGTAGAATAAGTGCTTGCCTGGCAAGTGCAAAGGCCTGAGTTCAATCCTCAGTTCCACCAAAAAATAAAATAAATTACTAGCCAAGACATTTGGAGAAGTTGAATGCTTCTTTGATCCTCCTGGCCCCCACCAGACCGCTCATCCCAAGGATGATAATGAAACTTGTCAGAAATTTTCAGTTAAGAAAAGAAGTTTAAACATTCACCAAGTTTACTAATTTAAGATAAAATGGACAGTTGAAAAGGACAAAGAAAGGGCCAACCAAATAACTCAGTGAACTAAAGCCCCTGCTTAGGCAGATGCAGGGGCTGGGAGTTCGATCCCCGGGTCTGCTGTGCTGGCCCCGCCCCCGGGGTGCGCTGAGAGGGCGACTGAGACTGGGCATAATCCCAGTACTTGAGAGGCTGTAAACAGGAGGGTCACTATGATTGTGATCTACGCAGTGAGACCCTGTAGACCCTATAGACCCCATCTAAAATTTAAAAAAAGAAAAGAAAAAGGCAGAGTTTATAAGACATATGTAGAAATAGAAATATAAAAAAAATTATGATTGAAAGAGATAATTAAAAACGTGTTTAAAAATGTCCCATGATGTGTCAGGCTTGGACCATGAAAAAGATGAGCTCATAATCTGGAGAACGGAATAATAGTTACCAGGGGCCAAGATGTGGAGGACCAGCTGCTGGGAATCAGTTGCTTAATAGCCACGGAGCCACTGGCTTACAGAGGAATAAAGGGGTGGTTACAGTCTATAATGTTATATCAGATAATCTTAAATAATTAAAAGAAAATTTGTATGTTTTTATCACAAAGCAACAGTGAATGTGTGAGATGATGAATAGCCTGTGTTAATCAATACACAATCATGACACCACAGTGCATCAAAAGGAAAATGCACTCTTATTATCTGTCAATAAAATATTTTTAATAAAATATTTTTTAAAAATAATATAATATTTTATTTGGTTATTTATCATGGAGGTCAGAACCCAACAACTCTTTAGTAGTTTTCTTGGGGGGGGGGTTAATTATTTCTGATTATAGGAATATCAGTCAGTGTTTTACTAGAGAAACAGATACAGCAGGGGCAGAATGCTGTGGTCTGTTTCCAGATGTTCCCCAAAGCTCATGTGGTCATAGAGTCGTTGGTGGTAGCTGAGGCTGGAATTATGATTTCTAGCGCAGTGCTAGGATTCAGGGGACTGGGGTTACAAGTGGGTGATATCTGGATTAGGCCACTCACTGCAATGATGCCACCCCAATCTCTGTAGACTAAATACAATATACATGATGGAAAGTCTTGTGTCAGTCTCTTGTTGCTTTTGCTGCCTTCTGCCCCCATGGAACATGGCCCTGCTGCCCTGCTGCCCTGCTGCCCCACAACACCCTGCCTTGGAGCCAGCTCAAGCCGCTACAGACCGAGCCAAATAGAACTTTCTTCCTCGCACTTGGGTGTTGAGTAGTTTGTCTCAGCAGTGAGAAAAGTAACTAAAACATGGGTGATTTTGTCAAATAAAAATCTAAAAGAAGGAAATTAATAAAAAGGATAATATTTTAATAATCACTAATTCCATCATTAGTAATATTTTGTTGTATTTTCATTGAACTGTTCTGTGGTTTTCTATTTTTCTATTTTATAGATTTTAGCATCTACATTTTCTCTCATGAGAAACATTTTCTAAGAAACTACACAAATGCAGCATATTTTGTACTTAAAATATTTAATAAAATGCATACAAAGGATAGCTGGGATAACTGTACTGCTGATTTCTGCTGGTCCATTGAAAGGTGCAGTTATTTTATTCTCCTTTTAAATTTTTATGATTTTTGACCAGTCTTTTTTTTTTTTTTCTGCAATACTAGGGATTGAACTCTGGACTCTGTGCTTGCTAGGCAAGCGCTTATTCTACTGAGCTACCTCCCCGGCCCTTTGACCAGTCTTATAGACATATCTGGTGATCTGAACAACTCATTTGAAGACAGTGATATGCAATGTAACAACCACTGTTGAATTCCTATCATTTTGTTTAGTGAAATTCTGTATTGTTTCGTGTGTGTGTGTACTATTTTTTGTATTCTCTTTAAAAATAAAATACAATGTACAAATTAGTTTTCATTGTGTGTGCTTGTGAACGACAAGCACGTTCTGTCTGGGAAGCGGGGTGCAGTCATACTGCATAATTTTTTTCACTCCCCCTTTTTCTCCTCTCGCATCTGCCTTCCATTCCCAAGATTCTTTCCCACAGCACAAAGCCTTCCCTGCTATTTCCTATCATCAGTCTTTCAATTATTTATATTTGAATTTTTCACAGAAAAGAACCCATGTGATACTTACGGACATCTGATTTATTTCACTGCCCATTATGCCTTGAGATAGTTCCATTTTCTTCTACAAATGACTCAACTTTATCCTTCTTTAGAGCTGAATAGTACTCCATTGTGTATAAATATTTTTGAGCAATATCTGAACAAATAGCTCCTCATTGTACTGCAGATGATTCCCACACTCATTTGCTAGAAGCCTAGATTGCTCTGAGTCACCTGACACTGACACAGGAACACCTCTCCAGTGACACATTGCCCTACGCTTTCACATCACGACTACATGAGCATTCCAATCTCCCTCTACCTGTATCATCATTATTTTAAAAATGATCTATGTGAGGGGCCGGGGAGATAGCTCAGTTGAATGAGCACTTGCCTGGCAAATGCAAGGGCCTGAGTTCAACCCCCCAGTTCTGCAAAAAACCAAAAAAAAACAAAAAAAAAAAAAAATCTATGTGACATGGGCAGTTTTCTTTCTTGCCTTCTTGACAGACTCTTCAGGGGGCTGGAACAGTCTCAGCTACATATTGAGTGACAGGCTAGTGAATCTCTGAGGTCTTCACATTTTTCATTGAAATAAAAAATGCTGATATGAAAATTACAATATCTCGTGACTTTGAGGATCAAGTAAAAATTAAGGCACGTAAAATCCTGAGCCTCGAATCTATGTGCTCATTCATTGTGATGATGCAGAGATTCCTCAATTCTATCTCCACCAGCATCTTAACTTGTATTAGACATTTAATCTACAAAACAGACAATTTTTCATTCATGTACATCACTGCAGTGTATCTAAAGACATGTCAGGAAGCACACTTCAATAATTACATATTAGTAAATATAATATGTTGTACACCTTTTGTACAAGGACCATAAATATGAAAACACTGAAAGATTTGCTAGAGAATTTCCTATTTATTTTTGAGTCAGAGAAATAATAAAATTATTATTTACACTGGGAGGATAATCCTCTCTGCTATGAATACAAATCTGTTCAAATGAATCGGCACACTAATGGGAACTTTGGCTCAAGGCCAGAGGAGAGACGCTGACGTAATCCTCTCTGGATACTGGAGACAGAATTCTAGCCAATACCTTCATCTTACCCAGAGATGAAACTGATCACTTAGCCAATAAAAACACTTACATGTTGATTACTCCTGAAGAAAATGTTACAGTGACCATCACTAAAAGCACAGGCCAAAACATGAAGATTGACAGCGAGGCTCTCAAGAATAGTAAGTGGTAGGATTTTCCTTAATCACCAGAAAATGAGTATGCACCTAGTCTTCCAAATCATTTATCTATCTATCTATCTATCTATCTATCTATCTATCTATCTATCTATCTATCTATCTGGTACAGGTCTTGCTATGTAGCTCAGACTCATAGTGATCCTCCTGTCTCAGCTTCCTCAGGGCTGGGATTACATGCATGTGCTACCACACCCAGTTTCTGTGGCTGGCTTGGTGCAAGGCCGGCACAGCATGAAGTACTAGGGATTGAACCCAGGTCTTTGTGCTTGACAGGCAGGTGTTTAGACCGCAGGGCTTCTCCCTGATCTGTCTTCCAAATGTTTAGAAACTGCAATGCCTCAATTCATATGTCGCTATTCATCCATTTGTTTTATTCCCTTCCCTCCATTCAGCTTCCGACCCTCCTCATGTGTGTACTAATTTGTTCTCCACGTTGCTTGCAGATAGGTCTTTTAATAAAAATGAAAACCAAAAGATATTATTTCCCTATTTAAAATCCATTGGCTTTATGAGAAACAGCTCCAGTCTGTAGGGCTGACAGAGTGTAGTGCGGCGTTCTTTGAAGTTCAGTGCACACAAGGAACACCTAAAGGCTACTTTTGTCACAGCATCAGAAGCAGGAGGAGGTCGCCTGGATTTTGCATTTTTAATAAATTTTCAGGTGGTGCTGATGCTGCTGGCAAGGGAACATACTTTGAGAACCAGTGGTCTAACAATACACACCTACACAGTGCCTACTTGTGCAATATGACGTACTTCAAATCCCCAAATCTGTTATGTTCTTTCCTGCGTTTGTGGCGCTGCTGTTGTTAATTCCTCCATCCAACATGTCTGTCCTCTCTGCCCAGTTCATCAACCTTCACCTTACGTGCTCCTGCAGTAGCTTGTGTTTTTTCTCTCCCACTGTGCCTTTATCACACTGTGCTATAATTACCAAGTTAATTACACTCTATGGTGAAGTCCTAAAAGCCGCGTTTTTATCTTTGTATGTCCAATGCCTAGCAACATGCCTACCACATGGCACAGGAAGGCACTCAAATGTTATTAAATGAATGCCAGTAATTCTGTATCAAGTGGGCAATAACACTAGGACCTCCACAACTTGGACATGGAAATCATTTGTATGCTACTTCACTTGAATGATCAGTGATAAATTCTACAATAAAAGACCCATTTTTCTCATCTCAGATGCAAATGACAGTTTGGGGCTTATGCTTGACATATTTTAAAGAAAATATGAAGAGGAGGGTGCTGAATCAGAATAATTTTTAATAAGATAAGATACCAGTTGTAGATTCTTTGTAATATTTTTATTGCAATCAGGGCTTTGTTTGTAAAGTATTGCATACATCAATGCCTTGAAGAGTTTTTTCTATTTTCTCTTGCCATAGATTTAGTGTTTTGCTTTTAGTATTTAGATTTCCTATCTATTTTTATTTTAATTTAGTAAATTATGAGAGATACGGAACTAGTTTTAATCTTCAGCATGTGGAAGGCAGTTTTGCAAACACCATTAAAGAGGTTATCTTTCCTCTATTGAAGGCGCTTGGCTCCTTTGTTAAAAATAAGGCAGCTTTGTGTGTGAATTTGTTTCTGCACCTTCCAATCTGTACCACTGATCCTCAGATGCTTTTTTTTTTTTTTTTTGCAGTACTGTGCTGTTTTTATTCACAATAGCTTTGTAGTGTGTTTTAAAGTCAGAAAGTGCAATACCTCCTGACTTGCATTTGTTACCCAGAATTGTTTTTGTTATTCTAGGACTCTTTTGGTACCATATAAATTTTAGGATTATTTTCTCTACTCCATTTCATTCCAGAAAGAATGGCATTATTAAGAAATCAGTAATAAATACCAGCAGGGTCATAGGGAAAAAGGAACCCTTTTCTACCATTGGTGGGAGTGTAGCCTGGTACAACCACTGTGGAAATCAGTGTGGAGGTCCCAAAAAACCTAAAGCAAAGGTCTGGCCAGATATCTTAGCACACTAAGGTGCCTGCTTTGGCAGAGTACAGTGGCTGGGATTTGATCCCCAGCATGCCATGCCAACCCCATCCCTGAGGCACACTGAGACAGCAACTGAGACTGGACATGGTGGCATGCACCTTGTAATCCCAGCATTTGGGAGAATCACTAAGAATCCAATCTGTGTACTAAGACTCTGAAGTAGACCCTGTCCTAAATACATTAAAAAAAAATTAAAACAAGAGCTTCCATTTGATCTAGCTGTATTGCTTCTTGGTAACTTTCTAAAATAATTAAAAGCAACTTACCACTACAATATATACATACCCATGTTTACAGGAGGATTTTTTTTTTTTTTTTTTTTTTTTTTTTTTTTTTTTTTTTTTTATGGGGCTGGCTCAGGATACCTTAAGGGCAGGTCTGGTAAGACATAAGGATCTGGGGATCGAACCACAGAATCCTGAGCCTGACTGCTTTGCTTAAGCAGGCACTTAAACAACTGAGATAATGGGCAGGCCCCCTACATACCCATGTTTATAGCTGGATAGTTTATAATTAGTTAATCTTGGAAACAGTTCAATTGCCCATCAACCAGTGAATGGATAACAATCTATGTTTTTTTATAGAATAGAGTACTACTTAGCTATAACGAAAAGCAAAGTTAAATGGATACAGTTTGAGAACATACTCTCACATGAAGGAAACTGAGCACACATATGTAAATATCTCATTGTTTCTCTGGTGTGAGAAACTGAAAGCACAAAGGAGGACCAGAAAGTATACAGGATATATATTATAAAAAAGGAAGAAAAGTCTCAAATGGGAAGGGAACTAAGGAGAGAGGAAGGGGAAAGGGAGGAAGAGAAAAAAGAAAATGAGAAATGAAGGAAAAGCTGGATATAAAGTTTTTGTAAGTAGAGAGAAGAAGGGTTAAAGGAGGGTAGAATAAAGAGAAGAAGTAACATATATCATGCATAGGTACAAATTCCTTATGTGAGTATGATTATTATGTGTATTTAAGACATTCCAATAAAATTAATTAATTCACAATGTTCTTGAGTAGGTGCTCCTAGCTGGGCAACCTTTATAAAGCTCATCCACCTTCCCCCATTTTTGGTGCTGAGGACTGAGCCCAGGGCCTGCAGGTGAGACAAACACTCTACTACTGAGCTACATGACTGATCACTATAGTCCTTCTATTGTAATTCTAGATTTTGCTTTTCACTTTTCAACCTCTAAAACTGGTATTTGGAAAAGAGAAGGAAAAGCTTGTGGTGACCTGAACACAAATCTGAACTTAAAAATAGATCACCTCTTGGAAAACAATATTTAGCAGAATTTAAAAACTATAGGTCTTGAGCAAGTGAGCATTGATAACTTGCCGTACATTAAAAGGATTTAGGAGAGGAGAGAGCCTGTTGTCAGATACACACAAAATGATTTCCAGCCAATGTGACTGAAATTATTGGTGATGTCAAAGCATCCCAAGAATCTCAGTATTTCCTGATGCAGTGCTGATTTGGAAAGTTAAAGCGTAGTTAGTCCTTAAATAAATGATACGAGTAGTAGCAGTTAGATCTATTCTTTCCAAAAAGATATTTAAACTTTGAATTTATTTTAAAAAATGGAAGGATATTCCTCAGAGCCACTGAAAAGCCCAAAAATGATGCAAATGCTACAATCAAGTCTCTAAGAAAGCCTATGTATAATATAAATTATATATAAATATGTAAGTTATATATACAATTTACACATGTATTACATATATTTTAAAAATTTTTAGTGTTTACACAAATATAAAGCCATATGTATGTAATGTATGCCACTTGACTAGTCTGGAGATAAGTATCCAAGTGCGAAATTGACATCACACCACATGTTAAAAACCTATCTACCACCTCCAGAGATTTCATCTTGCTCTCTTATTTACAAGATAACACTTGTATGATAAATCCAAAATAAGCAAAGCCATAGAAAGCAGAGTGTAACGGTAGTTGGCCGGGCCTGGGTGTATGGTGTTAATCAAAGGGCCAAAGTTTTTTTCTGCGATGTAAGAATGAATGAGTACTGGAGAGCTTTGGTACACCAGAGTGCCTATAAGTGGCAATACTGCATTATAGACTGAGAAAATTCGCTAGATGGGAAGACCTTCTATGTTCTTCTTACAAACAATAATAATGTTTCATTTTGTTTGTTTGCGGTACTGGGGATCGAACTTGGGACCTTGTACTTGCTTGCTAGGTCCTTTTGCTACTAAGTAATTTTCGTGGCCAATGTATGTTTAAAGGATGCCACTAGAATTACATACTGAAAAACCACTTTGGAGATGGGCTTAGGATACTAGAGGATTGGTCTGACTAATGGGGCTGACAAACATTTGTAAACTAAAGAAACAGAAAGATTCTTGGCATCATGAAGTGTTACCCAGAGGAGAGCCAGGCTAGGGAATGTATGTGTCTTGCAGTTCATTTTTTAAAATGATTTTTATTAGCTCATATTTACAGTACCTAGTGTTTACATTCCTCATGTGGAGATGGCACATGTACAGGACACATTTTAATTCCTTTTCCACTCCTGGGTTTCCCTCTTCCTTTCATCTTGGGAGCCCCTCAACTTTTGAGCAAGAACTCTTTACCTACAATTTATTGTCCATCTTATATTTGGCTTTTTGTTGAAAATGTGGGTTTCTTGTGTCAGAGAAACCACAAGACATTTAAACTTCTCTGTCCAATTTATTTCATTTAACGTTATGTCTCAAGGTGCAAGGTGTGAATATCTGTTGACAACCTGAGTTGTCACTGTTGGCGAGCTGCTCCAGTGTATGATATTTAACATGGACTCTGACACTAATAATGTGTTCTCTCTTCTTTGAAGCAGAAGAAGGGATGGACACAATCCAAGTCAGTTCTAGAAGAAAAGTGTCCCAGCGCTCACTTGATTTCTAGAAAATTCATCAGTTTTACTTGATTAAAAGAAACAAAAACAAACCGTGTAATGTAAGATGTTCTGATATTTATTTAGCAACAATACAAATCTGGCTCACCTTGTAGGTTGATGCTTAGGAATCTTGCCTCACTTGAGCAGTGTCTTTAATGACTTTTTGTTCTACTTCAGCATTTGTACGTGGGCTGTCATTCTTTGTAATATGATTTTCTTACTGCTTATTTAAGAACCCATACACAGAGTGAGGCTTGTGAAACTAAGCTATGAACCAATCTAATTACTTCCAAGATCTGGTCCATCGCTGCTTACTGCAAATGAGTTCTGTCTAAACAGCTTCAGGGAGAGATTTATTATTCAAAACAAGAAAATCTTCAAGGCAGGAGCCTTGATGACCACTAATTCTGTGAAGAATTCACAATAAATTGGAACCCCAGAGGATATGTTTAAATGCAACTATTGTCAGCCAAGGATGGAAAAAGGATGGCCAGGATGCTTTATACTGTTTCTAAATTAACATGAATAGACAACTAATATCTAAACAGCTAGAAAAACTCATAGGTCAAGGAAGTCATTTTACCACAAACCCCAAAAGACAAGATTTTGTATTAGCATGAAATGTTTTCTTGTACCTTATCCTTGAATACCATAGACCAACATTAAATTCCACCTCGCTAATATCCGATACTTTTGATTGTTCAACTACCTACTTAAGATTATTGGTGGATATGCTTCTTTGTTAGCAATACTAATTATCCCTATTTTAAAAAGGACCAATATTGCACAGCAAAAGCTGTGAAACTTAAAAGTAGCAGAACAACAAGTGATTCTAATAAGAAAAAATTTGACTGTGACATACTGTACACAGTAAAACAAAATTATAGATGGGCACCGCAATTCAGATTAGGAAGCACTCTTTTGCTAAATCTAAAGATGATAAATTTATCGGCCACAGTCCCAAGTCTGTAAGGTTAATGCACAAAGGAAAAATGTGTTTCCTGGGGGGGGGGGGGGTTGATGGTGAGTACTCAGGGCAAGTTTGGTTGAAGCAGGGGTACAGACCACTAAGGGAGTGGGGAAGAAAGGTTGAGAAAACTAAGGGAGACTGTGACACTAAGCAAGATGCTGATGGGCAGAGACGTGGTAGAAAGTCATTTGTATGTAGAAGCCACGTTAAGTGGAAAAAAAATACTCTGCATGAAACAGAAAAAGTGCAGGACTCTAAAAAATCTGTATTCCATAGTTAACTGAGGTAAATAAAATGGTTATCTTGGCCTGAGAATCCGTGTTAATGATCCTGGTTGACTGATCTCAAATTTATCTAGAATGACCCTCTGTGCTTGACCTACAATACCTTACCGAAGTCTCATCACGAGCCATGCAATGTGCCATCCTGTCCCTATGTCATAGATGAGAAGGTTGAGGAGAGGTCACAGAACATGCTAAGGCTGCAAGACAGTCAGATCTCAGCTGCCGTGGGCTCACACACAGCCTTCCTCCACCAGACCAGAGCCACACGTGAGCTGGCCCCAGTGCCTGGACAGCTCTGCCGCTGGTGCCAGGGCCTCCATGCAAGCAATACTAAGAGATTCCTCTTTAGCAAGACAAGAAAGGACCGAAATTAGCTTGGTATTTGTGTCCAGGTCAGATGAAAGGGGACAGAAACACCCTACAAATTATAGGAGAAGTTCTAATGCCTGAGCCCATGGCAGCCTGTCTAAGGAGGAGGAGATGGACTTAGTAGAGACATAGTGCTGCACAAGTGGGTGGCTTTGACTCTGCTCCTTCAACATATGCATTCTTTCCTCTTTAAAACAGAAATGTATAAACATCAAGCATCCACTTCATGCGTACAGATTGGTTATCTACTCATAGCGGGTTTACTTTAAAATGCAGACTCAGAAGATTAAATAACTTAGTGAAATACACAAGCAATAGAGAAGTTTTCAAACTTGGGTCTGAAGTCCAGGCCTCTTGCCAATATGCCAGGCTCTGCCAAAGTGAACAGACATAGTTTAAGCTAGAAGACCCGGAGCTAGGAGCCAGTAAAAAGGGCAGGTAGGAAGTCATTGCTGTTCCCCTTGTCGGTTTATACATCGCGACTGCTTTAAAGATTTTCAAGCTATTTCCAAGAATTCTTTATCAGGGCTTTTGAAGTATAACCATAATAGCAGAAGCTAATTTCTACTCCAAGTTATACAACAGGATTATTATAGATGAACTCAAAACAATTTTATTTTTATAACCCATTTTTTTAAAAGGGTCTTTTCAATGCTGGCAAGCTTCTGTGATTCAAATGAGCATGATGTTATGTTCACAGTTTGCTAAGATATTTAAAATTATTTCAAAGGGAAATAATCTAATGAAAACATTAACTCTTTAAGCAGTCATTTAAAATACTAAACAGAAAATATGAGTAATAACAGAGAAAGTAGGTTTTTCTATGCTACAGTTACACAACAGTTGTAGAAATGTCACAGAATGTACATACATGCATCTGAGTGGGACCATCTATTACATGCTTCAGCTAGATGGCATCTGCTGCCATGTGTGTGGTTGGCTTTGCCAACATGCCATTCATGAGCACACAGCTATATTAGCAGGGTCCAAATGGTATCTATGTGACAACTCATAGGTCTCCATGTGACACTCACACAGGGAATAACAATGTGCGCTGATGGACTCACCCCAACACTGAGTTATTTGGCATTTATTATTTTAAATAAAATCTCTAATTTTATTTTTCAAATAATGTACACTTAATATATTCCACTAAACCAAGAATGAATATTAAGAGCCAGCCAAATAGCTCACTGGGTTAAAGTGCCTGCACGCAGTCTTAAGGGCTGGGGGTTCGATACCCAGGCCTGCCGTGCCAGCCCTGTCCCTTGGGGTGCACTGAGACAGCAATTGAGACTGGGTGTGGTAGCGCGTGCCTGTAATCCCAGCTCTTGGGAGGCTGTAAACAGGTGGATCACTACAAGTCCAATCTAGTAGAGAGACCCTGAACACCCTGTAGACCCTTCCTTAAAATAAAAAAGAATGTATATTAAAACAGCCTTATGCTATAAAAATATTCAAGAGTCCCTAATTTTCTTTTTCTCTGAAATATTTCTGTGAAGGTGACTTTCTTCAAAGAGCATGTTCTTTCTGCTGTGCATGCATTTCGCTAAATCGCATACGCAGTAGACATTAAATTCACGCTTGGTGTCTAGATCAGGCTTCTTTATTTGTAATTACACCCACACGCTGTGGCACTGTGTGGGCAACCTCTCAATTTCTGAAGTTCCTCAAGAACTAGCTAACCACTGAAGAGAGGAAGTTCTCAATATTTTCCTCAATTTTTGTATCTTTTCAATATTTTGAGATATCCAGATTTTAGTCTCCATGAGAATCAAATCAAATTAAAAAGAAGAACAACAACAAAATGCTTTATGTAAAAAATTTATTCTGTGTTTGTTCCTTAAATGGCTTCTGAAATCTATCTTGTCTTTATCAAAAAAAGGCTGTCCACTAAATCTCAAAACTCATGCCCACATTTAATTAGGGAAATTTTAAATTATTTGTTTATTTATTTATTTTGGAGAAAAGATCTTGCTGTATAGTTCAGTTTGGTCTTGAACTCACTATATAGTGTAGGTTGGCAGCAAACTCACAATGATTTCCTGCCTTATCCTCCAGAGTGCTGGGATTACAGGTGTGCACAACTGTATAGAGGATTTTATTTTATTTTATTATTTTTAACATATTGTATTGTTACAGGGTCTCATTACGCAGCTCAGACTCTAAGGATCTTCCTGTTTTCAGCCTCCCTAGCACTGGGATTACAGGCATGTGCTGCTATGCCTGGACTCTGTGGCCAGCTCAGCCCAACCTGAAGTAGGTGGCTGTGGCATGTGGTGCCACGGGTCGAACCCTGGTCCCTGTGCATTCCTCAGCTTGCCTAAGCTGGTGCTTTTGTTCTCTGAGTGATCTTGCTGGCTCTCAATTAGGGCAGTGTGTGTGTGTGTGTGTGTGTGTGTGTGTGTGTGTGTGTGTCTGTCTGTCTGTCTGTATTTGGTACATGGTCTACAGGGTCTCACTACACAGATTGGACCTGTAGTGAATCTCCTGTTTTCAGCCTCCCAAATGCCACCACGCCCAGCCTCAATTGCTGTCTCAGCACACCTTGGGGGTCTTGCCTAAACAGGCTCTTTAATTTGCTGAGCTATCAGGCTAGCACTCAAATATTAATTAGGGAATTATAACTTTAAGAATAGTACAAATTTTCCCATATTAGCAAATAATCTCATCAGTATTTTTCTCTTAATAATCTCTTTATGGCTGGGGAGATAGCTCAATGGCGTAAGAGTCTATACTGAAAAAAAAATCTCTTTGCTTTAAAGTATTTTGAAAAATAAAGTATATTTTAAGGGCCTCTAAAGACCACTGAAGTCAAGTTCACATTTAATTCAGAGCCATATCACAAAGACTATAGTCACTGGTCTTGTGGCCAGTTTTTCAGCATTTATTTTGGATCCAAAAAGGCTTGTTTTAGCTATAATTTCATCATTCTATTTCTAAACATGGTGTATGATGGCCACTCTGCAAGGCCTTGCAAAACCTATGAAGGGTCCCTTTTTAATTACAAATCCAAGATCTGTCACATGGAGTTTGGTTACACTTTGGAAAGGCCCCAGCGGAAGGAGACATCTTATTGGTAACCGAAGGCATAGGAATTATCTAAGTGGTCACAGATGGGTGACAGACTCAGTTAGAGCATGTCTGGAAAAGAAATTGCATCAGAAGGTAGATTATGTGAGCCTTGATATCAGTTGATAAAGTTCATCTTAAAATTTGCTCGTTTGTTTTTGGTTTTTGGTGGAACTGGGAATTGAACTCAGGCCCTTGCACTTGCCAGGAAAGCACTTATTCCACTGAGCAATCTCCTGGCCCCCATAATTTGGAAGCTTTTCTGAGTAACATACCACATAGATGGACACTGTTGCCCAAACGATAATAATTGAGCATCGCTTTTAGGTGAAGTAGTGCAAATTTCTCTTCTGAATGTTGTTAGCTTGTGTACCCTGAAAATCTACTGGACTACTGATCAAAGATGGTAATGGCGTGGCTGTAAACAACCGAAGCTGCCTAACATTTAATTTTTAAAAACTGGTGCTGAGCAATGAAAATCAACCAACATAATCATCCCATAATTTTTAACTACTGGTGACTCTACTGAATAAAACCTCTAATTCCTAAAACTGCACGCCAGAACATCATCATGAAAAGAGGCAAAAACCTAAATTCAGGTGCTCTGAAGGTGGGCCATGTCCATTACTGGAACGCCTCTGCCGAGTGGATCTTTAGAAAGACACTAATTCCAGATCCCTCACTACTCGCTGTTCTAGTTTAATGGGCCCTGGTAACAAGGGACTTGCATGACAGCTTCCAACTGAAAATACTCAAAGACATGAAGACAAACATGATGTTCTAGTACAAGTTTTCATGTTGTGAGGACCAACGAGAATATAGGCATCAAGAGAAGAAGATGCAAAAAACAGTTTAATAATAAAAATGACAAAAGAATTGGAAGACAGAGGGACAGGACCATAAACAATGTCTTTCAAGTACAGAGCTTAAACAGAAAATGAAAGCTACAACCACCTTAATCTAAAATGAAACCTTAAGAACAGAAACACATAGCAACTATTAAAGACAAATGGTTAATGTCCAGAGCTGATTATAGCTATTAGCAAGCAAAGCTGTAGAATCCTACCTTTTAAAAGGTTCAGGAAGAAAATGAAAATGGTCTGAAACATTCTAAGTATTCTTTCTTGATAGAGGAGTATAGTTAATTTTAAAATCTTCATATGTCTATATTTTATAAACATTATTTTTCTGATCATAAAACAAAGTTTTAAGTAAGTGTCCAATTTAAGCATTAAGAAAGTTTATATAAAATATTACTTTTGCTTTTCACATTGTATTTATTTTTAAATATTTTTATTGCTTTGGCTTGTTGGGATAGGATCTTGCTCTGTAGTTCAGGCTGGTCTTGACTTCACTATATATCTCAGGCTGGCTTCAAACATGCAGTAATCCTCTTGCCTCAGCTTCTCAAGTGCTGGGATTACAGGTTTGTGCCACCATGCACGACTATAGTACTGCTTTCCAAATTGCTCATAGCTAAGCTATTCATGAAAACAAAAAGCACAAGAAAGAATAAATAAAAGATTTAATCTTTCATTTAATATTTTCTCTTTTTAATCTGAAGCTATTAAGATATCTCAAAAGATTTAAGCAGAGTTCTCAACTCTTAGGGATCATTTCTACTTATAATTAGTCTTAAAACTAGCTTGGTGTTCTAGGCATTTGCCTGGCAAACTCAAGGACCCAGGTTCTATCCCTGGTACTGCATGCCATGCTGGTCCTGGAACTCAGGACAAGCTGTACAGGTCTTAAAACCAGGAGTGATGGTACACGCTTGTAATCCTAGCACTGGCGAGGCTGAGACAGGAGGATCTCTACAAGTCCAAGCTGCATAGCAAGGCCCTGTACCAAATACATAAACAATAGATTAAAAAAAAACAGGATATCATGTTTGCATCTTGTACAATGAATAACCACTAAGACAACAATATGCAATGTATTAATTATTGAAATTGTGCTAATAATCGGTTTTGAAACTGTGTCATTGCTATTTGTTTCTCAATAAAATTATATTAAAAAACCATTACTTATAGACAAGGGAAGTTAATTTTTAGGTCTAAGATTTCATCCAATTCAAATTTGTGTCTTAAAAGACACTTAGCAGTTTGGAAGCTCTGTGTTCAGCATCAGGATGGTCTTACATGTGCACTCAGACATCCTGGGCTCCACGTGGATAAGGTCCCTTCACACTTGCAGCGTCCAGTGTATTTTTCAGCAGCTCATTCTACTTCATGATTCACTCACATTTTAAGGATAATTTTTATTGGCTCTAGGTCAGCAGCACATTCCATTGAAATTAACTACATTTTGACTTCAAAGTACTAAATAACAATGAGAACTATTATGCATACTACAAGATGCAGACATGATTTCCCGTCTACGAAGACAATATGCAATGTATTAATTATTGTACGTGTCCTACTAACCTGTTTTGAAACTGTCTCATTGCTATTTGTTTCTCAATAAAATTAATTTAAAAAATGATAAAAAGTGAAAAAAAAGGAACTATTATGAACACTTGGGTAATATTTCCTGGGAAACTGGGAATAAGTAAATTCAATCGACACATGAAGGTCCAAGGATTTGGCCAGAGAATAGGAAGCTTGAACCTATTAGGAGCAGAGTTTTTACATGTTTCAAAAAATCATGATCAACACCAGCATCTTTATTCTGAAAGAAAAGGATGCATACAGGAAATTAAGTTGCTTTCCCCTCTGCAGCAGTCAAAAAAGACCAAAGGATTGCATGTCACAAGACTGTAACACCTATTCTATGCTTTAAGATAATGTCTGTAAGTGTTAATTGCTTAAAGTATCATTTTAAAAAATAAGTGACATTTTAAACCCATGTTCCATAGTCATCTACTGGTATTTGCAATTTGTCCAAGACCTCGTTGAACTTGGGGTCCCTAGCTCTGTGCACACACCCTATAAATATACATAATCATTTCTCATGGAAACCCTGAGAAAATTTTCCAGGACAGAAGCATTAACAAGAAATGATCAGAGTGACGACCAATGCCCTTTGCTGCTGCGCAGGCCGAAGCCACACTTCCGAGCAGGAGGGCTGCCCTGGAGAGCTCCGCCGGTGCCATCCGGCTGCTGCCTGCTACATCGGCAACTGCAGTTATTTTGATGCTACAGTCTCTTTTACCAGGGCAGCAACAGTACACCTGTGGAACAACTTCCCGAGGTACCGACTGATGAAGGGTGAGAATCCCCCACGCCTGCGATCCTTTCAGGGTTCTCAGGCTGTACTTTTCTAACTGTGGGTTTCGAACTGTGCCTTGGGTTCCTCAGTGGTACTTCTCAGATTCTGCAAATAATGAAGGTTGCAGCCACAATCAGAAATGCTTCTTGCTTTTATGGTATCAGCCGTGATAACTGTAACTGCCAAAGAACAGTATTTACTGAATGATTTGTACTCTGGATTCTGCATCAAGCCCTCCTAAGACCTTGATGTTTCTATACCAAGTCCCAAAGAAAACACGTCCTTGATGTTTTAAAGTTAAAAACAAAACAAAACAAAACTGAGACCCAAGGACATTATTTTTCTAAAGGTGCAGAGATAGAAAGAAACAAAGAATGAGAACTCAGGCAATATGCTTCTGGAGCCTAGAGTCTTTATTTTGTCACACAGCAATTTCTATCTCCCCTGCAATGCCAGTGTAGATGGGTCTGCAATGGTTGCTCTCTTCTGAAACAAATCCTCTATTTCTCTCAGTATTTTTTTCTGAAAGTTATGTGCACTCTCCTTTCTGCACAAGCTGCACATTATACATACAGTGACCAGGGTGCCCTTCCCCCTGCTCCTGTGTGGTTCTCTGGGGTGTATAGTAATGTCTCATGAGAATTTGTTATAAGTCTACAATAACCTTGGTGAATGACTATGCATGATCAGAAATAGGAGCTTTTTTATCAACTTCCAGAGACAGTATTTGAAGTGATATAGTTCAGTGTTTCACTGGGAACTATCAAAGAAAGATGTACCCTAGAAACCCAAGAGTGTGACATTTTTAATAAAGTCCCTTGAGCATCTAAAACTTGGTTGCCTCACCTGATTTTCATGGGGGAGGGACTTGTGAACCTCAGCCATCCTACACATGGTTTAATGGGTAGTTGAGAAAGGATTGTCATTGCTGACTTGAAACAACCCTGGATATAGCCCACGCAATGACTTTCTGATTGTAGTACCTGACCTGAATTAAAAAATATCACAGAAGTCCTTAATTCAGGAGAAGCATGAAGAGGAAGAACGATCCTGGTACAGCAGCCCACAACACTGAGCTCGGGACACTGCTCCCACCCACGCTTGTGGCCAGAGTCTTCAGAACTGCACTTGGTTTTACTTTGGAAATAAAACAGACAAAATACAGTCGAGAAGATAGTTGCCACAATGCTGTTGACCCCACTCAGGAAGCTACAGATCCTTCAGGTCAATAAGACTTTTCTGTACTACTTCAGGACAATAAGACTTTTCTGTACTACAACTGAAAAGAATTATAAGGATGCAAAGCATGTGCTGATTAGTGGGTCAGACTGCACTTTAGAGAATGTGAATAGTAAAAACTGCCCAGCTCTAGAGGAAGTGATATTACTCTAGCTCCTCCCTGACTTTCTGGGATGTCAATGTTCACTTTCTACAATCTACTGTCACATGTACAGTGAAGTCAATTCTTAGGACCCTTGTAGAAGGAGCTGGCTCTTCTTATTGTATCTATTTTCCAGTGCTGAGGTCCTTGTATCTCTCTAGGTCTCCACTCCCAGGAATTCCCTATTTTATCCTGAGGCACTATGATTTATGAATGTCTTTTCATCTTCTAATTATTAGAGCCTAAAAGATATGAAGTCCACTGAGGACCACCTAGAAACCCTCACCATAAGACTGGGGCCACCTGTAGAACCTTCCAAGAAGTTTTCCACTGGGGGTCCAATGGATTGGATTTAACCTAGCAGTGAGAAATATTCCACAAATTTAGAGATCATCAGCCAACTCTTTTTCTAAAAATATCCATTCAATTTCCTTTCATCTACTTCAGAATATATCCATGGTAATGAAAGAGAAAAACATAAAATCAATGAAATTTTCTCTGTGTTGTTTTCCTAGCACCATCCAAGTCATCATGTTCAATAAATATAAAGGGATTCTTGTTAACACATGAGCTAGCACACCATGATTTTTTAATTTTTTCTTTACTTCCCAACCTCTTTTTCTTTTCATTTTACTTCTTACTATTCTTCAAAAGAATATGTTAACAGTCTTCACAACGCTAGTACTCTTCTATAGCTATATCATGGCTTAAGAGAAAAATACAACTTTCTTTGCTATCTACGTTCAACAGCAATAGAACATCAACAAAATCTAAAATGATGCCAAAATAACTGGCCACATCGTATAGTGTCTAATTCTATTTCAAATACTTTAATAAAGCCAATTTTATGTGTGCAAGAATATGTACAAGAGTGATTCAACACTAAGTACATGCAGGGTACAGATAGATGGTCTGAGAACTGAGAAGCACCACTAGAAGGTTTGTCATACAAAGATTTCTGTGACAAGCCATCAACATTCCTGATGTTGTAGATGAGGGATGTCAGGGATTTGGCATTTGTACCAAATATCAAGGTACTGTTGATGCAACTGCTCCGGAGACTGCAATTTGAGAAAAACTGGAGTAAACATAAAGAGCTGTAATCAGGCATTCCCATTTTAGCCACAGTCAGCAAGCACATTAAAGGTGTTATTAGGACTCCACATGGGGTGAGAGGGAAGTGCAAGAACTTCAAATAGTAGTAGCTAAGTTGGCACCAGATAGCCTGCTCGGAAGTTATACTAATGACCTCCACGATCGTGACCTGCATGTTCCCACCTGGGAAACGAGGGAGCCTCTGTCATCCATTAGGTTAAGGTGTTTTGAGGACTGAGTTACACAATCTGTGGAGGACAGGTGACACATTCTATTGCTGCGATCGCAGTTAGTCCTCTGTAGACTCTAGCCCTGCACATGCAACCACCTGCAGATCAGAAACACTGAATTGTATTTGTGCTGAACATACAACTTTCAGTTGTTTTGTTATCAGTAATCTAGAGATGGAGTGAGTGAGTATATGGAAGAACACAGCATTTTCTTTCTTTCTTTTCTTTCTTTTTTGTATTTTAGGGAAAGGTCTACAGGGTGTTCAGAGTCTCACTACTAGATTGGACTCATAGTGATCTGCCTGTTTATAGCCACTCAAGAGCTGGGATTATAGGCGTGCACTACAACGCTCAGTCTCAATTGCCATCTCAGCATGCCCTGGGGATGTGGCCAGCATGGCAGGCCCAGGGATTGAACCCCCAGCCACTGTGCCTGCTTGCAGGCGCTCTAATCCACTGAGCTATTTGGCCGGCCCTCAGCATTTTCTATGAGGAATGTCAACATCTGTGTTCTGTGGATCCCTAGGTACAAATGTACTTAGAAATGCATCTAGTTAACAAGACATGGAATGAGGAGGGGCTGCTCAGATCCCCCCTGAAGGTTAAGCTTACATGTACTGAGTAGTCAGAGGAGATTCAAGGAGGAAATAAAGGCAAATGTGTGTGGCACGACTCTACTTTAACTTTGCTCCGAAACAAGAATTTATTTTTCTATTCTTCATTGTTGTTCAAAGTGCTGTGTAAATTTTCATACACATTTTACTTTAAAGAAATTCCTTGCCTAATACATTTTATAAAGAAATGTAGAGCTACTCAGCAATCTTTCAAGTGTTGAAGCAAATTTTTTTCTTGTTCAACAAAAAGGGTTTCGATGTATTGCAAAACTAAATTCTGTCACTGATTCTGATAGCTCATTATGTCTCTAGGTCTTAAACTATGACCCTCTCATCAACGCTGTTGGATTCATCCTTTTGAAAGAGATGTACCTAATGTGGATCATGTTTAAGAGCTTAAAACTCTTTAGTAATGTGTGGTATAACTCTTGTGAAAGTGAAGTCCTCAGGCCTATATTAGCTTTACAGAAGTAGCTGTACTAAAATGCAAATGAGCCCCTACAAAGGTAATGTATGACAGCAGCAGTACAGCATGGCAGGCACGGGGCCTCTCATGCTGAGACACTGGGACAGTGACACGGACTCTAGGTCCTAGCAGTAGTACGAGCCTCGAGCCTCACTCGCGGCCCCCAACAGTTGGCCGCTCTTGCTATAGGGTATTAGTATGAAGAACTCATTAGAAATTCATCACACTGTATGGGCAGGAAAATTTTTGTTTTAAAAGTAATTACAGATACTATAGTGCTGACCCACGTTACTACTTTGCTTTTTCTTCTTCAAATAAGTTGAGTAAATACTAAAATTGCCACTTAGCAAATTCTCACATACATGAAGATTAGCTATGGCAAAAATGGAGACAGTTTTCCCGTGTCTGGGAGTTTCTTAAGGAGCCGGTTAGTGTGGGAAAACTGCTACTTCTACAGGATTAGCAAAATCTAAAAGAATCTTCCTTGTCTACTGATTAGATTTATTATTAAATTGTTCAAGATCTTTGAAAATAATAATATCCTACCAGTTCAAACTTGAATATTCTCTGGACAGATATAACTCCCAAAATATTCAATGACTGAATAATTATAGGAGAGAAAGAAATTAATTCATCTAACCTTAGAGCGGACTTAAAAGCATTGCCTTCCCTCAACTGTGGGGGTGGCTTTTGGCCAAGAAGTGGTGCTACCCAGTGACTGTCCACTAGGCCAAATCAATGAAGAAACTGGACATGTGGCCTCAGGAAGCAGTTTCATATAAATCATAAATCAATCTGCAATATTAAACCTAGAGGGGGAAACTTCCACCAATAAAAGAAAAATGTATTTAATCACCATTCTCATCTCTGAAATTCACTTTTAATCTGTTTAATAAAGGAATAAGATTAAAGGACAGCTTCTGTGTGTATTCATTTGTGCATTTTTGTCTGCCACCTGGCATCATCTGTACTCCTTTAATTGATCTTTTATTAAAAATATTATTCTCCAGTATTACATAATTGGATTTTAGTTTAGGAATTTCACAGTACTCTTTAATCAATAAATGTGAGGAAAATTTTACAAGCACTATTTTCTAATTAACCCACTAAACAAGTATACCTGCTTCTCCAAGGTGCTGTCATAATACACTTCTCGGCTCATTGTCCAGGGTGATAAGATTTCTGGGAAGTCAGGGGACTCTCTGCTCTGGTATCAGGGGCATGTTTCCAGTAATCTCCACATTAGATTTACTGTGCAGCTCTTCTCTTTCCAGGATGCTCAGTAGAAAGCTTGCATTAGGCTGGGAAAAAGGCAAAACAAGCTCTTTCTTTCCTTTTTCTTTTACCCTCAAAGGCGGAACAGAAACTGTCATCTTCCAGTGCTCTCTCCTGCCGCCGCTGTGTCCCAGGGAGGTGACAACACGTGGCCACACCACGCTCATTAAACCCAGATCATGACAGCTTGCAAAGCAGCTGCTTGCCAGGACAGCGCTGCTTCACTTTCCAAGTGACTGTACCTTCACCATAAATATGCTGCTTTACGCGGCTCTATAATGATATTTCCTAAGAAGTCTCTGAGTTGTTTACTTCTTGATTTAGTCATCTCAAGACATTTTCAAAGTCTGTACCTATTACAAGTGCCTCATCTTTGATCCTTTTTCATTAGCACTAACAATTTGTATTCACAGCTTTTGTTCCTCTGCCAATAAAAAGCACGGCCTGTGTGTTTGCTGTGTATAGAATATACATTAGGTAGAGATGCTGTATTTATAACATCCAGAGTTATTAGAGAACAAAGTTTAGCCCAGTCTTGTTACTTTTTCCCCATGTTTGATTTTTGATAGCTGGCACATTTTTCTGACTCAGGTTGAATAATGTAAGATTTGAAACAGAAACTAAAGGGAGTATATAAGCCCTCCCACTACAGACATTTTACAAGCAAAATAAATGGAAAACTCCAGCTCTTAAACTTTGCTCTTAAAATGTCTGTGACACTTGTTAAAATGTCCTAATTAGTCAACTTCCCCTTTACTAATTTGCTATGAAAGTTTAAGTATAAAACTTGGAAATAATTCCAGTTAAGGCAGAATATTTTTTTTGGGCGGGGGGCTGTGCTGAGGATTGAACTTGGGCCCTTAGATTTTCCAGGCAGGCACTTACTCCAGAGCTATTAGATTCTCCAGGCAGGCACTTACACCAGAGCTATCTCCCCAGCCTGAGGCAGAAAAATATTAAGTCATCAATTTGCCTTATAGTTTGTTAGGTCTCTGCTATGTTGATACTGATGTATTTTAATATTGAGGAAATTGTAAACTCTTATTATAAGTAACTTGATGTGAAGTAATAATTCACACATTGCCCAAGGAGCGTCACAAAATAGCTACCACATGAAAACGGGCACACTTGGTGTATGGCTTCTACAGTGAGCATCACCATCTAGCATCAAGATGCATAAAAATGTACCGCAAAGTAAATTTTATTTATTTGTTTATTTATTTTCTGTAGTTCAGGGAAGGGTCTACAGGGTGTTCAGGGTCTCATTACTAGATCAGACTTGTAGTGATCCACCTGTTTACAGCCTCCCAAGAGCTGGGATTACAGGTATGCGCACCACCACTCCCAGTCTCAATTACTGTCTCAGTGCACCCCGGGGGCAGGTGCAGCATGGCAGGCCCAGGGAAGGAACCCCCGGCCGTGCACCTGCTTGCAGGCACTTTAATCCACTGAGCCCAAGTGCAAGTTTTTTGCTTTTATCATTTGGAAGAACCTTGAGCGGAATCGGAAGGTGCGTGGCCCAGGCTAAGTGCAAGGTGAGAATGGTTTAGCCAGCAGGGTTGTAGTCATGAAATCATAAGCAGCAAAGACACTACAGGGAAACACAACAACGACCGGCTTCCAGGTTGGGAACTGGACATGCAAAAGGGGTCGAATGAGCTTACGAATATTCCTGCTCCAGGAAGGGTTTGAAAACTGATGGTAAACACATACTTTTTGAGGCCAAATTATTTGAACAAAATGAGAAAAATTCAAACCAATGAGAAACATCAGATATTTGGCATGATGGAAACCAAGAATAACACCCGACTGTTTCACTTCCCGTGGTGTTCTGCACATACTTACGATGGGGTGAATATAATAATCTAAGAGACAATTTTAATATCACAGTTACTAAAAACTTCTTGAGGCTAGTGAAGTCATAAATGATCTCAAGACAACTGTTAAGACATTGTTTCCAATATAATGCTAATTTTCTGTATTTTCACATCTTCATTCCTCAGGAGAAAATCAATGCTGCTGCTTTGTAAGATAGGAGTTGACAATTAATAGATTATCTATATCATGCTATGATTTTTTTCTTTCCATATCGCTATGGCTTTGATTTTGCAAAATTACTTTCTTGCCGCCATCAGACCTTTCTCCCAGTGCCATGATAACCAGCGCTATATATTTATTTATTTTCAAAAGAATGACCTATTGATTTTTTTTCACAGAACTTTTTTTTAAAAGAGCTTGCTTCCAGCTACTATGCTGCTTTTTTAGGCAGGATCACTATGAATGAGTTTATCATCTTTTATGCCACATACTGATCTCTAGACCTTTAAGACTGTTATTTTTATATCTGGAAGTAGAAAAGCCACACTAGTGATGATATTCATCATCGGGAAGGTGCTATTTATTCATGGCCAGTTACCATCTCAAAAAGAGCTCTCTAGAAGAGAAATAGCTCATGTACACTGAAGACTGCTGGCATCCCTCTGAGGTCTAGTTACTACCATGAGATTACAAACACGTTAAAATATAAAACACGCTGGTCTATTGAAAGGAGCAGTCAATGGTTAAAATTTGATTTATTTATTTAGTTTTCTTCTAATTTCTTATCTTATAACTTCTTTTTAAAAACTAATTTTGCAGGTTTATATCTGGTAACCTAAAGAACTAATTTGAAACCAACATTATGCAATACAACAACCATTGTTGGATTCCTATCAATTTTGTGTTCTTTCTAATGTTTTTCTTTTACCATTTTACATCCTTTAAAACATATGCTAAACATCCTTAAGTCTGACCTAAGGAGAAGGAACAAAGAATCACAAATATTTATAATAAGGAACAAATGAGTATTGTTGGTTTGCTATATAGAAGGATAACCTTCAGTCCTCTGTAGGAACACCAAAGTGCCTTGAGGGTGTCATACTAAGTGAAGTAAATCAGAAACACAGCTTACGTATCACGCAGCTTCTCAGCAAAGCCCAAAAGATAAATTCAGGGCAAAATAAATGACAGATAGTAGGAAATAGGGAGGTAGGCTTTCTAGAACAGGCATGGAGTCAAGAGATGAATGGTAGGCGAAGCGAGGGAGATGGAATGAAAAAGGAAGAAATAAATGTGTTCTGTGCATGTGCCAGCTCCCAAGGAGGAATGTAATCATTTTGTTCTGCAAACACGGATTGAAAAACATTGGGGGGAGAAAAGCTAGCATGAAAGAGTACACAAGTCTCCATAAATACAAAAGAGAAAACTTGAAAGAAAAGCTGTTATGTAGGGAGGAAATTCTACCCGGATTCCAACTATTACACCCACCTGAGGGAATCAGCTTTGAAACATACACTAAACGCCACACATTGGCAAAATGATAGTGAAGAAATGAACAGGTCAATGGAATCTGGAATACTAAGACATTGGATCTCTATAGTCCAACAAATTTAAACAGATTTTTAAAGTATCACATGACAAAAGTAAGCTAGCCTTAGGAGTTACATTCTGCACTCATTTTGTACAGGTAGCATCTACAGTGGAAAAATGTTACTTAAGACCCACAATTGCAAGTTGCATTTCCTTAGACAGTTGAGAAGGCTGGATGAAAGTGTCCTAAACACCAATCTTTATTTCCGACTTAGGGTTCTCACACGATATTCAGAAGAAACAGTATACAGGCATCCTTCTTTACCCCGTGCTCAAAACCTCTGCAGCTGTCAATGCAGATTATTTGCACACCAGACATGCCAGCCCCCTTTCTCCACACAATCTCCAGATATTAAGCAAGCACTGTGAAGAGAAATGCACGCGTGCACACAGATACACTCGTGAGCATCTCAGTGTGCATTACAAGTCCCCACCATCACTCATTCCTTCTTATGGTGTTTTCACACTGTAGGATTGCAGTTAGGATTACAATTTGTATTCAACACTCAGCTCTGTCCTACTGAATCAGATGCATTGTGTCCATTTACACTTGGGAAACATTAGTACATAAAGATTAGCGAAGATAAGCACCATTTTATAGAACTTGAAAACTAAAAGAGATCTTTATGAAGTAAAGTAATGAACTTGTGAAAAAAGAACCACTCTGTAAAATTTCTTAAATAGATTATTAAAATTTTGCTTTAATAAGAATTCACTCAATTTAATAATATGAAGTATAGTGGTACTACCAAATGCTGACCTCTGGGAAATTGACAGTTTCCATTAGATTACATGAGCAATAGACAAGGTGAAACTATTTTAAAACAATAAATTATTCAGAATTTTGAGAAAAGCCTGCTTAAGCAGAATGTGCCATTTTCTGCCTCGTTCTCTCTCTCTCTCTCTCTCTCTCTCTCTCTCTCTCTCTCTCTCTCTCTCATATCCTTCAAAATGAAGCAGAATAGTAAAATCTGTTTTACTTAATAAAGCCATGACAATCATTATTCTTTATTCCATATAAGTCACCTTACAATGTGTTAAAGTTGTGGCAGATGCTGTATGGATCACAGGACCATATCATTCCTTGACTCAGAATTAAGTGATCATATGAAATAAAAAGCTGCTGTACCCATCAACCAATGCAATTCTTTTCTTCCTGAGATCACAAACCAAAGGCTGAAATGGACCTACCCAAAAAGAGTGCCAGTACATAGACATCGCAGTGATTTCCAAGACACAAAGATAACTCAAGAACAAAACACGGAAAATTGAATCTGGAGCTCCAGATGGCTGTACCTTCTTGAGTTCTTTACCACCAGTTTTCAGTGCCACATTCTAGTCATGCATTGTACTTTTTGGAGGAAAAAAAATGTATATATTGATCAGTGGCATCCAGATAACATTAACTGATATGATATTAATAATTTATCATCTTGCCATTAGCAGTTCTTTAAAACAACGAAACCTAGTAGAAGTGTGTTGTAATTGAAAGCATGCATGGATAATGTGTAAGAAAGATTTTCAAACAGGAAGTAAACAAGTTCGCCTATGTATCCAATGAACACTGCATGGGTGGCTTTGCCTTCAGTTCTGATTGTTGTACAGTCATTAGATCCTTCCTCAGGAAGGAGAATTTTTTTAAACAACTTTTTTTTCTGTCTAGCTATTGCAGCTGCTTTTATAAAATAACAAAAGTCACAACAAAAATCATACATACACATACATGTAAAATTAGGGAAACAAGTCTCTTTATTGCCCAATTTAAAATGAGCACAATCAGTAGAAAAGAAAAATGCTCTCCTATGCAGCTTGATGAGCAGCTGAAGACAAAAATATACTCTGATGCCATTTTAGAATTTAGGGTATATCTTACTCAGTGAAAGCTGAATGAAAAGAAGGACATTTCTCCTCTTTTTCTAAACCACTAAATTAACAAGTGTGATTTATGTAGAGGATGTAATCTATCGTAGGCAGGTAAAAAGTCTTAAATGTGATTCTGAGGTTTATTTATATTTATTTATTTATCTTGTGGCTGGCTCAGCTCACCCTAGGGACAGGGCTGGCACAGCATGTGGTACCCACAGATCAAACTGTGGTCTTTGTGTTTGCCTGAGCTTATCTAAGCAGATGCTTTAAACCGCTGGGCTAGCTCGCCAGCCCAGATACTGAGGTTTATAAAGGAAAGGTCATATTCTTGGTTAACTCCAATTTATAAAAAGGGCATTTAAAAATCTTAATTATGAGAAGCTTTGATGAAAGTGATATAATGCTGATAAGTCAGAACCAGTAGGTAAAGTACACAAAACAGATCGTTAGCAACGCCTCTTTGGTACGAAAGCACACGCTGCGGCTGCACTATAAGGTGAAAGTGAGCATGTGAATTTATAGAGTTACAATGATTAAATCAATTGCTACATAAAGCAACGTCTCCTAGGCCTAGAGAAAGAAGATAGTGAAAACACGTGGAAGGTAGGAACGCGCTCTTACTCTTGACGGTCGCTGTGCGGGTGCAGTTATACAGGATAGCCAGCTCCCCGAACACTTTTCCTGGACCCATGGTGCACAGCTTGACGCCCTCCTTCGTAACTTCAACCTTCCCATCTGAAAAGGACAGGGAAGACGAGTTATCTTGATTCATTCCCATTTTTCTTTTTGCATTTTGAAAATGAGACTTACAAAATTTTCAGCTTGTTTCTAAAAATGCAAATTAAGAATGAAATCAAAGCTGTCGCCAAGTTACAAAGCAAGAGATGCAGTACAATACATGCAGTAAGCAGCTTTCCTTGTTCTCAAACTTATCACTTGAGAAAGACAAGGAAAAGATGAAGAAGAACCAGTGACTGTAGAACATTACTGCAAATGCAATATTAGTAAATCATAGCAATCCCAACTTTGACACTTTTGAGTCTGAAAGAAAACATGTAAGTGGACACATGCTACAGCACAGCACATACTTGATGATTCTCATTTTGAGAAAGACAGTTATTGTGAGAGTGAAGTAACTCTGACCCCTGGGTATTAGTTAATGGTACCTTGTGATGTCATTGTATCTGTAAACATCTTTTTTTTTTTCTTGTATTGAGTACAGGGTCTATAGGATCTCACTACGTAGATTGGACTCGTAGTGATTCTCCGGTTTTCAGCCTCCCAAGCGTTGGGATTACAGGAGCGTGCCACCACACCCAGTCTCAATCACCATCTCAGGGACTGGCAGGGCAGGCTGGGGATCAAACACCTGGAGCCTGTACCTGCCTAAGCAGGTGCTTTAATCCACTGAGCTATCTGGCCTGCCCCCATCTGTAAACATCTTATCTAACTTAACAAGGCTGTCAATCTGCTTCCCAGCCATGTAACAATGCTTGTCAGAAACAAACAAGGAACCTTAAACCTTCAAGGAAAAGAAAGAGTCATCAGGGGTGTTCCTTTGAAAATGAAATGCTAAGGAAATACCTTCCACTGGATCCACCTTGCTGCACACAAGTAAGGAAAATGATATTCATGGGAGAATCCTGTGAACACCAATGGGGGAAAACACATTTCTAATCAAGTCATACCATTGTAGGCTAAAAACACATTCAATCACCTAACGTATCTGAGGGAGATATAAAAAGGCAGCACTATCTGTTGTAACCTCAGTCCTCCTCCCTTATATTATTCCTCCAAATTTCCTGCCCTCAGTGTGCAGAAGAAAAGTCTAATGCTTGGCAAAAGAGTTGGCTGCTGCAGGAAGATAATGTTACCCCAGCTTTGGCTAAACTTTAGGCTTCCTTCTTAGATGTCTAATTACCCCGTTATCTGTGGGCTTTCTGTGACAGTTGGCATTTTCCAAGTGCTAACTTCCAAAATGAAAGTGAAGTTTATCAACCTAGTTTAACCCACATAACAATATTTTGGTTTTTTTGATTTTGTTTTTTTGGTACCAGGGATCAAACTCAGGACTTTGCACTTGCCAGGCAGGCACGTAAGCTGCTGGGCTGTCACTCTGGCCCACATAATAGTATTTGTAAAACACATGTTTGTGCATTTTTAAATACCTGCTTAGATAAATCTTACATATTAAAATGCTTCAAGTTTAATCCTTTTTTTTTTTTTTTTCAGAACCGGGGATTGAACTCAGACCCTTGCGCTTGCTAGGGAAGCGCTTATTCTACTGAGCCATCTCCATGGCCCCTAATCCATATTTTGATGTTGTTCTAAATGCTGTTTAAAAGGTATCAGTTAAAGTTGTTCTAAAGATATCAGTGGAGAGAGACTCTGACCAACAGACACAAAATTTACTCACTACATATCATTTGTGTATACTAACTCCCTCTTTGTGTAATGAAGGTATTAGAGAATGAAAAAAATCCAGTAATTCAAAAGGCTTAGATACAGCTCCTGTACAGGTGTGGCTTGCTATGCTGTCTTCTGGATGGAGAAGAAAACTCTTCTTCCTTACATAGTACAACAAAACCAGCCCAGAAAATTCATCTTCTCACAAGCGCCCAGGGCCTGTCCATGGTGTTCTCCCCTTCCTTCACTGGTGAGCTTATTCCACTAGAGATTTCATCTGTCACTAAAGAATGAGACAGACCAGATTATAACATGGTAGTGAGATACAATTGGGAATTGAGTTCTCTCTTTTATTTCTTAAAAGACTTACGATCTTGGGCTAGTTGTTTAATGTCCAAATGTCTGTTTTTTCATGAGTGAAATTAATAAAATATGAGCATCTATTGCATTGGGTAGTTGTGAAAATTAAATAGGATATAACAAGTACAATTCTTTTTTTCTCCCATAATTTTATTGAGAAACAAATAGCAATGAGACAGTTTCAAACCAAATTGGTAGGACAGTTTCAATAATTAACTTATTGCATACATTCTTCCTAGTGGTTAATTGCTGTACAAGATGCGGACATGATATCCTATTTACAAGCACTATTAGAACAAATCCCTCTATTCATTAAGAGAATGTACTATATTTCTATCCTAACCATTTTGAATACACAGATACAAAATGGACATTCATCTGTATCCCCTTTTCTTGTTTAGTTCCATTATTTGAATATTATAGGTATGTTAACTCAGCAAAATATTCTAAAAGAGTCCAGTAGTCCATAATAGTATTGGGTCTTCTGCTTCACTGGCAGTGTCAGAAATTGTTGACCTGAGTCCCCTACAGCTCAACATAACAACATGGCTTTACTTCCTATATTTCGTCTTCATACTTTTCTACTGGATGGTTAAGACCAAGGTAAAGCAGGACCTATGCAACAAGAGTTGTAGCTTTTGGGTCTGATAAGGTCAGTGAAATTCCCTCAGGATTTATCTGAGGTCCTGTGCCTCAGATTGTAGATCCTTTGTCAGTGTCAGCCATGTGGATGAGTCATGGCCATTGCTTGGCCAATGTGCTCTCTGTGAAAGCCTGAGAGAATGTTTTCTCTCCATGTGACTCTCCTTAGGCACACTCTACATCATCGATCACTTTCCTCTTTGGCCCCATAATCTCCTTGATCAGAAAATTTGGGACACTACTGAGTTACATGACATTATAGTACATGTTCTCCTATGTCCTGAGTCCTAATTGACCTTGGAAGGCTAGTGCCAAAATGTTGGCTTTCCTTGAGGCGCTCCTTTTTCTCTAATTTTGGTCTGCAAACTTAGGTTGTTAACCCTCCAGAAGAGAAGCTTATTGTTATTACCATACAGCCTAGGCTGTTAAGCTTAACCTCACTATCTGTCTGGTATCAAACATTTTAGGCATAACATGGAACAGGTATTTTTCATCAAGTATTGATATGTTGATCTTTAAGTCCCTACAGAATATGATGAAAAAACATTTAGAAATTAGAATATATTTTAAAAATAGGCATAAAAATTATATAATTATGTTTACACATAAGTCCAGAAATCTAACCATATACAAACAAGTACAATTCTTTTTTTTTTTTTTTTTTGGCAGAACCAGGGATTGAACTCAGGCCATTGCACTTGCCAGGGAAGCTATTATTCCACTGAGCCATCTTCCTGGCCCTCTACTGATATTATTTTCATTACATTTAATTAGCATTCATATGGAAGCATGAATTATTGAGATTACATTGGAGCATGATATTTCATCATCTGTTTTGGAAACCAAGCAGGTTTCAAGTAAGAAAATAGGCATACTCCTTTCCTTAGTGTAAAAGAATTCAAGGTTGTTCTTCCATGTAGCACTGAGGAAAGAATCTCTACATTTCAATGACTTTCGAGCTCCCAACCCCCAACCAGAAGCCTAAGGGTACACACTAAACTATCTAGAACAATGCCAAGTTACAGTACTCTTCTCTCTTGGAGTATGTCTAGCCAAGATTTGATGGGATATGGCTTCGGTCTTATGCAGAGGGCTCCCAAGGATAACCCAGCAACAACTTTCTGGTGTATGAAAAATTTTCTCTTGACCTGAAGCCCTAGCATTAATTATAAATAGAACTAAGAGCAAGATGAACACTACTTAAAGAATCCGAAGAACTTTCATAAATAAATGATTTTGTACAAGTCTGCTTCTTTGTCTTTTTGGATTTCACATTTTATAGTTTCAGTGGAAATAAGCCCTCCAGCATAAAATCACTCCTGGGGATCCTGCTGGACAGTTTGTTAGCGAGGCCTTCTCAAATAACAAGGCGCCTAAATAAAAGACAAGGAGGGACATCAAGACTGTGGTTTTAGTTTCATAGCTTTTGAAAGGAAATCTGTGGGACTACTAAATCAGAAATAATTTATAAAATTTAGGTTTTTCACTTATGGGAAGTTAAAGAGCATTGGCTCTGACCACAGGATACTTAGTCCTCCAGTCTCCATTGCTGAAAACTGCGCTAGGATCTTTATCTCTTTTAACCTAGGGACAATGAGCCTCATAGCCAATTGTGCTTCTTGTTCTCGCATGACCCCCACACAGCTTCCTGCCATATCTTTGTAAGACTCTAAGGTTTGGAATTTATGCATAAACTCATGGCTGGTTTCCATTTTTTTCATTTTCTTTCTTTCTTTTCTTTTTTTTTTTTTTTTCATATTTAGTGCAGGGTCTCCAGGGTCTTACTATGTAGAGCCAACTCATGGTGATCTTCCTGTGTCCAACCTCCCAAGCACTGAGATTACAGGCACGCACCACCACACTCAGGCTCAATCGCAGTCTCAGTGTGCCCCGCGAGTGGGGCTGGCATGGCTTGCCAGGGATTGAACCCCAAACGCAGTGCTCTGCCTAAGCATGCACTTTAGTCCACTGAGCTATCTGGCCGGCCCTTCCACTTGATTTCCTAATCTTACTGTATTTTTTCTTTTCTTTTCTCATATTTAATTTATATTTATTGAACACGATATGTATAAATTATACATAGTAAGTATCCATATATGTGTAAATATTGCTGACAATAGAGAACTGTATTGTATATTAATTAGAATAAACTTTAAAAAAATTTTTTGGTGGTACCAGAGATGTGAACTCAGCACCTTGCACTTGCTGTTACTGATTGCAAGTACTTATTCCACTGAGCTATCTCCCCAGCATGTACTAAAATTTGAGAAAGAGATTTAGATTGTTCTTGAGTAATAGAAGTTTGCATGTATGACAGCCTTTTGGTTCAAATTAAACACCAGAAAGTTAATATGCTCACAATAATCCAGGATATATAAATGATCTGAGGTCATATGATAGATAACATGGATCATGGATTTAAAAGGACTATATTTTTTTAATGACAAAAATACATAAATGGTAGAAAGAAAGTGTTTTAAACTTGTTGCTGTAAGTCATATCTTGATTGTTTATCCTTTCTCACATTTGTTCTGTAGATGAGGATTAGGACAGAGAGGCAGGACACACAGTGTAAAATGCAAGCTAGGTATACTCAAGATAAGAATGAGAGTTCTTTCAAAAATATTTAAAAGTGCCCTAATTATCTAAGCTCTCAGTAAAATGTGTTTTGATATGAAATTGGTAAAATTAATTTGCTAACCAAATGCAACCCATAAAGTTAAATGTAATTTCAAAATTTATAAATGATTTACAAATATGCGCTGTGTGGTTCCTTTAAGAAAACTAAAAATAAGGCTACTGCATATTCCAGAGGTTCCTAATCCTACTTCACTGACTTCTTCCAATTATTAGGTTGTCATGAGGTCACTTCCCTGGACAGTTCCTTTGTGAGTCACTTTTTACCTCTTTTTCATCCTGAGGTTGCCTCAGAGATTCGTTTTAAATTGATTCTACTTAGGCCCACCAGATAGCTCAGAGGTGCACTGGCCAGGGTTTGATGCTGAGAGGGCTATTGAGACTGGGCCTGGTGGTGTGCACCTGTAGTCCCAGCACTCGGGAGGCTGAAAACAGAAGAGTCACTACAAGTCTGATCTGTGTAGTGAGACCCTAGAAGGGAGAGGCAAAGGCAGAGGGGCTAAACTCTCTACCAAACTTAGAACAGCCCAGCTTACATAGCTATAATTTGTTATTAATTTTACAAATGATTTTTGATCAATTGGCTTTACATCATTATAAGTTGGTCTTTTTGTTTTGTTTTGTTTTGTTTTTTGCGGAACCGTGGATTGAACTCAGGCCCTTGTGCTAGCCGGGGAAGCACTTACTCCACTGAGCCATCTCCCCGGCCCCATAGATCATTATAAGTTAATGTGATTTCTATTTCTTCACAGACAAAATCAATCATTTATTTGAGGATTTTTTAACTATTGTATTTTATTTTGAAGAGTTAAAAACAAACAACAGAAACAAAGAGAGAAACAGGGTAACACCCAACAATACATATGTTACAGATTTTCATAACAAGATCTATTAACAATAGTTGTTATTTTATCACTTTTTATCATCAAATATGTTGCTCAGATTAACAGATATAGTTATGCAAGATTGGACAAATAACTGAATGCTAATGCTTGCTTTTAATAAACATTACTTTTTTTCCTATCTTCATTTATTTGAGTATTTCCAGACTTCAATTCTCGAGTAACTGAGCTTAAAAATCAAAGATTTTTTAAAAGTAGCGAGAAAGGGGGCCTGCCCCTTAGGTCAGTTCTTTAGGTGGCTGCTTCAACAAAGCAGGCAGGCTCAGGTTGCTGTGGTTCGATCCCCACAACAAAAGACAGCCAGTCATGCCTTGAAGGCATTCGCC
>NW_004524581.1:1314344-1423450 GCF_000260255.1 Octodon degus | reverse complement strand
TTCAGAAGACTTTAGTAAATTTCTAAATTTTTTTCTATTTTCCCCGGTGAAGCCTAATAGTTATTGCAAGTTCCCACAACTATTACTCGACAAGCTAATGAAATCCCAAATGCAGCTAATCTCTATCCCCTTTTTAATATTTAAATGCAATATTCTTTTGAGATGATTTTTACTATGCCCTTCTGCGACCATAGTTTTACTTAAGGAGAAATATAAAGAAACATTTACATCATTTTAACTTACAGTTTGCTAAATTGCTAGCATTCTTAGCCCAAGGGATGTTGATACAGGGGCCTGAAAAGAGTTTCAAAGGATTTTTTACACTTTCCACTCTTTCATCACTCCTGTCATTTCCATGAGGAATTGAAAGATGTACCATGTAATGTGAACATATTCATAATTCTCTTGCAATTACCAAATGCCTACTTAAGACCTGAAATGGACTGAGTCATACACCCTAAAACTTGCCAATACGTGCAGCCATCACTTTATCCATTTTTGGCACCACTATCCATGTATCACTCTTGAGAAATGCTAAGTGTTAAGAGTTCTATTAAAAAGCGTGTATAATTGTATCTTTCTTTCATAACAATCAGTAGGTCCTCTATATAAAAAAGCAACAGTTTACAAGAAGATCCCAAATCGCCTGGTTGTCTGCACTCTGATGGATTTTTCATTAACCTGTGTTTTTGTGCAATAATGATTTTTATGCCAATTAGAATTAACTTAGAGATTTGTTACTAACAGGCAGAAATAAAGCAGCTGGAAATAGCCTAATTAGAAGCACTGTGCTCAGTTCCAACAATCTTGGTTGGAACGTTGAGGATGCGTTGATTGCACATAAAGGGTGACCAGTGTGATAACAAAGGTCCAGGGTAGACAAGACCTCCTGTGTCTGTTCTCCTCCTCTCACCTCTTTTGCTACACCTAAATGGATTTATAGATGAGAGACTGCACTCTGTACAGTATGTGTTCGCTTAAAAGGGTACTCTGTTGTTAGACTCCACAGGAGCTTTCGATGTTCTGGTAGTTCTGTGTCACCCGCATTGTGTCACCAGCAAGGATACTTTTCCTCCAAGAAATGAGGTCCCTCTGAGGATATGCTTTCTTAATGCATTAGTTCTCGCAGACTTGCCCTGCAGGGTTAATTTAGATCGGAGGTACAGTCACTTGGGGAAGAAAGTGGAAAGTGACAAGGTCACTATGGGGCTAACAAGAGGAACTTGTCATCCAATTCCCAGTGACAGACTATAAACTTAGGATGCCTTTCCTAAACATGCGACTTGACATTTCTGTCTTCCTTATTCCAGGAGAAGAAACCAAAGGACAGTCCCACTGTGAGGTCCAGGACAGCTCTTGAATTTAAAGGGAGTGTGTCAGTTGCTATCTGTTACATGTTTAAGATGGATTTCCAATCTGAATGGATATGGTCTCTCTGGAGCTGGATTCCTGCTTCTTAAATAGAACATTAACTTTTCACAAGACTAGTTTTGGTGTCTGAACGTCACTTGTTGATCTTTAAGTAAAAGCCTGTGGAAAACTGCTGTATTTTAGTTGATTCCTTTCAAAATTTCCTTTTCACACTTTTAGTCAGTGATATTCCTGGCTTATGAAAACCAAGCTCTCCATTCAAAGGCACTTTTCTTTGCTAATAGCTCGGAATTATTTGTACAAGGAGAATAAAACGATAAGTTGTCCAAATGAAGCCAAACAGGTGCAAGTTGAAGAGTCACACACAAGGCCTTTCTTTCTGCTCATCTGCTCTCTCCTCTGGTCATGAGTACTATAAATACACTTGACACACTTGTCATTACTCTGAATGACAGCAGATAGAAAATGCATTGCATATAAAATAATCATTACAGTTATCCTGTTAATGAGAGAATGAAAAATATAAATGAGTTATCCATAAATGAAAATCTCAGAGACAGAACATATGCATTAAGGTATCTGAAATTCACTTCTTTCTTGTATTTTGCTTATTCTTAATTCTGAAGTCATAGAGCCTATAGGTACATGCACAATGAAAACCTGTGTGAGGGAATCAAAAATTTAAGCCATTTGGATATTTGTTGTAAAGAACCATTTGAACAATTGGAATGAAATTCTAGGATGAGCAGTTTATACTCTATTACTTCAGTTCTTAGAAATATTTAGAGAAAATAGAACCTAACAATTCTATGACAGATGAATTGACTATCTGATGATGGGCAGGATTCTGGAAGGATTTCACTATGTCCTTATCCAGTATCATGATTGTATATTTTTTCTATATATTATGTGTTGAAATGTGAGAGATTTCAAGAATACAGGAAAAACTAGGTAAATGTCTACAGAGTTATTTGAATTTCCAGTAGTGAAGAAAACTAAAAATAAGCCAAAAATACACATACGAAGAAAAGGAAAAAGAGAGTCTGGGGAGATAGCTCAGTACCATAAGTGCCCACCTGGCAAGTGCAAAGTCCCAAGGTTGATTCCTGGTACCACAAGAAAAAAAGGTAGACTAATTATCTCTTGAATAAATAAGCGTTGATCAGATAACTTGTCTCAGTTAGGTCATGTTTGTTCAACCCAACACCAGTAATGTATGAAACATTCTTGCACTCTTATTTCTATAATACATATTGACTTTCAATTAATCAAAGCAATGCATGGCTGTTTCTGTAGTTCCTCACAGGAAAATGGCAAGAGCAGTACTACCACCTCCCACCGTCACCTTTGTTACAGTTATCACACAATTTTTGTTTTTGTTATGTTTTAATTAAGCCTGAGAGAATTCCTGATACAATGAAATGGTTCTCCACTAGGGGCGACATTGCCTGCTATGAGCTGTCTGTCAATGTCTGGAGGTGACAACCACCACAACTGGGGTGCCACGGAGTGCCCCACTGTACATGGGAAAGCAGCACCACAGAACAAAGCATCACCCCAAATTCAGCCCTTCCAGATAACAAATTCTGGTGTAAAGTAAATCAGATATAGACAAAAACTCTGTGTAAACAGAAGCATTTTGCTAAGGGCTCAGGAATCTGCAGCTATCCAGGGGAAGGAATCAGCCCTTTGCGTGGGATGCCTAAGGAACACTTAGTTTGATTTTATCTAAATTTCATGTCTGAAAAGTGTGCACTATCAACAAGGGCATTAAAAAAAAAAATTATGAGTCCTTTTCCCAAATCTGCTGGTCACAGTTACTTGACTTCCTAATGACTCTTAGGAGGCAAAAAAGAGTTTTGGAGTTAGGAATTCTAAGCCCATGTCCTGGTCCTTCGCTGGATTCACAGAATGTGTGGTCTGGGCTCTGTAGCAGGGACAGCAAAGGCAGTGAGTGTGGCTTCATGGAATTAGTATACGAATAGTATGTGAAAGAGCTCAGTGTGTGATAAAGGCTGGCATTAGTACACTAATGGGGTCAGGCATTTGCCTCCTACAGTGTCTGGACGAGTAGACTGAACAGTAAGGGGCCAAGAAATACCTATTGGTGAGTACACTGGAATACTCAGTCAAAATGAGCTCTCCTGCCATCAAATTTGTGTGAAAGCCTAAGTACTACATCTAAATTATATTACCTGAATAACCCAGAAGACAAGAGAACAATAATTAGAAGTGTCAATGTCCCACTCCACTTACTGAATGTCTTTTTATACTGTAACTTCACTTATATTATACTGTACTACAACTTTCACAGTGGTAAAATACACTTCCTACTATACAAACTCTTTATTTGACTAAGTTTTGGCACTAGCAGTGATATATGTATTTTTTCCCTTTATACAGGGTTAGGTTTCTCTAGAACTGCCAAGAACACTTATCTACATTTGCATTCTTAAGAGAAAACAAAAAAAAGCAGACATCCTGGTCTACAGGGGGTGGGGTGGGGGGATGGCAGACACAGAGGTGAAGAGGGAGAGGGAGTGGATGGAGAGAGAAAGCAACCATGCATCCCACAAAATACTCTGAAAAATCTACAAAATGATGAAAAAGAATGCCTTTGAACTTATTGTCTCCAAAGCAGTTGTACAAATGGATTAGAGCAAGCTTAAGATGAGACTGCTTATCTTGAAATTTAACATACATGTGTAGAATGATCTTATTTATCCTCTGGCACCACTGTTAAAGAAATATTTTCAGAGAAACTAAAGGTGGAAGAAAACAGCTGAACATTTGTCTAGCTGGGAAGTAAAAATTTGAGGAAAATCAATGCACTGAGTCCCATTAACTGAATAACAAAATGAATAAACAAAATATAGAATACTGTTATTCAGTTATACCCAGGAATGGAATAGTGATATATCTACAATATGAATGCACACTGAACATATATTAAATAAACCAATCCCAACAAATACATATTGCATAGTCCCACTTTTATGAAATGTTCAGAATGGTCAAAGCTATAGAATAGGGACAGTAAATGGATTTACATTACCTAACAGCTGGAAGGGATAGAAAAATCAAAATATGATGATGGGAATATGTGGGATTTTCATTTTGAATGTTGAAAAGTTTCTAAATCTGGCCATTGTGACAAATCAACAATTTTACAAATATGCTATGGGTATAAAATTAGATGCTTTAAATGAGTAAATTTAAAGGCATGATTTCAATAAAGTTGTTAAAAATGAGGGCATAGCAGAGGCATATAGTAATTATTAGTTATAAGATTAGTCATTAATTCCATAAATGCATCATGATACCCTTTATGAAAATTTTAAGATATAGAGATGGTTTGATCTCTGATACTTCCTATAATCTCCTCTTTGCTATTCTTTAGATAATTACATGGGCATTTTTTCACTACATATGACTTCTTACCAAGGTAAGACTGGTCCCTGCCCAACTATTTTCTAGTCAAAGGATCACAAACTCATCCTTAAATCATGTAATCAATGATACCAATGCTTCTTCTAGTGGGCAGACTTAAGCTACCCAATAATATTCATTTTTTTAACAAAAGTTTTAAGTTTTGTTTTTAACCTTTGTAGAAAATGGCTTCTTTCCTGAACATCTTGCTATCAAACCATGTTCTACAAGAACACAATCGCTGCTTGAATATCTTTTGTTATAATATCTCCCATTAAGAAATTCCAACTGGTTTCTGTGGAATCAAGTTCTTAGTCTCCTAGAATGGAGAGTCCAGTCTTTCCACAAGCTGAGATATGCCCTGAGTTAATCCAAATCTGCATCTTTGTCAACCTCTTACTTAAGCTTTGTGATTTTGTTCAGTGGTTCTTAGCTAACAGAGATCATAGATATTTTAACTTAGAGAGGAAAAAGAAAAATTATTATTTTTTACCAACTTCCAACTAAAAGATAACATTTCTATAGAAACAAATCATATTAGTTTAACATGATTTATGATAGTCACCAATAGAAGTTATATTTGCTATGTGAAAAAAGTTGTAAATATCTTTAAATGTTTTATGCCTATCAGTCCTTCCAGCTCACCATTATTAGATAGTGCTATGCCTTATTTAATGTATTAAATAAAAATAAACATCTACTAAGGAATCTCATATCTTTGTTATTTTCATTATTGATCCCCAACATAATTAGTTTCCTGGATAATCCAAAATATTTCTCTATATACTTGAAAATATTCTTAAATGAGATCTATGATCATTAGACTTTTAAAAATATATCTGGCCAATAATAATAATAATAATAATAATAATAATAATAATAATCTCCTGGTCAGATGAGTAAATTTCTAATATTTCACACAAAATGTTTAACTTTTCATCATCACTGGATTTGTCATCCTCTTGGATTTCTCTGATGCTTCTGTCACAGCACAGAATCAGCATTAACAGGGCTAAGTGTCTTTCTCTCCACTCTTCTATGTGCCTGCCTTTCTTCTATATTTTCATTCATAAAACCATCTTTAGATCAGTCTAAGCCTCAACCCTCCCAACATTCATTCATCAAACTTTTCTAGTAAATTTTCAAGATCTGTATAGCTACAACTACATAGCAGTTCTCATTCTGTTCAAATTATAGACAGACAGACAGACAGACAGACAGACAGACAGACAGACAGACGTATATGGTTTATTTGTTTTACTGAACAGATATTTTGAGCAACTCCTTTAGGTTCCATCCACTTAGAGTCTTGCCATGATATTAATAAATACAACCGATGGCCCAGAATTTATCTGTCAAAGTATGTTTTCTAAATGCCAAGCCTTCCTAGATGTCTGGAACACTTGGTAGGAGTCCAACACCATGGGCCCCTCTCATTTCATGAACACACACTGTAATTGGCTCCCCACACACCCTGCTTGCCTTTCACCTTGTGTAGTTATTAACATGTCTTTGGTCAAAGAGAAGTTGTGCTAGGTTAGTACAAATCTAATAACAAAGAAAACTGAAGACAAAGCAGATACAGTTTCTAAATTAAAAACATAAATTAGGTATAGCTCTTAAATGGAAACTATGAAAATAGAAACATTATCCTGGGTTTTGGAAAAAAAAAAAAAACCCTTATTTCAACACATTTATATGGCTCATTTTTCCAAAATATTTTAGTGAACTTTTTATATTGACATAAAATGGGTTTAAAAGACTAAAAAGATGTGAATTTCTAACTAGTCTTGAGTAGTGGTGAATTTATGGAAGTGATTCCTCTAGAAAAATATTGTTCTCAATCACCGAAGGTCATGAATGTGTAATTTGTACCTACTTAAAAATGCTCCAAATCATTTATCTTCTGAATTCAGTCACGTCTAAATGGTAATGATGTACATATTTCTTTCAGTTTTTCCAGATTTTTCTTCATCCACTAACTTATTGCATCAAGAACAGACAAGGAGTTTTCATGTAAGGGCTTAATTTCTCTTTATAATTTGTAAACTGTCACCCTTTACACACATGCCCCAAAGAAGTAAATAACAAAAGGAAAATTGCACTCTGCCTCAAAGAGGGTAACGATTATCAACACATGAAAGAACAAATACTGTATTTCAATTTGAAACTATTAATAGACGTATGTGTTTCCATACAGTAGATGGTTTTTACACGAAACTTAGTATATAAAAATATATTCAAATAATACTTTAAGAAAATTCTGGAATCTAACATATCAGAATTCACAAAAAAAAAAAAGTCTGGTGGCGCTGTATAGTTTTAAGTGATGCTTAACCATTAAGCAAACACGCTGTCTTGTATATCACCGCAGCTTCAGGAGGAAAAATAATATTCAAGTTCATTAGCCCTGGGCCTTTATTTTTCATGTTCTAAAATCAGACTTTGAAGTCCTTGATCTCTACAGCAGAAGTCATGAAAGATGGCATGGGGTTAGTTGACATCTCTGGGATTATAAAGTAAGGAGCTAAAGCTCTGCAGTGAGACCAAGACAAAGAGCTTACGTAAGTGCTTCACATTTCCCACATATTTTATTCATTGCAAACTACAGCAAAACCAGAAGACATATCCTATGCTAATAGCACCTGTAGAGACTAGAAAGCAGTGGAGACATGGAACTATTTAACCCCATTATGAACCAAACAAGTGTGACCACTGCTAAAGCCCATTTGCTAAACTGAGCAGATTTTTTTCTTTTCTATATTTTAGGGAAGGATCTACAGGGTGTTCAGGGTCTCACTACTAGATCGGACGTGTGGTGATCCACCTGTTTACAGCTGCCTAAGAGCTGGGATCACAGGCATATGCCACCACACCCAGTCTCAATCACAGTCTCAGCATGCCCCGGGGGCCCGGCTGGCAGGGCAGGCCTGGGGATCGAATTCCCAGCCCCTGAGCCTGCTTGCAGGTGCTTTAATCCACTGAGCTATTTGGCTGGCCCTCTGAGCAGATTTTTGATTAGCAAAAATCCAATTTTATTGGTACTGGGAAATAGTGTACCAATAAAATATAATTCATTATCAGTTATTAAATAATGCGGTTTGAAAAATCTAATGTAAAAAAATAGCATTTTCTTTTAAAAACATCATTTTGGGGGGCCTGGGGAGATAGCTCAGTAGAATAAGTGTTTGTCTGGCAAGCGCAGGGTCCTGAGTTCGATCCCCGGTACCACAAAAAGCCCCAAAACAAACAAAGAGTAAAAAAAAACTATCATTTTGGTCTTTATTTTTGGACATGTGATATGTTTTAATCAGTTTCACATTTGCTACTTTTCGTAATATCATGAGAAATACAACTTTTTTTTTTATAAATTCCCTTAATGTATGTTAACTTTCAAATAAATGTAATCAGTAGGATGTAATGATACATATGAACATACTGACAAACATAACACTAAATTGCAACTAAGGTGTATAGAGCTTGTAAATTAAAATATACATAATAATAATTTGCGGCAAGTTCCACCATTGCTTATCTAGATTTTAAGATTTTTATTTTACTGCTGTTTATATTTATCTATCAAAGACATATGCTTTGAGTACAGTAAAAGGTGATAGTGCAGAGACAATGTTTTTTTCTGGTTACTTTTTGTTCTTTGCTATTGAGAAAATATTACAGGGTGATCCTCAATAAATCTTTCTGATAAATGAAAAAGGATTAACCTCTCCATCTCTCTAGGTAGAAAATACAGTTATAATCTTAAAAATCTGGTTAAATTTCAAAAGAAAGTAAAATCCATCATGCGAAGTTCATGACAGTATCAAAGTGAATTAAAAGAAAGGGCAAGAGCAAAACCTCTAGAGATGATGCATACCTCACGGTGAGACAGAGATGCATTTAGAAGTATAAACAGAAAAGAAATAGAAATCTCTGCCTAATGGGAGAACATGTCTACCAACTTAATGAAAAAGGTCCACAGTTTTGGTGAATAGGGTGCAAATTTTCTGGTCCTGCTCTATATCCAGTATAAATATATGATACTCTCAAGGCATGTTAGATTGTCAGTCAAACAATGATTAGCTATACATATCAATGAGAAGCTCTTTATTATTTTAAGTTTCGCTGCCATGTACTGAAAGATATTGAAATGTTCATTAGAATATTCTAAGTGGACAATTACAACTTCTTTTGTAATTTTGTTCAAGCATATGGTAGTCAAGCCTTCCCAAGTAATTATAACAAGGGGCTGTGTTAGTTATGTGTTAGTTAGTTGAGGAGAATGATACAAACATATAAGCTCCATGCTTTATGCCTAATTACAGAAGTGGTGATATATGGTAGATTGTGGGAGATATTAATGAACAGGGAGAAGAGCTAGAACAAGAAAAAAAAGGAAAATAGTGAACATTGTGGAATAATGTAAAAAGTAAACATAATTCATTATAATACAATACAGTACAGAGAAATGAGGTTTCGTTAAGGTATAAAGGTAACAGTTCAGTATTTCCAACTACTGGAGTTTTGCTTGACCATTAGGAAAACACTTTGTTAGAAATTTCCTGAAAGCTGCTCAGAGCTGAACCTACAGGATAGTAAAGCTTGCTGATAGTGTTTTAAGGGATTTTTTGGGTTTGCTCACTTGCCGAAAGCATGGGGAATTGAGTTAAATTGGTCAGTTGGAATCGAGTGGGACAGAGAATCATGTCAGTTACTATCAAGGCTACAATGATTTCTCTGCTTTATAAAGCACAAGAATGCTTTCTTTGTTGGCTTCAAAACCTGAGCTAAACTACTAGAAAGTTATTTATAATCTTTTTATACTTAATTTAATGACTGTTTTTACATTTTGCTGCAGAAAAGTTGATGTGTTTATTACGTGTTTCTCAAACACAATTGACGTTATATAACATCAGTGTATGCGTTATATTACTATCCTAAAATCTGAAAAATATGAATTTTGAAACACATGCCCCCAAGGGCTCTGGGAAAAGTCTTGCTAATGTGCCCGTTTTACTGTACAATGTTTCTCCTCTTATGAATCTCCTAAGGTAGGTCCTTATGGACCAGGTACCTGAGGGGGAAAAATTGTCTCTTACATGGGAAACTGATGATGAAAACAGAAAGTTTAGGAATATTCGTGTACAAAAAAGTATTCCTTACTCTTTTGGCTTGAACTATAAGATTGTCCAAATGGGCCTACGGAAATCCCTAGCGTGAAGGTGCACTGCTTCCCAGAGGAGGAAGGCCAATGGAAGAAACACAAAGCTATGTAAAGCAGCAGAAACCGAGTGATGAAGATCACATCTAATGGGTGACTATAGTTGTTTTCTTTTGATTTAAAATTTAAGGTGGAATGTTGCCTTTACATAGTTTTGTTTATTGGAAGCATGTGAATTTCATGTTCTTAAAATGATCTGTTATTTTTATTTAAAAAATAAAATATTTTTTAAAAGCCAATATATTTTATAAATGGACAATTATGAGCTTCTTCAAGAAGTCACACATAGGTTATAAAAAACTCACTTGCAGAGTACTAAGAGCTTAGAAGCATAAGAGGAAGAGATAGCTGAAGAGTTCCTGGACAAAGAAGGCCAGAGTAATGAAAAATGCTTCACCCTGAGCTTTGCAGTCAAAAGAGAAATTAGGGAAATATATTATTTCCCATTAGTTTTTGTATCTAGGAATAAGAGGGGCACTTCTGTAAAAACAAAACAAACAAACCAAAAAGACCTCCTGGCTCAGAGTGGTAGAAAACTTTCACAATGAACATCATTGTATTACATTTGGTTAGACTCATTATCCAAGTTGAATTGTTCAAAGGAGTACTCTATTATGGATTACACCTTCATTGAACTACCTAAATGAGGAAAAAGTTGTAGGCCTATATTAACCTTGAAAGGAAATCCAACACATCGGAATCAGTGAGCATTCCGGACCGGAGTCTACTTCTACAGGGCATGAGGAATCTCTTCAAATGTATGTCAGCAGTTTCAAACTTCCACCACAAAAATGATAAATATTTGCTGATTAAATATTTAAGCAGGGTTTAGAGGTTAGTGTGAAGATATTTATGAATGAGATGAGTGTTTGTTCTTAATGAATATGCTCAAGGTGCAGAACATTTAGAAGACTTTCTAACTTTCTCATCCGATTAGCATAGCAAGCAATCGTAGAGTGGAGAATTATGTGTCCAGTCACACAAGACATTTTAAGACCTCTGAATCTTTTGCAAACAGTATTATAAAATGTCCTTCTGCTAAAAATACTTGAATCAAGTAATTATCTACTTTTGAATTTTAATGAATAGGCCATCTGTTCTTTCAAATTGAAAAAATGAAATTTTTCTACAAATTAGAAGTGCTTGATGAGATAGATGTCTCTTGTAACAAAATCTGTTTGACTGATTTTTGTTATGTTTAACCTAAAGGTGATATGCAGCCTCTGTCAGTGTTTGTAAATTACAGCATGAAAAATAAAATGCTTCTCTTGATCCTGTATTCCATTGACAGGCTGCATTAATAATTATCGAAGATTAATTTTTAGTAATATAATTGCCACAAATGCTCTATTAAAATGAATCACTAGGAAGAAAAATATGTCCATTTTCATCTGCCATTATTATGACAGATTTAAATTGCAAACATACTGATTCACAGGTTATCTGTATAATGATAAACAATGATAGCTTTTGCTCTGTTGTCCATTCTGAGAACACTGCTTCCCTTGTGTTCCGTCCTCTAATATGATAGCTGGCTGCCACATGAGACTATATAACTGTAAATTGATTGGTAATGAAATATAAACATTGCCTCAGTTGGACTAGCCAACATCAAGTGCTCAAATGTTCTATGTGTTTAATGGTTACTACATTGAACAGTACAGAAATATTCCATTCTGCAAAAAAGTCTACTGGACACCATTGCAACAGTCTTCTCATGCTTTGGATTTTGTTTCTCCTTCTAAAAGTTCATGTTATGATTTTATAATTAGATGTCTCTCTGAAGCTTCAAGAACTCATGGGTAGGGTTTGGTAGTGGATCGAGGAAGCTGAAAATCATCAGAGTTTATAGCTGACTTGCTGTTAGGAAGGGGGTCTGGTTGGAAAGATGGGCAGTGGGGTCATGGCCTGGGAGGTTTATCTCGCTTCCTCCTCTCTTGATGACTCCCTGCACACTCTCTGCTTTGCCATCCCAATCAGTTCTCTTCTGTCATGTTCCTGTGCTATGCCACCCTGTGTTGGTGACAGCTGACTGTGAACTGAAACCTCCACTGTGAGTCAAATAAGACTTCCTCCTTTAGTTTGTTGGTGTTGGGTATCGGGTCCCGATGATAAGTAAAGGAAGTATAGTGTGGCAATAGAGAAGTGGGGTCATTGCTGTGACTATGTGACCATGTGGTTTAGAAGATTGTGGCACTGGTTCTTGGGAAGGATTTTGAAAGATTTGGTGGTGCCAGTAGAGAATCAGCCATAGGATGCTGTGAAGCAAGCTTAGTAAGGTCAGAACTTGGAAGACCACAATGCTGACAAACAAACAAACACTGATGGAAACGGCCAAGCTCAGGAGATTTCATCTGGAGACAAGGACACATGCATCATATGCTTTATGCCCAGCAGAAAATCTGTCTATATTTTCTCATCTGCTGAGACTTTGTAAAAAGCAGAGATTAAGGGCAGTGGACTAATTAATCTGGCAGGGGAACTTTCAAGGTAGCCAAACATTCAGGATATTAGCCAAATACTGTTGATGACTTTTGGCCAACTCTACATTGAAAATCAAAAGCAAAATGCCCAGCTGAATGTTTTAATTTTGGCCAGAAAGCAAGCTCTGATAGAGTTGATGCAGGCAAAAATAGAAGAGAGGAAAGCTTTGTGACTAAAAGCACTACCATTCAAAAGAAGCCAAGTAGTTAATGGCATAATAGGAAACATGCCTTGAGGGAATGTGAGGAAGGAGCCCTCCAACCTTTGCAGAGACAAATGGTAAAGGTGAGAGTCTGCTTTGAGAAGAGAGCCCCAGGGAAGTCCTCTGGAAAAAGAGCTAGAGAATTGATTCCTCAGGACTGCTCACCAAGCTCCAGTCACTAGGAGGGCCGTAGCCTTTATACCAAAGGGCCCACTGCTGCTCTGGTGGCAAACCCTGGCTTTACACAGAAGGCAAGACCTGTGGGGTCGGGGAAACTTCCACTCAGATTTTGGAGGAAGGATTTGGAGTCCAGGCCATGCACTCCTGAGAGGACAATGCACGAAGCTGTGTGCATAAAACCAGAACAGTAGTAGAGACTCCAGGCTGTCAAAGGCCAGGAACATAGGCCACCTGATGAAAGCTGCAAGGAGCCTTCATGGCTCCAAGAGAGGAACCACGCAGGCTACCATCACAGGCAGTGTCGCAGGGGCAGGGCCTTCAAAGCTCCTTAGAGTTCACATTTCACCGCAATTTAGACAGGAGACTGAACATAGAAAGGTGGGACTGAATGTGTTCCCTGCTGGGTCTCCATATGGCTTGCTCCCATTCTTTTCTACTCACCTACTTATCCCTGTTGGAACGGGTGTATTTATCCCATGCCATTGTATAATGGAAGCATTTTATTTTCCTTCCACTTTTATAGGGGTTCAAAGTCAAGAGCTGGCCTAAGATCTAGAGGCACTTTGGACTTGGACTTCCCAGCAATGCTGCAACTGTTAGGACTTCGGCAGCCCTTAGAGACAGACTGTGTTGTTGATAAAGGGATGCCCAGGACTCTTTGTGGGGCATGGGGTAGAATGTTATGGTTTCTATCTAGATGTCCACCCCACCCCGAGTCTCATGTAGTCCCAGGTGGAGAGTTTGAGAGTGGACTGCAACATGGGGGCTGATTGTTGTCAGTGAATTAATCAACAAACGAGTCTAACTGCCTTGGTATTAGGAAGCAAGAGCTGCTTGGAAGAGGTTGATCACTGGGAGAATGGCCTGGAAAGGTTTATCTCTTCTATATCCTTTTCTCTCTCTGCTTCCTGTCTGATATCTTCTGAGCAACCAGCCTCTGCCACCCACCAATCAACTAGGGACTGAAACTTCTATAAACTGTGACTCTGAATAAACCCTTGACCTTTTCTCCTTTAATTTGGGTACGTTGGAGTTTTTTTGGAACTGGGAATCAAACTTGGGACATTGTGCTCACCAGGCAGGGACCATGCCACTGAGCTATCTCCCTGGCTGGTGTGGGGTATTTTGTCAGAGCAAAGAAGAAAGTAACCAAGGCAGTTCATGCGTTGAGCTTTGGTCCTCAGTATGGTGGGAGGTGATAGTCTTTAAGAGCTGGAGCCTGATGTTCCGGAAGCCCCAAGGCCATTGAGGCCTGACCTCAGAAAGGGTCACATGACCCCAGCCCTTACTTCTGGTTTGAAGATTCCCTCAAACATGTGTTCTCATCACAATATGATCCAGCCAAGGGGGTTGTTTCCATAACTGGACAGAGGCCAGTGCCATACCTTCCTTTGAAACAGCTAGACATATCCCTTACCTTTAGGAAGTTAGCCTGCCCCAGGCATCACATTGTAGTGATACAAAATAGAAATAAACACTGTGACATCTCTCTAAAGAATCATTCTTTCCTTCAGTGATGAATATTAACTTTTTCACTTTCAGGCTCAGTCATTTATTTTTCAAACAATAGCCAAGATTCCCCTTCTCAATTCTCAGTATCAGACCCCTTCACAATACGTAAACCTATCTAGCATCACTTTTGATTTTTAAAGTTCCTTAAGGGACAAAAAGATAAACTTTGTGTATTGTTCTGTGAAATATAAACAAAACGGGAGGCACTTCATAAATAATGCATTACAGTAGCATGACTTTGAAAATATGCTTCATGCATAGCAGCAGCTGAAGCTTTCAGCCTAATTAAAAATGAAAACATTATTACTATCAGAAATTACATCTAAGTTATCCAATTAGAATGCCTGATACTAAGAGAAAGCATTCAAGATGCTGCCTTTTAGAAATGAGCTTAATTTTTCTTCTCCTATTACTCAAAGATAAAAGGAGCTTCTTTATGTATTGTGTTCAAAGACACATGGACTATACCATCTCATTTGGACTTCTTTGTTAGCAGCTTTAAATCCATAGAGTTCAGTCATGTGGAATTTCACCGAGAAGACAATTTGTTAGTGAGGTGATGTGTCATTTTGTGTTTTCTGTAAATTCTAGTCTTTGCCTTTGACCACAGCAGCTATTTCACTTCTCTCTCTCACTTCCACTGCACTCCCACCCCAGAGGAACCTGCCAAAGCAAACCCATTGCCTCAGTTACTCTTCTCTTGTTGCTGGGACAAATACCTGACACACAAAGTGAAGGAAGGAAATGATTATTTAGCTCACAGTTAGTGGAGGTTTCAGTCCACACCAGCTGGCTCCAAGGCAGAGCAGCACAGGCAAGAGAGCAAACTTTCATGGTGGCAGCAAAGAGCAAAGAGCAAAGGAGGACTAGGAGCGACAATGGCTACAGAGAGCAAGTCTGTCTCCCTTAAGTTGCATTCAGGCTCTCCGCCCCAGGCTGGGAGTAGTAATCACACCCATAATCCCAGCAGCACTCATACCCATAATCCCAGTGGATCTTGAGTTAATTACAAACTCTGCAAGTCCGCCCCATGATTGTATAAGGCTTTGGGGGACTAGACACAAACCATAACACCCAAGAGGTTCATTTTTTACCTGGCTTTTCTTTCCAGAGTCCTGCATCAAAAGCCCTCAATATTTCCCAGAACACATTGATTGTAAAGTCACTTTTCTATGGTTATTTGTAGTTACCACAATAATCATCTGGCATAATAAACATCCCTTCTATCTACTGCCATTTATTTGTTTTGCTATCCTTTTCTTATTCCTCTTTTGATTGTGGTTCTCTATGTAAAGAAGTATTTTTTTTTTCCCAAAGTCAGTGTGTCTTCTATTAAAAATAAAGTCCTTTTCTAGCAGGTAATGACGGCACTAAGTCTATTTCAGATTAAATTGGAGTTGCTTGTTTGCAAGAGCTGAATATATTTTATTAATTTACAGAAGATGGATTGCTTTATTGGTGATTTAACAAGACTTGAAAATGTTTTGCAGTAACCAAGTGTTCTTCTGTAAAAACAATACACAGAGAATTTTAAGTACAGATGTCTATTACCAGCCTCTGTTAGTAAATTAAGATTTCTAGGTGATAGAATGTAATTTATCCCCCTTCTAAAGTTTTCCAGAAAAATCTACATTTTCTAACAGGTTTGGGATTAAAGACCACTGTAACCCAAACAATACGTGATAAAGCAAACTAATCTACAAACCAAACATTAAAATCCACATTCAGAAGGATAGGATTGGAGGCAGAAGGAAGGGTTTTGATTTTGAAGAGAAAAAAGTTCATTTTCTCTGAAACTATTGGTATCAAACAATGATGACAGGCTTACGGTATTTATTAGAGTTGTTATTTTCTGCTGAGCGAATAGAGCAATAGGAAAGATTCATTGGAGGAGACCCAAATGTCTTCTTAGCTTGTTTACCGAGATCAGCAATCTTTCTGTGTAGGGTCAGAGAACAGTATTTTAGGGTTTAGAGTTGCTACTGTTTCTGCTACAGCAATGAATTCTGCCATTGTAGTATAAGCAGCTATAGGTGATGCATAACATCTGAGTATGGCAACATTCTCATAAAACTGTATTTCTGAAAACAGGCAGAAGACTGGATATAGTTCGGACTGCACTCAGTTTGGTATGCTAAAACATAAACAGAATTTCATATTGTTTTCATTTTTTTAAAGAATACAAAACAGTGAAAAAAATAGTATTAGAAATGATACAAAATTTCATACTGTTGAGGGACAGAGACCACATTTTCTGCTAACATAAATACTTTGTAGGACAGAAGTTTATCTACATAGTAGAAGCTTTTTTTGCTCCCTTCGAATGAATGCATTTCTTCTGAAATTTATAGATTAGCCTTATTTATTTTATGACATGTTTAAGTTACTAATAAATATAATGGTCATGAGAAAATATATTTAAAATGTATGTTTGCTTTAGGTTATTCATAATAATCCATCTGTATTGTCCAGCACTAGACAGGCAACAATATTGAGTTAATCAATATTGGCACTTATGCTATAGCCATATCTTCAACTATTACAGATGGGGAGATACAGTGGGGTCAGTTACTAAAAATCATTATGGCTGATTTTGAAATGGAACTGCTATGGTGGATTAGCTAAATTATATTAACTTTAAACACAGTTCATCTTTCTTTAAAACAATTACAACCAAACATTTTAGTAACTCAGCAGTAAAAATATATACTGTGTTAGGCTTGAGAAAAGTACAGCAATTAACTAAGAGTTCTTTCACAGCTGGAAACTTCCAGCATTAGTTTTGGTATTATGAAAGATGCTCCAGTTGTGAAGCGTTGATGGGCTCATACGGTTCACTCCTACAGCGCTTCACACTAAACCAGTGAAGTTTAATCAGTAAACTTACAGAACTTTTCTGGTAAAAATAAAAACACTTAAAAAATTCCCAAGTTTTAACTATAAATAACTCTAGATAACTTCAACTAAGAAGAGTATTAAAGTTAGAAAACTGAATTCTAATGTGCTCCTGTGAATCCAGGAAAGAGACAGATGCCAAAATCTGAAATAGCCTAAAGGCAAGAATCAGGATTATGAATACCTAAAGCTGAAAAGAATAGAATATAGGAGACAATTATAAATCTTCGCTAAAGAGGCACGAGGATGGGAAAATCTGACTCAGAGGAGCAGCTCCCTTTGTCATGAAATATTAGAGACAAGTCATAGTAGCCAAAGCTTGATTTTAAAAAGGAGAAAAATTAGTTTCCAGATATTCAATAAAGTGGTAAAAAAAAAATTCTTTCAGAGCGGACTTAGAATTCAGGCCTTCCATTTTCAGTTTCCACTGGGGTTTTGCCCCTCTCTATAGCTCTTCTAGAAGGAGAGCGAGGCGTACACGGAAGGCCGCAGTCTCCGCCAGCCAGTTATTCACTGGAGAATGAGTGTGCATGTTCCTCATCAGTCAAGCAGCTCGCAGAGAATGAAAACCAGCCTGATTTTATTGGTGTGATGCTAGGGGAAAACGTCCTCAGGATTTTGAAACAACTATCATAAAAGCCATGGCTAAACATAGAACAAATTCATGAAGAGAGAGGAATGAGACTGTCATGTTTTCTTTTATGTTTTCCTTCCTCATTTGTACATTCATGATCCATCAACAAGAGCAAGAACAAAACTAATGAAAAATTGAGATGACCTACATAAAACTTGCAAACTGACTCCTCAGCCTACAGTATTTAGTTGCTCCTTTTTCCAGGCTTCCCATTAGGTCTACTACCCACCACTGAAATAGAACACAAACAGCAAATCAGCATCTGGAGGCTGAGTGAGAAAGGAACCCAACCCTCAAGGATAAAGTCACAAGGAATTATGAACTCTAAGAAACCAGTGCTTCTTTTGCTTTAGTTCTTTAAATCTTAAAGGATTTTAAACCTAAAGTCAATGTTTCTTGCATTCATTGCTTTCTGAACTTCATAGACTTCCTTCTTATCTGCTTGCTAGATTGACTTCATTGAAATAGAGCCAGGAAAATCATTTCCCTGGAACTTTTACTTTCCTGAGAGTTTCAGTTGTTCTCTGGCAACTTCTTTACATTGCCCCTGCCTTTTCTAGACAAGTGTCTCCAGAAAGATATTTTAAACAAACACAGTTGTATTTGCCATGCCACAGGCCTCACATGGATATGACGATTTGGCTTTGGGCTTACGGTGACACGGTGGACCAAGAACTGTGCCAGAATTTATAAGGATCACAACCTATTTTGACATTGAAATTAGTTGCTACATTTATATTTTATAATTGGATTTAGATGTTTTCTCTTCAAAATGTTGCTTCATTTATGCTAATACAGAAGAGATCTGATACTTACTCAGGCAACCTCTCAAAATTGTCCCGTCGCTTCCTCCAACCACACTACTCTCAGGATAAAACTTGGGTATTTACTTTGCATTCTTGCATCTCAAAAAAACCCCAGGGTTGAAACATTACCCAAGATGTCATTTAACTTTATCAAGTGAAATTTTACTTCGATTAAAGGAAGCAAGCTATGCTATTTGGACACAAGATGCAGCACATCAGGTTGAGCAGACTCTCACACTTGACGTCAAAAGAAATTTACTCTTATCCTGGCTCAGGAAGCAGAGGAAAGTCCAAGTCTTTTAACTTTCTATGGCTTCAGCACTCATCTGGAAAAAGGGATCCTGGATAGTGTCAAATTCAATTTGATGATTACATGATTCTTAAATATGTGAAAAGAAAATGATAATATTCATGGAATTAAATCTAATTTTCAGTATTTTATTTTTAAAGGAACAAAGAATTCTCCAAATTCAAAAAATCTTTATTTGGGACTGAAGCTAACATCTTGCTCAACTTAGAGACTTTTATCTCACTGTTTAACTTGGGTCCCTTAATCGGTCATCCACACAGATAGGCATGCACAATTCAGCAGGGTGCCGGGGTACTTTGCACTTCAGTATGGATATTTCAGAACATCCTGCCCTTGGACATCCCTGGTAAACAGCTGATGGGCAGGTGTATTTTCAAGGTTGGGCTTCTAGTGAGGGCTCTGTGACATGTCAGCTACCTAAGGAAAGAGAAGAGAGAAGGGCACAAAGAGTCCTGACCGCTGTCTTACAATCTGTTCTGGTGTGAACCATTCTAGAACTTTGCGAACTAACAATCCTTTTTGAAGTCTCAGTGTCACTTAAGAACCATCATCTCTCTACACTGTCACATCAGGTAAGACTCTCCAACACATAAAACGTAGTACGCAGGTCACCAGATCATAGCAGAAACTCATTGATCACTTTACCTTTGAAGTAGTACAGCAAACTGAAAGGGATGGGCCAGACAAGGGTTTTCCATTTGAGCTGCAGATCGACTAGCATGGTGGTAAGATAGTAATGCCACCAGTGCAAAGACAGGGGTGCTGGAAGAGGCTGTAAGGCTTACACAGTAATGGACTAGTGGTGCCAAAAAGTAATACTAGTTTACAGTGAGGTAAATTTCCAGAGAGTAATTTTTAACATCTTTTATGTTATCTTACAAACATGAAGTTCAGAAGCAAAGAATAATTATTCAAAGCTGATGAAGAGGTTGAAATATAAAGTAGTAGGTTCTACCATGTGGCTGCTGATGCAGCAGGAAATTTGATTCTCACCTTTTAACTCCTGCGCCATCCCCAGCCAACACCAGGAGATAAAAGTCAGACCATGGTGACTCCCTTCTACAAAAGGATTCGAATTTTCTCTGCAACTACCCATCTGACTACAAATAAATTTGCCATCTAACATGTTTTAGAATTCAGATCTGAAATTGCCAATTAGGTAGGTTTCTCAGTTTTTGGAAAAATTTTCAATTAATTGTTCATTCCAGGTGGTTCTTAGTGCTTCTGATTAATCAGATTTGCCCTTTACTGCAATTTGGCTATTTCCCTGGAGAAAATCAAATTCACTGTTTAATTCTTGAAACTGTTCATTTATAAATTTACAATTTGCAGCTCTCCATTACAATAAATCTGGCAATTCTAAAACATATACCTCCAGAATTTCAAAGCAGAACGCAGCCCCGGAAGCACAAAAACTTGATTGGCCAATAAAGTGAACATGAATCTGAGAATCTTTGGAAATAGTGCATAAAAGCTTCAGGCAGGGAATCAAAGTCTACATTGTCAGTGATATGTCAATTTGATATTACACACCCTCACCACAAACTATAAGATACTCTACTTCCCAAGATAGCATAATCCCTGTATAGCCATGAAAAATTAAAAATAAAACCCAGACAGGTCATAATTGAAGAACGTTCTACAAATATCTTCATTGGTAATTCTCGATCCTTTCCAAGGTATTATATATAAAAATCAGCTGAGAAAGTGTCACAGCCAGGAGGAACATAAGGAATCCTGATAAATAATGTACATTGAGATTCTGAAATGAAATATTATATAAAATACAATAAAGTACTTTATTTAGTCTATGATTACGAATTGATATTGGTTCACTTAATTGTAACAAATGGCCTATACTGGTGTGGGATTTTTTCATAGGGGAACAATCTCAAACAATATAGAATTATATGATTTAGTAAGTGTACATTTTGGGTTTATTTCATGAGAGCCTACTTAAGATGCCTCGGGAAAAAGGTATTAACCTAGTGCAGAAAATAGGCTGAGAACAATTTGATTATACACTATCACAACAAAATTAAAGAGCCAAGTTCTGATGTAGGTGTTACAAATTATAAGCCCCTCTCATTCTACTACACAAAATTCAAGGTGAAAGAAATATTTTTCAGGTTTTGCTAGATAAGACCTCATGCAGAGAGGAGGGGCAGCACTCAGACAATCAGGGCTTGGCTAGCAAGCATGCCAGCGCTTTGCAGGAAAGGCACAAAACAGATGATGGGCAGAGGGATGAAAGGCAATGATGGCACAGTCTAGAGCTCAACCACTGGCGATGGTGCCCGGATTCTCATTTCATGCTTGGCAACTCTGATTCCATGAACCCTGGCAAGGCAGTTAACCATTCTGAATACCACATTCTTTATTCTTGCAATTAAGATAAGAGAATTTAACTTACCAAACACTGGCAATAAAGGCGAGTACATAGGTCACTGCGCACAGGCAATGAAGGCTGCACACGTTATTTTATCTCAGTTCAGCACAGTCAAAACATCTGTAAATCAACTCAAACTCAGCTGCTGCTTCTGAGACTTGATGTGCTCACACTCAGAATACCAGAGCTGTATGACTTCTACCCATCAAGAACGGATGCCCAAAGAGGAGTGTGACCTGCGTTCCTCTGCTCACTTTGAAGACTTCATTTGGAGCTATTTTTCAGTGCAACAAACAAAGGTAAAGTCAACTTGAAAGGCTTTCCCTATGCTCAGGGCATGATGGGATATGCAATCCCAAGATGCCTTGGGAAGGAGGAATCACCGAGCTGCAGATCACTGTGCACCCAGGAGAAAGCTTTTAAGGCATGCTGTTTTGGGGAGGACAACAGCATCAATGCTGAAGATTTCCACAGCTGTTTTGTTGAAGTACTTTACAACACATACAAACTAAACCCATAAACCCCTTCCCTTTCTTCTCAGTGTTGTGCTTTCTGAGACAATAGCTCAGATGTCCAACAGCAGCAGCTGAGAACAATTTACCCCTGCCCTAGGTCAGGAACGACAGTGGCCAAAATTTACAGATAGAATCTTTAAACCTTTCACACCCACAGCAAGGAGTTATTGCCTTTGTTTTTACAGATAACCGATGATTAGAAAGGTTAAGTCAGTTGGTGAAAGTCACAGTCAGAAAACAATTTTAAGCCTTATTATATTTTAGTGCTTGTTTTTTAAACACAAATATTATTGCATTTAAAACTTATCTCTGTAGTATCAACCAAGAGCCTGAGTCCAAAATATCAAGAAAGCACGACCATGGTACCATTTCCACAACAGGGGTTCACAATAGTCATCTCAGGCCGAGGCATCAGATAAAGGCTTGAGCTCCCATCCAGAGGCCCAGTGGCACCCAATTTTCCTCAACAAGCATTGCATAGTTGGAACGGGACCTGTTGACATGTCTACAGCTCCACGGCAACCTCAGGCTCAAGCAGCTTCTCTTTTCTATCCACGGCACCTCACACAGCACCCACAGGGTAAGTTAGGGCAGGAAAGCAGGAGCGTGGAGTCATCCTCAGTGGGAGTTCCAACACACCCCAGACCAACCGAAAAAAGAAACCCAACTTACAAACCACACAGAGCAACTTGGAGAAATGGAAATGCACATGTGCAATAAAACAAGAATTCAAAGACACAAGCAGGAGCCACACAAACAGCATCCTCAAGCTCTCAGTCCTCCTTTTATGGAGTCGGCAGTGCCTGAGAGGTAGGCACATGCTATTCACTCTGCCATAATGAAGTCAAAAGGCTGCACCTATGATGAGGTCCAATTAAAGTGCAGGAAATGCAAATTGAGGCCCATATGACCATCTTAAAGCCTTAAAAGACTACAGATAAATATTAGTCACCTGTAAAATTCACATAGCGCCATTGTAAGAAAAAAAAATGTTTACAGATTTCTTGCCAAAGCTGTCACCCACTGTGCAACTAAACAGGGGTTGGCTTATACACGAAACATTTCATGCCAAATTCCTCTAGAGCCCTTATCATGAGAGCACCTACAAGGCTGCCTTTTATAAATAGTTATATTTCAAATCATCTGGGCATCTCACCGGGAAAATAAGAAAAGACATTTTTAAAAATAACAATTAAATGGTTCTTCACTACATACATTGAAATTGTTCTTCTCTACATATTAGAAGCAGTAAAATTTCATGCTGAAGCATCTTACCACCAACTGCTTGCTTTGCCACATGCAGCTCTGGTTTTATGAGGTGTAAGGAAAGGGGGGTGAAGGCAGGAACAGCAGCCACTGTTCATCCCACACACTCTTAGTCTTCTCATCTAGGTAAGAGGCATTGCCCCAGCTGAATAGTTTTCCTAGAAACAAAACTCAGAAAAGTAGACAGTGCCAACTGCTTTCACTATTACCGCAATACACAGATTCAATAAAACTGAACATCCCATGATTCTTAAAAATGAGATGAGGAAGATAAAAGGGAATGAAAATACCATAGATATGGATCTTCTGTCTTAAGTAGCTGATTATTCCGAAGCCTGTTGAATGCTCATTCTATGGAAATATTTCTACCTGAGTGTTAAATTCCACTCTTATAAAACACAAGCCACAAGATAAAAATTGCAAAGAGACCAAAAATATGAAGCATATAATAAGGAACTGCTCTGTGGGCATTACAGCATAAACTTCATTATTCTGTTGGATTGATTGTTTTGTGCATGTATTTTGACTTTTTATATGCTACTAATAAAGCAGGATAGACTTTAAAAAAAAAAAAGATAAAAATTGCCTTTCTTTCTGGGTATGTGTTTCAGCTGCCTCAGAAATCCATCCCAAGGTAGCTGGTACATTCATTTAAAATGCATGTTTTGGCTGAGTGATCCTTAACCTGGAGCAATTTCCACTCTCTACTGACTGGCAGCTGATACCTTCATCAATGCCAGAAAAATGCCATTTCTTACGGAGCTGTTTGCCCCCTTTCACTTGCTGCTTCGTCTTTTCATTTGCTGTAAGCATGATGAACTGGCAGATACACTGACTGACGGCAGAAGCCTGGCCGGGCAGCGGAGAGATTAAAAGGTTACTTGCAGTCTGTGATATGGATTTGAAGGCATACTGCCTTGAGGTTAGGTCGCCCCAATCACACTCTGCCACAGCTGCGAATTTCAGCACCCAAGTACCAGCTGCAAACCTTGCCAGCTTTGTTGAAAGAGGGACACCTGCTCAGAATGGCTCTTGGAATACGCTGGGAGAAAGCAATCTGAACTTGTCAGAAAAGCTGGCTCGGAGTCCCAGCTCTGCTCAGCACTTGCTGTGGAACCTGAGCAAATCTTGTAAATGCCCTTCCAGTTTCCTCATCTGGGCAGTGAAGGTTTTAATGCCCCTTTCCATGTGCTGGATAATGGAAGAGATGAAGGATGGGGCTTCCAAAGGAGCTAGACACTAAGGAGAGTTAATCCCATCAGCGCATTACGGAAGATTTCTGTGTTACACTGCTAAATATTTCTCCTACTATTTTACTTCAAAGTACACAGGGGATGCTATTATTTTAAAATATTGTTTTCTTCATGGTTCCCACACTACTATCACAAGGATAAAGACCTCTTTCATACATACTCATGAGTCACTTAGTGATGAGGAAGTGCTCTGGGAAATGCACCTGTGTGCCACCTGTGACGTCACTGAGCTAACATCACACAGAGTAGTACACAGACCTAGATGGTGTGGCCCACTAGACACCTAGGCCATTATTTTAATTAAAAAAACTTTTTACTGTGTATGCTTTTTTGATAAATATTAAGACACACAGTAGCCTAAGCCTACACAAGGTCAAGATCATCCATATCACTGCCATCGCCTCTTGTCCTAGCAGAAAGTTTTCAGCAAAAAAAATGTGCACGGAGCAGGCCTTTCCTATGGTATCAAGGCCTTCTGGATGCTTCCTGAGTGAACTGCCTTCCCACGGCTGTTTTGCAAGTCAATTTTTTTTAATATGTAGGAATACTTCCTAAAATAATTTTTAAGGTATAGCATAATAAATACATTTGCCAGTAGTCATTTATTATCAAGTATTAAGGACTGCACAGATTACAGGGTTATACTCTACCATGACTGTTAGCATGGTAGAGTTCATTATACCAGCATCCTCACAAATGCTTGAGCAATGAATTTTGATACATGACCGTGGCTAATGGTAACGGATCGTGGAATTGTTCAGTTCCATTACAGTCTTAGAGAACTTCTAGTAAATGTGGTCCGTAAGGGGCCAAAAAGTCTTACACATTACCATCTTTCATGTGGCACATGAACTCCCATGTGAACATGCAACATGCACGCCAATCACACAGCTGAATGTAGATCATTAACAGAGCCCCCTTGCTGTTGCTTGGTATTTTACCAGGTCAGTCATTCACGTTAAAGCAGGACATAAAAGTCCAGGCTCCTGGTAAGGGAATGCTCTGAATTTTATCAGTCATTGTCCTTTTCATGTGGCCCCTTCGCATAGTCCCATACATGTTCCCATACCGAATGTCAGCCATGTATTGGCCTCTTCATCTGCAAAAGTTAATCATCGTAGCCGCCTCACTTTACAGAGGATTGTGAGGCTCTGTGAAGGGAGTGGAACTGCACAGACTAGTAAATCATGCAAGCCAGGGTTGAAATCCTCATTCACTGGATTCCAGAACTCAGGTCTTCCATGTAAAGGAGTCTCGTTTCTTATACTGCGTAATGAGCACAAGCAGGATAGCCTATCGGGAAATCCATTACACAAAATGTCCCCCTTACTTTTACTACGTTCTCCAACAGAGAATCAAACAGTTGTGCTAAAGTCAAGAATCTATCAATTTCCAGTAACTCTCCCCCAATCACTTCAAGCATTTTGCATTTTTTGTAGCTCTTCATCAGAAAACATTCATCAAGAGTCTATTAGAACCTAAAGAGCGTCTTTCCTTTTTCTTTTTAAATATCTCTTGTGCTGCATCAGTAGACAGAACTTTGGTTGGTTTATGAAATGCAACATCTAACCCTTGTTTTCTGGGGAAAACAAACTACAATGACTTGAAGTTGAGAATGTGAATACTGCTGCACTCACACAATTTTTTATTTTATTTATTTGTTTTTTTTTTAATTATTCCAGGGAAAACACTGACCAACAGTCCAAGCTCCCACCCAGTTTCTCCCTCAAGGTACTTTTCCTGATAATATGGCTCAACTATGAATGTAGAAGGGAGGAGGGGGGAGAAAGAACTCCAGAGTTAGAGAATAGAGAGAAATAAAAATGCAGACTTCAAAGACAAAAAAGCCACAACCCAAACCAAATTTTAAATGCTCAAAGTTGGCAGCACAAAATCAAAGCTCTCTCCTGACTTGCATTGTGGCAGTCTGAATAACCCCCAAAACAATTGTGCCAAAGACTTTAGGAAAATAGATATATGATAAAAGTAACTAGACACACACAGAACAGCCAACTTCAGGTAACTATTTTGGATTGCAAATGAGGATAAATATAAAGTTCAAGCAATCTGATAAAATATCCATTTGGAAACAAAAAAATAATCTATAATAAGTTAGCTGGATTATTCAATTTGATAATGTCCCAAGATTCACCTGGCTATTTTTACTTCTTGAAACTGTGTATGCTCCAAAGAGAAATTCTAATTTTATTCTCTCACTGGGGTCTATCTTAATAAGCTATACATTGTATTTTCTGATGTGGTGGTTATTCTATATTTTAGACCTAAAAATAATAGCCATGCTACTAGCAAGATACTACTTGGATGCCTTCTAATTAATGTCATGAAAAAACTTAGCCTAAAGAGGATGAAAAGGAGAAATAGGTGAGGTGGACCCAGAAATACTGATGACACAAGACACAAAACAAGTTATGCGCTTGGTAGATATGACTCTCATTTGAATTAGGGGCCCCCAACACCCATGTGGGCCACAGAGGTGAAACTGAGTGGTGGGATTGCTAATAAAGTTTGCCCTATGTTTCAGCCACTCCTGCATTATGGCCTGAGCTCTGCCTGGTATCACAGAAACCAGCAGTGGCATTAGATTCTCCTAGGAGAATGACCTCTGCCAAGAACTGAAGATGTGAGGGATGAGGGATCCCTACTCTTTATGACCTAATGCACGATGGATGAGGTCAGACTGAGGTCCTGATGCTGATGGAGGAGGATGCCAGTATATGAATTTCAAACACATACTAATAAGAAAAGAGAAATTGAAAAAAATGATCACTCCTTCACCGGTCCACAGAAAAACTCATCCAGGAAACTAGTCACCAGTATCGAAAATGGTTGGGCATTTCTAATGTTATATCAATTATTACTATACTCTCTTTACAATATTTTTAAGAAAAGGTAAAAAAAGAGATAAGAACAAATTCAAGATTTCTTGAAAGCAAGTGGTAATATTGAATCATATGTTCAATCTTACATAACTATATCTGTTAATCTGAGGAGATTTGGTAATAAAAATAGATAATATATCTACCGTTATTAATCAGCTTTTGTTTTGAAAATCTGTATTGCTGCACATTACCCTGTTTGTCTTTGTTTCTGATTTTTGTCCTTGTTTTTGTTTTTACTTTTCAAAATAAAATTGAATTAAATTTTAAAAAATAAAATGAATTTAAGAATAAAAGAAAATCCCAAACAGTTTGGTATTTCTGTCTCAAATGAAATTTATTATGTTCAACTTAGAATGCAAAATTATACATGTAAAGTTATAAGCTGACACCCTAAGGTACAAATGACTTAAGTATTTTCGACCATGGACTTTGTTTTAATTTTTCAGTAGCTTGCACCATTAGGGTGGTCTATTATATTTCTAAGTACCAGGAAGTATTGCTTGAAGTTCATCACAAATTCACAGGCATAGTTTATTCACCTGTTTAAGTATCTGTTGGATTATGCTTCTCAACATGGTTTTGTGCTTTAACTCCTTAAGGATTCCCTCTAAAGGCTCCAAAGTTGGGTTTCTTTAATTTCTTAGCTTTACAAAACATCTAAAGTATAATTCATACCTTTCTCTAAAATTAAAATGTGAGAGACTAAACCATCTAATATTTTAAGATAGCTTATGGAAGTGAATTGTATGCATAATATGTACAAGAAAATGAGAGGGAGATTAATACATTTCAGTGTCATGATTCTGGGCAATCAAAAAATATTTATCAGTTACTAGCACTTTTTCATGTATTCAGTACAGGATCTCACTATGCAGCTCGGATGCAGTGATCCTCCTGTCCCAGCCTCCCCATCACTGGGATTACAAGTGTGCCCCACCATACCTGGACTCAGTGACCAGCCCAGCATGCCCTGGGGCAGGGTTGGTGCAGCCTGTGGTGCTAGTGATGGAACTCCAGTCCCTGCACTTGCCTAAGCAGTCACTTAATCTGCTAAGCTATCTCACCAGCCCTCATATCACTTTTAATAAGTATATAAAGGCCAATTATAAGGATCCAGAATCCCTAGTTTGCTCCCTTATAAAGATCAGGCCTGTTTGCGGTTTATTTCATTGTTGATTACAGCATATGAAGTGTCACACTTCCCAGTATAAGAATTAAGATTCCATTAAGTTTACAACTGACAAAAGATATTAAAGCCAGGCATTGTGCCTGGGCTACAAAGTGAGCTCAAGGCCAGCATGACCAGCATAGTGAGACGCTGTCTCAACAAGAATTAAAAAAAAGAAGGGGGGAATTTTACTCAATTTGCCTGTCACACATCATTGTAAGTACTAGCACTATAACATGTAACACTGCATATGTACATGGAAGAAATGGCTTTATTTTTTCCATATGTCAGGTCAAAATAGCTGGGCAGGGCTTGGTTTTGTCACTCGCAGAGAAAAGAGAAACAACTTTGAAAGTTATTGTTATTAAAGTGCACCAAAAATTAAAAAAAAAAAAAAAACCCAGCTTCCATTTTATTGCCATTTAAATTAGCCCTTACCTTTCTCTGCTTTCTCAGATTGTGTACTTGTCTGCTTGGCGTTCACTCATCCAAGCCTATGAATGTTCACTACTTCCTGCATTCCTGATGGCTGGCATTTGGGGTCCCTGGGCTTCCTCGTTCATTCATATATATATGAATATATATATATATATATATATATATATATATATATATATATATATAATTTTATTGAGAAAGAAGTAGCAATGAGATAGTTTCAAAACAGGTTAGTAGTACAGTTATAATAATTAATACACTGCATATTGTTGTCTTTGTAGTAATTCCTAGTACAAGATGTAGACATGATACCTTGTCTAAACACTATTAGTTCAAAACCTTCTTCTCACTGAACTAAGAGGAAGTAGCTGCATAGAGGAAATATATATATATTTTCCACCACCTACAAAATGGTCCATTTATATCCCCTTTTTTGTTTACTTTTGTCAGAGATTTGTATTCCATTGCCATTTATATATTGTAGGTGTGTGAATTCAGCAAAGTAATCCAATATAGTCCAGTAGTGTATCATAGTAATGGGTTATCTGCAAGACTGGCAATGTCAGAAATTGTGACTTAAGCCTTTTAAAGCTCAGTATATTAATATGGCTTTACTTTTTATACTTCATTTTTATACTTTTCTGCTGGATGTTTAAGACCAAGATAAAGCAAGACCTATATAACAAAAAAATGTAACTTTTGTATCTGACAAGGTTGGTCAAATCCCCTCAGGATTTACCCTGAAAACCTGTACCACAGTTTATAGATCCTTTGTCGGTGTCAGCCATGTGGATGAGTCACAGGCATTGCTTGACCAATCTGCTCTCTGTGAAAGCCTGAGAGAATGTTTTCCCTCCATGTGACTCTCCTTAGGCACACTCTACATTGTCAATCCCTTTCCTCTGTGGCCTCATAATCTCCTTGATCAGAAAATTTGGAACACCACTGAGTTACAGGATGTTACAGTACAGGTTCTCCTATGTCCTGAGCCCTCACAAGCAGTCGAGGCTCACTGGGTGGCACAGCTTTCATAGGTAAAGTGCTCCGTTTCAGACTTTCAACCAGCTCCTTCCTTTGACTTCCCCACCAAGCCAGCAGTCTCCCTGCCCTCTATCAGGCAAGACAGCAGTTGTGCACCAAAGGTCATGGAATTATTCAAAGGAACCATCTCAAAGCATTTCAGCTTGTCAACTGTAACAAGGACTACTGGCCCGACCCTCCCTCGGGTGCCTTCTGCCTCTGGTTAACCCTGGTACTTGTCCACATGACCCTGCTGCCCTGTTTCTCAGTCACCTACATAAATTAAAATCAGAGGGGTCCAACCACGGACACACCTTCTCTTCCTTAAAAGCACTGCCCATACAGCTATAAATAACAGGTCACTTGTCCCCTCACCTTAGCTTTATTGAGGTAAAATGTGCATATCATAACATTTACTAGAGGCCAGGGAGATAGTTTGGGGGTCTAAGTGTCTGCCTGGCAAGCACAAGAACCTGGGTTCAAACCCCAGTACCACATGCCATGCCGGCCCCACACCAAGCAGTTCATCGAAACAGGGTAGGGTGGCATTTGCCTAGAGTAGCAGCTCTGGGGAGGCTGAGACAGGAGGATCACTAGGAATCTGAGCTGCGCAGCAAGGTCCTGTACCAAATGAATAATAGGACTGGCCAAATAACTCAGCAGATTAAAGCGCTTGTTTAGGCAGATGCAGGAGCCAGGGGGTTCGATCCCCGGGACTGTTGTGTTGGCCCTGCCCCCAGGGCACACTGAGATGGCGACTGAGACTGAGCGTGGTGATGTGCACCTGTAATCCCAGCACTTGGGAGACTGTAAACAGGAGAATCACTACAAGTCCGATCTATGTAGTGAGACCCTGAACACCCTGTCCTAAATATAACAAATAAATATTAAAAATAACATTTACCCATTCACACAGTTTATGTTTTATAAATTTATAGAACTGTGGAACTTTCAAACAATTTATGGCATTGGTTTTCTATCTCAACAACAACAAAAATCTCTCTTGCCCAATGCATTCAGCCCGGGGCAACCACTGACTTTTTTTTTTTTTTTTTAACCCAAATTTGTCTTTTCTAGACAACATATTTAAAAATGCATTACTCATCACATAATCTTTAAAAATCTGTTTTCACTCTCTTAGCATAATATCATTGAGGTTTATCCATGTTATATTTATCCCTTTTTATTATAACCTAATATTCCACTTGGTGGTTCTCATGTATTTTGTTTTTCACTAACTGATAGATGTTTGAATTGTTTCCAGCTTTGCTTATTATGAGTAAAGCTGCTATGTGTATACAACTCTATGTGATATATCTTCAATTTTCTTAATACTAAGGCATAAAATTTCAAGACTGAAAGTTATTTGTTTCAGAAAGTGCATAGCTCTTTGCAGACATGTATGTGCCATTGACAAGGGCAAGACCAGGCTGTCCTGTCACCCTCAGTGCCTGTTGTCACCTGGACCTTTCATTGTAGCAATTCTAGAGGCTGCCTTTGGGTTTTAGTAGTTTCATTATGCTAAGTCTAGCTGTGAAGGTCATTGGGTTCTACATGGAGGTTTGAACATGAAAATTGAATTTATTTTATCAAACTTATGAAGCTTAAAACTAGTTAAATAAAATATTTTTCTTCCCCCTCTCTGTCTGCTTCCTTTCTGGAAATCCTCTTCTGTGTCAACCCCACATTTGAGGGCATCAGAAAGGTATTTGAGGCACCTTCCTTTCTCATATACACAGTGTGTGCTCATTTTTACAGTTTTCTTCTGCTATTCAGCGTGGATAATTTCTACTGATAAGTTTTCAAGTTCATCGATTCTTCCTTGTGCCACCTTGAATCTGCTATTGAGCATCTCTAGTGAATAATTCATTTCAGTTTCTATACCCTTCAAAAACAGAATTCCCGCTTGTTTCTTTGGATAATTTTTGTCTTAATTGGTGTTGTTTATATGCCGAACCTTTGCTGTTATTATTTTTGATTATTCCAAACGGGGCTCTTTTTAGTTCTTTGAGCCTGTCTCTCTATACTGTTGATTTAGAAGTTTTGTTTGCAGAGACTAATATCTGGAGATCTCATTGGCATTTTCTGTTGACTTTTTCTGCCCACAGGATGGGTTGGGCTTTTCTGGTGTCTTTTCACGTCTTAGGATTTTTATTTCAATGAACACTGGACACTTTAGATAATATAGTAAGTCTGAATTCTGATTTTCTCTTGAAGATACTCACTTTGATGTTATATGATTATTCCTGATGATCTATGGAGTAGCTTTCATGGATTAAATCTGTGGATTTTGTCTCTGAGAGTGTTAATGTCTCTACTTTGTTGTTAATGATCTTATTTTTATTTTCAAATTCAGTGACCTAGTGATTGCTTGTATGCAAGAACACCCCACTGCTTGATCATAACTGCTGAGAGGTTTACTCAAATGTGTTGAGTAAACAAGCCTGCATCATTTGCAGAGAGAATCTGTGTAAGAGGACACAGAAGGAAATTTAAATCCTCCCCAAGTTTTGTTATTCTAAACCCAGCTGTGTCTCTTCTCCATTCGGAGCACTGTCTTGTGCCCAGCTACAGAAACAGGTGTAGCTAAGATCTTCTCCATCCTCTGCTGTCTGAGTGCAAACCTTCACGTGAGTACCGACTTTGAAACCTACAGAGTGACCTGAGACCTCCTCTGAGATGCAGTACGCCTGTCTCACTCCCTAGCCCTTGCTGTTACACCTCTGCCTGATCTCCCATCCTGTGGCTTGTCTCACACAGGACCAGGATGACAAGCCAGCTACCTGCTGGCCTCCTGTGGCTTGTCACCCAGACCAGTACTGCTGCTGACAGTGTCCAAGGCTACGTACATTTTACCATGTTCTGTTTTAAATCAACTCATTCCTCCCCAGCAACTAAGTTCTGGTCTTTACAGGATGCCCTGGTTTGGTAGTTACCACACCAAAGTTTCTGAGAGTAAGGAGAAGAGCTCCAGGAAAGGTACTGCTTTTACCCAGAGTCCAGTGGATTTCTTAGTAAATCCTTCTCAACTTGTCATACAAGCAGCTACTTTTCAGATTCCTGAAATTAATTGGGTCAAATATTTGGCCTTCTTTTTCCATGTATATTTTTTTTTTAAGGAGAGGGCATGTAAATGCCTCATTTCATTATTCTGGAAGTCTCCATACCTCTTTCTCATAACTTCATCGGGAATTAGCAACGCCATAATTGGCATCAAAATTCAACTTTCAAGGATGCCAAACTCTTGCAGATTGAGAAATTGGACCTGAACATAAGAATTAAAGAACTCTTTGGGAATTTCTGAGATTGCCAGGAGTAAAGACACTCTCTAAAGGTATTAAGAAATTGCTGTAAGTTTTCACTAATGTAAGAAGCAAGAACATTGATTGTAACCTTGGGCATAAAGGTACCTGGAAAATAAACAGGGAGGTAGGCATGCAGGGGCCATAGGAGTTGCAGCAGCTAGCAAGCAGCTCTCACACTCAGTATCAATTTTCGAAGTCATCCTCTCAAAGAAAAGCTGCTTTCCCTCGGTGTCATGGCTGTACCCTCGGCATTGGCTCTGTTTCCAGTGTGCTCTGTCCACCCGCTAATGGGACTTCACTCACCTGCACTCAGCTCAGTGGACTCCACTAATGCGTGACCCCACTGGTTCTGCGTCTCTTTAATCTTTTCCTTCTTTATATCTCTCTAATTCTTTCCCCCCTGCTGTTTGTGTATGCAGTGTTCCTCAAAGTCTAATGTGCATTCTGAGAAACTGAGACTCTTTGTTGAGATGAAGATTTTGATGCGGAAGGTCTGGGATAGAGATGGAAACTCTTCTACAAAACACCGCTGCTCCTGGCCACACTAGGCTCAGCAAGGGTCTACTCGGCACCTGGAAAAGAGCTCCTGCAAGGAGGCGCTGTCCAGGTCTCAGGCCAGCCTTTGGCTGTTGGCTTTTGTGTCACAGGTTAATTCTCCATCTATCTGGGCTACGCTGTGCAAAGCGTGGTGATCTGGGTTCAAAAAACCCTTTACAAGGACATTCTGGAGGAGGTAGACACTATACTGCCTGACAAGTGCAATCTTTTTGGTGTTTTTTCCTTCTTTCTGTTAAACGGCATTTAGTAGCAAGCCAAAGGGTGTTGGGCAGGTCTCCAAAATGCCAACATTTCCCCAGAAGGACTATGCCAGCTTTTGCTCACATGGCATCAAAAAGCTGTGGGTTTTGCTCCATCTCTGTCTCTCCATGCTGCACCCCCATCCCTCCTTCACTCTCTATGTCTAGTTTCCATTTATTTTCATTTTGCTACCAGGTATCTGATGAAAATAATTACATTGTCTCCAATTAATTTATTCTTAATAATGGTAGCTACAGAGAAACAAATGAAGAACTGTATTATGAAATGCTTAGGATCTGACAATGGAGGAAATAGGAACATAAAAACAAATATCCTAAATGAAATTTAAAACACCTCACCAACCAACAGATGGACAATCCTTGAATTTGGTGAAAACAAGAAGGAATGAATAATAGCAAGAGAAGAATAATAAAGATAAAAGAGAAATACTGAGAGAAAGTAAGTGATATGAGTAACCAAAGGATAATCAAGACAAAACAGAAATATTGGGACAGAAATATCACTCAGTGGCATACCATCTGCTTGGCAAATGCAAGGTCCTGAGTTCAAATCCTGGAACCAAAAGCAAACAAATAAACCAGGAATATTCAGAAAAATGAGATGACAGGGCTGATCAGCACTTTCTCACTCCCCAGTCTTCTTTTAAGTCTGTCTTACACAAGTTCATCCACCTTTTTAAATTTGCTGAGAAGGAGATGACATGAAAGCAAAATCTCTCAACACACAACAGAGTGTATATACAGCAAATATGCACAGGAAATGTGTGTGTGTGTATGTGTGTGTGCATGTGCTAAGGTATCTTAGCAATGAAAATGAATATAGCATTTGTACACCTATCCTATTTCATCTAATTAATTAGACATTAGGTCTCTATATTCCAGGCTAATTAAATAGAGTACCTTGTAGTCTATTCAGTCCATACTCATTATAATGGTATTTCTCTATCTTTATCAATCTGTTTGCCTATATGTCTCTCCCCATGGCCCACAACGCCCTTTCATCTTTTAATTAACTAAGAACACTCAGTTCCAGGCTGAGTACCATACTATTTTTTTTTCTTTTGGTGGTACTGGGGATTGAACTCAGGACCCTGCGCTTGCCAGGCAAGTGCTCATTCTACTGAGCTATCTTGGCAGCCCAAGCCCAGGCCCTCGAGTACCCCACCGCTACACACAGAACTGGTTCATTCCTAGTCTTCTTGACACCTCTGGCGCCTAATGCCATGCTCGGCGCTGCCCCTACCCTAGTCCAATGGAAATTTGACTGTTCCAAGACTACACAGGATGATCTCCAAAGTCCCTTCCTTGTTCCATTTAAAAGGCAGATTTATCTGGAAGGCTAAAGAAAACTCAGAACTATCTACTCCCTCGCCGTGAACAAACACACCCAGCTGAAGTTTCATTTTTCTACTGACATATGGCTACCAGACAGACACAAATGATTAGCACTTCCTGTCAAACCTTGGGGCCAGGAAGGCACATCCTGTCCATGTTCTGTGATCAGCAGGTACAGACTTGGCATGTTTTCTTTGGAATCCAGAAAGTATTTGGAAGCGTGCTGGGCTTGGCAGAAGCTGAAGCCAGCCAAGGCCTGGTTCTGATCATTTACAGCTGTTTCCCAGTCTGTTGTCATCCGACCAGACTCTAATGAACCTCACGCCAGGCCTGCCTGCTGTGGCTTCCGAAAGGGGTGGAGGCAGCAACTCCTATTAAATCAGTCTTTTCGTCAGTGAATGACAATATTGTTTCTGAAGTGCTCCTACCAGCTCAAACCAGGAAAGAAAATCTCTCCTACCTTGGCAGTTGGCTGAATTATGAGAGAACACTGATCTTATTTGGAAAAAAAAATAAAGCTATGAGTTAACACAGCTTTATCTTTTCATGGATAATTGTACATACATTAAAAAAAAATTGACCACAGAATTGTGTACAGCTTTTCTTCACAACTGGAATAATTTAACTAAGCATGAGAATAAAGACTAAAAACATTTACAGGTTGGGTTTCAGAAAGTTCCTTAAGGAATTACTATAATTGTTGAAGTAATATAATGTATACACTATCAGGATATGAACACGAATTTGATTTTTTTTCTACACAATAAACATAAAAGAAAATTAGACAATAGAATTATAAAACATAAAAGAAAGTTATGTACTATTTATTTTCTCAACGTCATGTTACACAGCACCTAACAAAATTTCAGACCCATGGAGGTTTCAGGGCAAATGTTGGCTGAATTTCAGAAGAAAGAGAAAAAGGAAAAGAAAGGAGTATCTTGTGCTTAAAACCTTTCAATATATATAAAACTTTAAAAAGCAACTAAGAATATAATTTAAAAATATTTATCCATATACCTTATGATAGACTGAGATCAAACTGTCATAGAACAAAGCAGTGGGAAAAGCCTCTCTGAAGTAATTGGAGAAGAAACTCATCCTTGACTTTATCAGAAGAATCTGTTTGCTACTGCAATTAGTCTAATGCTTCAAAAAAGCAATATGAAAAAAAATTAAAAAAATTTTTAAAAAGCAATATGGTTCCATCTTAAAGCATGTCTGAAACTACACACATAAAAACAGATCTGCTTGGAGAAACACATTAGTATTTATAACTTACTAATGTCTACTGGTTTCTCTTAGGGTCTGTTTAACTGCTCTATGGTTATTCTTAAATGTTTTGGGGAAACACAACAAACAGAGCCCACATAGCAATATGCTGTAAACAGAACATCCTGGATCTAATAAATTCCGCCCTCCAAAGCAGTCTCGCCAGAGGACAGCTATTTCAGGCAACAGTTGGAATCATTTAAGTAGGTAACCATCACGCTTATTATACCCCAGTTATCTAGACTACAAAAAGCTAATTTGAAATGACTTCTAAATTTTCTTCTTTGGGAACATATTAGAAAGTAAAAGTACTTGAAAGAGCCCTGATTCCTGAGTAACAGAAATGTTAACACACACATCACATGAATAATGTGTGTGCACAAAGCTACTGCATGACACTGTACACGAATCAAAGAGAGCTGGATTCCCACATGATTGAGATACAGCTATGGTACAGAGCTTGCCCTCTGTGGGTTTCAGACTGAAATGCTGAAATAAAGACGAGGCCAATCCTATTCTACTTAAGATATTTTCCTACAACGAAGTACATGGTGTCAAATATCTACAACTTGCTATTTCAATTTAGGTGCTGTAATGGAACCCGAGGCAGCAGGAGGTCTCTGTAATGTTTTTGGAAAGCATGAACTCAGGATAAACGCAGCCATGGAAGTATCAAGGGTGACACAGGTCTAAATGTGGCAAGCACAATATGGTAGTGTAATCCAATATAACGTCCACAGTTCAATTTATGCCCTATTTTTACCCTGAGTGCAATTCCTGTTGGTTTATTTCTAGAATCTGTCTTGGGCCAACCATTGTAAATCAAAAATAATTATAAAATATTAAATATTCCAGTGCCCTCTCTGAACTATGTCCTAAAGTATTCTCCTTAGCTGTTCAGTGAAATTCTCAGGAGAGCTGGAATGGTACTGCAATAGTCATTAAAATATAGATGTTCCTTAATTTATGTTACTCATTGTTATTTCTATTCATATCCCGTTTCCCAATATTACAAGATTGTTACACAGAATATTTTCTCAGGCATTAGAGGACAAATTCAGTGCATTTGAACTATTTCACCAAATGAGAGCCAGTTGGGAATCTCCACTGTGAACGGAAGGCTTAGTGGGAAGGAATCTACAGACACACCCACCAGAATGGACCAGGAGAGGCCTGCCCCTCAGCTCAGTTGTTTAAGTGCCTGCTCATGCAAATGCAGTCTGGGGCCCGGATACTGCAGTTCCACCCCCACCTCCACCTGTATTACCAGACCTGCCCTTAAGGCAGCCTGAGCCAGCCTAAAAAGAAAAAACAAAAAAAGAATGGACCAGGAAGAGGGGAAGGACACAGGCTGGGGGCCTATTTCGGGAAAAGGAAGGAAGAAACCTGACAAAGAGAAAGAAATCAGGTAGCTTGTGTTCCAGCTGGTACATAAGATGGTAGACTGTCATAGCTTTATTTTCTAAGAGACAATCACAAGAAGCAGAAGAACAAAATTCACATTTTCAAAATTCACACCATGAAATTGTTAAGATAAATAAGCATAACTGCCGCCCGGGTGGAATGGCCAGACCCACCCAAGATACAGATTCTTCTGCTAATGCTTTGAAAACCTCTGTATGTAGAGACGCAGAGGGTCATATCATTCATCTGATGAGAGAAGCCCAACTCTTCTTAAATAAAGGTGTGAAAAGTTTCTCTTTCTTTTGTGGGAACTGAATCTATTCACTCTTCAAGCCAGCATGTTTCTGCGTGTATGCATGAGAGGCTGGTGCAATGATTTTTTTTTTACAGATTTCAATACATTCTAAAAGTCCAGTTCAGTTACTGTTGCTCCACGCAGCTGCCCATTGCATGAGTGTTTTTAGAGTTAGCATCGAAAATCCTTTCCCAGGAAGGCAAAACAGAGGTTAAATAAGTGTATGTTTAATTTTAAAAAAAATTTTGATTTTTGAATCATTCATTAAATTGGAAGCCGTACCTGAATGATTCCAAGTAAATACTAGCCTAACCCTGTTCGATAAAATAATAATAATAATAATAATAATAATGCACATAGACATTATGATATGTCCACTAGATGGCAGTAGCAGGCGTGCGTGTGGCCCTGTGAAAAGCCAGGTCACTTGGGGCTTTAAAAAAAGAAAACAAAACGAAGGGAATTTCAGCAGCAGAATGTTAGATGCTTGTAAATGGAAGAAGCTGCAAGGGACAGAAACAAAGGGCTTGAAACACAAAGTAAGCACTGCGACTTGTGCTGCTGAGGTTGGTGTGGACAGAGAGGATGAAAGAGTCCCCCCCTCCCCTCGCGTGGCTCACTTCACTGCCCTCCTCTTGGGGGCTGGCACCCGTTCAAAGGCTCCTCTAGACGCTGGAGAGCAGAGTGGGTAGGGCTGACAGCTGGCCCATTAAAGCGCAGAACGTCAGCGCTTCCCCAGGTTTCCGCTCCTTTGTGCTACCCATGTGTTAGCATCCAGCACTTAATTGCGCTGTGGTACCACAAGGCCACCTCTTTCCCACCGAAGCCCTTCAGTGCAATCTTTTCCTAACCACAGAGTCCACATATTCTTGTGTCCAAACTGGAATGTTTTTGTGAATGAAACTAAGGTGTGATCATCGTTCTAGAACATCAAGCACGACTTGGGCTGTGGAACCAAACAGAAATGGTGGTCGTTGGGCCCTGGCTTTGTGGTGGCTGGATCTAGAGAGTGTGATGTTGGAATTAAGGATGTGATGCTGGTGTTGATGCATGGTGCGATGCTAGGGACCCTAGAGAGGCTATAAGGGACTGAAAGAGGGCTGCTGTCATCCCTGCCTGCCACTTGCTGTCTGCCCCCTTGCTACTTCGCGGCTGTGCTGCCTTCTGACCTTCCACCCACCATGAAGTATTTCTCCCTCGCAGTGCCACCCTGCCTTGGAGCCAGCCAGCTGTGAAATGAAACCGCTGCAAACTGCAAGCTATACTAAGCCTTTCCTTTAGATTTGGGAGTCAAACATTTTGTCTCAGCAGTAAGAAAAGTAACTAAGACAGTGACCCAAAGTAGCTATACAATACTTTTGTGTGGCTGCCTAACTTAAAGGGAGGGTAGGTTTGTAAACCATGAATCCAGAGAAGACATTGTAGTGTACTCAGTGGACTGAAGTGTGGGACCAAATATCTGCAGGAGACAAATAGTCAACAGAAATGGGGAAAGTGCCTGGCTAGGAGGGAGGGACCTGCACGCTGCATGTTCCACCTAAGAGGCTGAGATGGCACGGCTGTAGCAGATGGCAGTCAGGTTTTTCAACAAAGACTTGAAAATCTGGGCCTTCTGTGAGAGTCCCCCAATGTTTTTAAGGATAAGCAAAATTTTGATTCACCTTTGACCTCTGACCTGCTGTAGTCCTGAGACCCTATGTCCAGAATCTTAGCGCGCTAACTTCAGCACAACGTTCTAAAGCTCCCCCGTCATCTACTGCGCAAAGAGTTGGGCCTTGCATTGTGAAGAATGATCACCACCAACTTGAGTATCAGCCAGTTAGTTAGCAATGACAAGTGTAAGGTCCCACCACATCTGGTGTTTCTGCAAGACTCTACAAAATCAAATGGTCATTTTAAGCAGTCTTTGGGTGGTTCTATGAAGAAGTCCTGGTTGAGGGAAAGGTTGCTAGTCAGGCCGTATTTGTACCTATCCAAATTCTTTTCCCTTGGCAAACAATCCAAGCCAATGCCAGCTACAAAACTTCCACTGTGTTCTTCACCTTATCTGCCTTCCAAATTTGGCCCCTATATTCCAGGAGATCAGATCTAATTTTCAGGTTTGCCTTTCTATGGTGTTTTTATTTTGAAGCAGTCTTTCTCTTCTGTCTGAGTAGGAAGACACAGTAAGTTCACCTCAGAAATTATTATGTCCAGGGGCTACAGGTATAGCTCAGTGGCACAGTGCCTGCCTGGCAAGCACAAAGTCCTGAGTTTGATTCCTGGTACTAAAAATAAAAAAGCTATGATGCCCGAACAACTACTCTTTGATTGAGATTTTAGTATACTGTAAAGTAAACCAAATTTGTTGGAGGGATTCTACAAGAAGATGCCTGACAAAACAACACGCACACGCATACACACACACACACACACACACACACACACACACACACCCAATATTACTGGCTTTCTCTGAGCAAGAACTCAATTAATCTAAATCTAACCTTCAGCTTCTTTTGTTCCTCCCGATAGATTTTATCCTATATTCTTTTACCTGTCAAATATCACTGGCATAAATGTCACTGCACTGTCCTTTATATGGCATAATCTCTAGGCCAAAACATTTTCCCCACTGTGCCGCACCAACAACTTAGCCTCCCACCGTCGTTGGATCCACCCAGCCTCACTAAAAGCTCTTGGAAGGCACTGCCTTCCTTCTAGGGCAAGCAAGCTCATCTTCATTTATTTGCTTCTCCTGAGAAAAACTTGATTAGTCCCAATCCTGTACAGGCAGTTAGTTAATAAACGTTGAAATACAGTAATAATAATGACCCGCAAGCTTCATGTTCTTCCTTATCTGTGAAGGTTGCCATAGTTACCACTAAAATCTTGTTTTGTTTTGTTGCCCTGGTCCCTCCATTCTTTTACATAAGATTCCTCAGGGCCTACTGCTTAATCTCTCTCTCTCTCTCTCTCTCTCTCTCTCTCTCTCTCTCTCTCTCTCTCTCTCTCTGCCCCATCATTTCAGTGAGGATCAGTGACTGCCATTAGTATAAAACACCCATGCTCTGTGTCTGTAGCTATTTGAATTTACAAAAGGACATTATTTCTCATGAACTATTAACACCAACTATGAAAGCATTTAAAGGATGGAAGTGTGAGAAATATGTTCCAATAAAAGTTATTGCATGCTTCTTTTCCATTTGAGTCAAACTGTAGAAATAGGTTAAGAAATCGATGTTTTATAGCTAAGATATTTTAGTCTTCTGCAGAATAAATGCTTCTTCACCAGAAATAAATGACCTATAGTTAAGAATTGAAGAAGCCCCTTTGAACCCCAAAACAATGTAAAGCCACTCCTGCCATGTGTCTCTCTGACCCCAAACAATAAGCTTTTCCATAATGTATGCATGAATAATTTCCCTTGGATTATGACTCTCATGTAAGAACCTGGATGTGGGGCTTCCCCCCTCTCCCTCCTAGAGGGTCCACTGGTGCTCCCAGCATAACTACTGTGCTACTCTGTGTCTGCTGGAGTCAACAGTTCCCCCTTTCTTATGTTCTGTGAGGCTACAATTCACTCACAACTTTGGAAGTTGCACACCCACATGTCAAATAGCCTTCCTCAGCATATATCAACATCTATTGGCTATTTTCTCATTCATTCCTTATATTCATCTATTTCAAAGATTTGGTGAAGTGCTTTAGATCTCAGCTTTGCCAATTCTTTTTTAAACTTAACTTTTCTCAAGAGGAGGAGCTTTCAAGAACTAGATATGGCATCCACAGTGAGACCCATAGCAACCACCTGTTCCCACAATATGCGTCCTTCTGTGTGGAGAAACAGGAACTATGGAAGAGTGATGAATGTTCTTTCCTCTTACTATGACCTGAATTACATCAAATGGCTGATACTTCGCCACTTAAATCTACAAAAGTGGTAATATCATATGCTTCAGCCTAAACGTTGGGAAACAAAAGAGAAGAGGATGTTTCCTGGGTAGGTTTTGGCACATCTATGTTTCTATGATCTGTAATTTTACTCAGCTTCTACACTTTCAGGACTATATAAAAAATTGGAGGCACTATTCAATACTTGCTGAGGTAGACTAGCTCATTCAAAGGCAGGTGGATACATCATGAATGAATTAAATGTGCTTCCTCCTACTCTTTTATCTTGCTCACATTTGCTAGAAAACCAGCATAAGGAGAATCTAGAAAAGTGAAAAATCATAAGCATTTACTCATAGAATCTTCAGAGGGTGAGGGAGGCACAAGGTAAACCTAATTACTTTGGTAGTGAAGCAAGAAGGTTCATATAAAGTGTTCGTCTCATACATGATTTGCTATGTTCTTAACCCAACAATATGTGGGGATTCTTTAAAAAAAAGGATAAAAAGATCACTGACTAATATTTTCCAAACACCATTTAACCTAGAGGTACCAGGCAGCTACAGCTGCTGCCGTGTGGAACAATTGCAGTCCTCTTTCGTAACCATGTAATTGACTAGCAGAGTGTTAGGTTGAGAACTGAATACCAGAAATGGCTTGGGGAAGGCAGTATCGCCTCACTGTCCCATCTCTGGGGCCGAACAGCAGCACACACAGTGTAAAGGAGGCGGGCTTTACTTTGACTCCCAGTGGCAGTGCATCCAGGATGAAAACAGTATGGTAGAGGGGCCCTGCAGAAGAAAGGAAACTCAACCCCCCAGGAGCCCAAAAGCAGGGAGGACACGGCGGAGCCAAGGACCAAAATGCATCCTTCCAGGTCACAGGGACCCGCTCTCCAACCAGATCCAACCTCCAGGCAGCATGTTTATCTGCTGGACTCACCAATGGGTGAACCAACAAATGAGCACAGTACTCAAGAGACTTTACAGCACCACACAAGGAGCGACAAGACGGAAAGCGGGTCTGTGCCATTGACTCTCACTCAACACCAGAGACGACTTACACAGCACCCTGGTCTATCTTGTCTTACAATTCTTCACTTTACTGTTCTATAATTCTCTTCTTTACCATTTTCTGATTTTAATGACACTTTAATACTCATAAACTGATTTTCTCTTACACATTCCCTGTAGCAGAATATTATACATTGCCTTTAATAAGCTGTGTGTCTTTTTTGTGTTCCTAAAACTTGCATTTCATATTTCTTATCATTAAAATAAAGTAGCTGGGGCCAGTGAGATAGCTCAGTGATCTAAAGTGCCTGCTTAGGCAAGTGCGCAAGGACCATGGTTGAATCCCTGGCACACGCTGCACCAGCCTCACCCCCAGAGGGGGCTGAGAAGGTCATGATAAATTAATAATAATAATAATCATCATCATCATCATAAAATAAAGGACCTGCATATTAAAAGAACTTAAGGTCGTTCCAGGAAAATTATAAGTGAAATATGAGATTTAGATGAAAAACCACAGATCAACCTTGTGTTCCTACAACATAAAAGAGTAAGATCTTATAGGTGAGATTTTCAAAATGCACAATAAATATCATGACTTCAGGGGTAACATGAATAGATTGCTTATAATTATCTAACCTTATTTGACTGACCTTGTCAGATACAAAAGTTACATTTCTTGTTATATAGGTCTTGCTTTATCTTGGTCTTAATCATCCAGCAAAAAAGTATAAAAGTGAGGTATAAAAAGTAAAGCCATATTAATATGCTGAGCTGTAAAAGGTTCAAGTCAACGATTTCTGACATTGCCAGTCTTATGGAAAACCCACTACTATTATGGACTAGTGGACTATATTGGATTATTTTGCTGAATTCAGGCACCTACAATATTTAAATGGCAATGGAATACTCTGACAAAACTAAACAAATAAAACAGATGCAAATGAAGGACCATTTTGTATCTGTATATACAAAATAGTTAGGATAGGTATACAGCTACTTTCTGTTAATTCAATGAGAAGAAAGATTTGTACTAATAGTGTTTGGATAGGATATCATATTTGCATCTTGTCCTATGAATAAATACTATGAAGACAACAATATGCAATGTATTAATTAGTGTAACTGTCCTACTAACCTGGTTTGAAACTGTCTCATTGCTATTTGTTTCTCAGTAAAATCAATAAAAATTAAAAAATATCTAACCTTTAATTTTAAATTTAAATTAAATTAATTAAAACCACTGACAATGGTTTTATGTTTGTGATATGAAGAGAAACAAAATCATTCAAGCAAATTAGGATTCAAAGCAAAACCATTTTGACAAATGTAGTACATAAATAATGGTACATTATTTAAGAAGTAGGGTGGGGAGATAGCTCAGTGGCATAAGCTCCTGACTGGCCAGTACAAGGTCCAAGTTTCATCCCCAGTACCACAAAAAAAAGAGAATGAATGAAAGAAAGAAAAGAAAAAGAAAAAGGAAAAGGAAAAAGTGGTGATAAAAGTGAAGGTCTGAAAGAAAAAGCAGGAATGTTTATAAAGGAGAAAACTATATATAAATGTATTCATTTCTTTTCAGTGATATTATCTTTGAACATCAGAAAAATAGCCCTGTCCTTTTAAAATTTGCTAACATCCTGCAGTGTGTTTGCACGAAGCGCTCAGCATTAGAAGCCTCACCTCTAAAAAGCAAGGTATTTCTTCAACATTGTTTCTTGAACTCTGAGGCCTTCTACCATCTTCTGAGCCATAGCCAAAGAGTTATTATGGACAGAAACCTGTGGGTCATGGCAGGGAAGGCAGCAAAATGACATGACCCCGACTGGCCTGGGAAAAGTCACCTATCATCCCCTCTCTAGGTGCCATTCGGGATTCTGCGTGGCACTGCACTAAGGTCTACACAAGTGTGTCCTTCTGTTGCTCTGTAACAGTCCAGTAAAGCAGGTATTTTGTATCTGTTTTACATAGGACAAGATTAAGTGTCATGTCTGATTGTGACAAGGTTCAGGCGAAGATCTCTGGAACAAACTATGACAAAACTTTGGACTGTTAATAAGTGTGAGATTGAGAGAATTCATTTGCGATCAAGAACTAGAAGTTTAATTTATATATAGTTAGTATTTCAAAATATGTAATTGGTGGGAGCTGTTTTGCACTCCAAAGTAGGTGATAAGATAGTGCTATTATGAAAGGGGTGTCCTTTAAGTGCTCCGTGTCTTCATCCTACACTTCCCAGTGATCACGTGATTTATTTAAAAAGATTTAGCTATACATTACTTTTTTTTATCAGAAACCCAATTTCTTTCTTTCTTTCTTTTCTTTTCTTTTCTTTTCTTTTCTTTTCTTTTCTTTTTTTGCAGAACTGGGGATTGAACTCGAGCCCTTGCGCTTGCCAGGCAAGCACTTATTCTACTGAGCCATCACCCCAGCCCCCAATTTTCTTTTTGATGAACCATTTTATTCTTCAGTTATTGATTACATTTAAGATTCACAGCATGACAAGCAAACTCACAAGTGTGAAACTATTAGTCTTTAAATGTTTTGCTCACTTCTTACCTAATGCAATTATTGGTTGATCTCATTTGCAGCAACATTTTTTTTTAAATGTATTTAGGACAGGGTCTACAGGGTCTACAGGGTCTCACTGCACAGATTGGACTTGTAGTGATTTTCCTGTTTTAGCCTCCCAAGTGCTGGGATTACAGGCCATGCACCACTACACCCAGTTCCAATCACCATCTCAGTGTGCCGTGGGAGTGGGGCCTGGGGATGGAACCCCCAGCCCTTGCATCTTCCTAAGCATGTGCTCTAGTCCACTGAGCTAGCTGGCCGGTCTGCAGCAGTTCTTGAAATCATACATGTCCACACTTTTGTTTCACTTGTTCCATACTAAGTGAATAAAAACTACTGAATGTTGCATATAAGATAGTATAGGTAGTATATACAAGTAATGTAATCAAATTTCTTTTTAAATATTTAAACCTATTTATTATTCCCCAAGTAACATAATCCCAAACTTAATTACCTGAGAACATTTACATGTCTGGCTAATAACAATAACTGCCTGTGTTCAGAGATGCACACATCTGTAGACTGCAATGCTATTAGGAGGAATCTCTGTATGTTATTGCCAACATGAGCAAACTCACGCAATGTCTGATATGCAGGTTCTGATTCGATTGTGCGGGGCACACATGGGAGGTAGAGGGAGAGGTAGCCCTCCACCATGCCATGCCTTACAGAGAGCCCCCTAATCTACAAAATTGCATCTCAAGCAGTGTGCAGTTGAGTCATGAAATATATGGCTAAAAATCACACAGTGATCATTAAAAGTTTATGATGTTTTGGAGGGTGTTTACTGGCTATCCAGGGCTGCTTGTGGCCTGCAGGCCATGGGTTGGACATGCTTGCTTTAAATAATGATTTTAATAAACTCCAACGTTAGTAAAACTTGCACTACGTAGAACAGATGTATACACACATTCACATTGGAGTTTCTATCATTTCTCGTCAAGCTATTGATAGTCTCCTTTCCCCTAAACCTGAAAGGTCTACTAAGTAAAATATTAAAAGGATATGGGAAACACAAGAGGAGATCTTACAATTGAGACTATGAAACAAAGCAAAGAACAACTTCTCTTCATCAAACCATGCAGTCAAGAAGAGAACAATTCTCTTGGAATAATTTGGGTTTGGCAATTTGCATTGGAAAGGATTTTTTTTTTTTTTGCATGCATGCATGCATCTTCCCTTGTGTCACCCATGTGCCCTTTGATGTGATGTCCCAGGGCCTTGTCTCACAAGTTTGAAGAGCGGTGGCTTAGAAAAGTTGTGGTTGACAATGCCTTTCTGTTGGCCTGGGAACCTCACAAGAGAATGGTTAGTTCTAGCCGTAGAGAGCCTGCACACCTCAGGGGAGGTGTATTAGCTTTCAGGAAAATGGGAAGTCAATATAAATGAGAAAAAATGAGCAACAAGAGGGATATGATGTTGGCGTCACCCAGTGCCACCACTCCAACAGATGTGTCAGAAGTAGAGACAACACTAACTGTGGTAAGAGAGTGGCTGGGGTCCATAAAACAGCAGAAATTAAGGATGTCATCTGATTTTGCAGGCTTTTTGTTTTTATGTATCTGTAAAATGGATTTAACAGTCCTTTCTTGATAGTAATTCTTAATTATGTAAAATATAATAATGCATTAAAGACTTTTAGCATCATCCCAATATACCCCCTGCATTCAATAAATAAAAGGCAACATTAAGAGATTTAGTAAGGACACCCTTCTGCTCTGACGTCAGCCGGTTCTATTTATCAATGAAGACAGTTGGTCCAATGCAAGTCAGTTAACCATGCTGTGCTTCACCTATAAATTATGAGTTTCTATAATAAAATTTTGCAAGGTTGTTGGTGATAATTTAATATACATGAAATCCTTAAGATAATATTTACATTTAAGAAAATACAGGGCATTAACACTTGTCCATCATAATAATTCAAAATACTGGGGCTGAGGAGACACCTCAGCAGTCTAAGTACCTGCCTGGCAAGCTCAAGAAATGGGTGTCAATCCCTGGTACCTCATACCACACCCACAATCCCAGGGCTGGGGCGGCTGAGACAGGACAATAACTATAAGTCTGAGCCGTGTAGGGAGATCCTGTACCAAATAAATAAATAAATAAATGATTAAAAAAATTTAATCTTTTTTTGAATAGCTACACTGCTTTCCAAATTACAGTTTACCTGACAAATAAGTTATAAAAATTTTAGATATTTAAAAGCCAGATAAAAGCATAGGAAAGAATTATGTAATGTGAAGGCAAATCATATTTCTTTTTTAAAAGCAATAAAAAATGTCATAAATACCAAGAAAAAAATCAGCCGCTTGTCGATCAGTGGACAAAGCACACCTGAAATACTCGCTGTACCAAGAAAAAAATCAGCCGCTCTTCGATATTTTGTGGTAAACCTCTCAAATATACACAGTTTTATATTAGTAAAAATATTACACGTTTAAAATAACAACGTTTTTTATAATCATATTTTATGGACCTGACGTATTATTACAATATAGTGGTAAACACACTTACAGAAAACTACAAAATGCTTTCCAACATTGGCCCAAAAGACTTCCTTAACAGCCTTTTTCTGTTTTCTTCTTTTCATTTATGTTTGTGGTACAGGGTCTCATTACGCAGCTGGGACTCGTGGCAGTCCTCCTGTTTTAAGCCTCTCCTGCACTGGGATTTTACAGCTGTGCACCACCACTCCCAGACATAGTCGCTGGCTCTGGGTGTTGTGCAGGCGGGACAAGGGATCGAACCCCAGTCCCTGCACTTGCCAAAGCAAGCGCTTAGTGAGCTGAGCTATCCTGCAGGCCCTTGAGCGCCTTTTTCTCCATAGCTTTAATATTCACCTCTGGGGAAGTGCAATTTATGTCTCGGATGGGAAAGAAGCATACGTGAAATTCTCGCTGTACTATTTGTCTCACAGTGCTGAAGGCAAGTACCAGACCGACTGGTCCAGATTCCAGTCAGGCGGCAGCTCCTTCTCCTCTCCAGCCTGCTCCCTCCAGCCCCCTGCACTCCTCGCCTTGGAGCCACTCAGGTGCTCAGTTCAGGCCCTTGCTCGGCACTGGCAATGCCCCACTGTCTGCTGGGGTAGGCAAGCAGGGAATTGAGCATGGCCCGGAGGAGGCAGAAGCTGCAGCGAATGAGGGGAGCCCCGACAGGAGAAATACCGGTGGGCAGGAAGGAAGGTGGGCAGACGAGGAACCCGAACTGGGAAGCACACACTGGAGAGGCTGCAGCTTCCAGGCCCCAGCTGAAACTGCCCGCGGTTACGCGCATCCCTTTCTTTGGTTAAGAGTGGGCTCCTTCTCTGCTAGACCCAGCATGCCCCAAATACTTCAGGATACCTAAAGCCCATAAATTGGTGTAATTGATACAGAGCAGGGGCCTGATGTTATGACAAAGGAACAGGTCAAGAGGATTCAATGAGTGTTTAAAGTACATAAACAAGAGAACAAAGAAGGCCTCATTCCTGTAAAATGGGGTGATATCCTTCCTGGTGGTGGGCCACCTTCTCCTGGGATTTCCACTCCCTCCTTTAAGAGAAGTAGGAATGTTCCCTGATCTACGAAATAATGGGCTTCATTTCTCTCAGCACCCACACTGGGCTCTCCCGGGAGATCTGAAATCTCTGCCTAACACCCCGCTCCTGAACCTCTTCTGGACACCTCCTGAAAGTGCTTTGGCCGCAAAGGCAGCCAGTGAGCCTGTGCCCTTCATCTACAAAGGGTTGGCGTAGGCTCCTTATTTCAGTTTCAGGGAGCTCTCAGGCCCAGCCCAGTGACATGGGTCCATGCACCCTGTTCCTGGGGCCAGGCTCCTGGCTGGAAATTTTGTGCACAAGACCACCCAAATGGGTATCCTTATCTGCTTTTTCGAAAGTCCTCAAAATTCAAGTAGTTTGCTCAGGTTACTAAACAGTTACTAAACAACACAGTAAAGATTTGTAGTTAAGTTGTGTGACATTTTGTTCTTATTATATTGTCCCTTTACTGTTTCTGCAGGAAGTGCCTTTGTGAAAGGGCTTTTGTCTTCTGAATCTCAGAGCAAAAAAAACACATCTTGGCAAAGAAACCCCAATAAAGGCAGCATGCCACACAGGTGGGCAACCAAGGATCTTTAATTTGCAGAGCAGTAAGCTTATTTACTTTGTTTCTACCTCTCATTGTTTTATGATGAGATTTCACTGTGTCAATAACATGAAATATACAACCCTAGAATAATGAGACAAACCATTAAGAAGAAAAAAAAAACATTTCTGGGAAGGTGTTTGCTAACACAGTGTAAGTTTCTACTCTTGCTACTTGGATTTGTGTTTGCATGAGAAACTCAAAGATTTTTGAAAACTAATAAGGTACAGCAACAAATCAAACAAGTAACAACATCAATTGAAAAAAAAAGCAACCCTCAACCCCTAGAGCAAGGCATCACTGAGTAGAAGCTGGTAAGTTATACATATGACTTGGGGCAGGAATAGTGCTGTTCACAGGAATAGTGCTGTTCACATTCCCTTGCCAAGCTTTTGAGCTCTACCCTGCCTGGATTCCAAACTGGGCCTCACTGAGTAAACCACTACGGTGCCAGCACTGCCAGACCCCCACGGGCTGGGATCCCCACTGACCCTCCATTTCCCTCTTCTCCATCTCTCCAGGCCCCCCTTTTTCCACCTATACTTCACAAAGGATCATACTTAAATGGCCAGGACAGTTCACTGCACAATGTAGTCTGCAGTGGGAGTCCGGATACCCACAGCGTTCCTTTCCCCTCCTAACTCATCCGGTTCTCAAGATACAAGTTCCCTTCCAGTGGCTCTGTCACCTTCTTCCATGCCACATGTCTGCCCTGACTAAGAGGATCATTTTAGATACTTGGTCTTCACTACACTATTATTTAAAAGTTTAATAGGCGGTTGTATGCCCTGTGGTGTTTTATTTCTTTCTTTCCCAAGCAAAATTCTCTCCTTCCAGTTCTCTCTTTCTCTTTCTCTCTCTCTCTCTCTCTCTCTCTCTCTCTCTCTCTCTCTCTCTCTCTCTCCTTTTTCCTCTCCCTCTTTTTCTCCCTCTTCTTTCTCTCCCTTCCTTTCCTATTTTTCCTCTTTCTTCTCTACTTAATAACTCCTACATAATCAGTGTTTCACAACCTTTGCCTGGTAGAGTCACATACCCAAGTGATTCACAGTACAATGAAGACAGACTGCTATCTTTTTAATTATATATCATTCATAGCTACTAATAAATAATGGCATGTGATTCTGTTAAGTAGGGGACAAGAAAGCAATTCCAAATGAAAGCTTAATCCTATGTTTTCTATTATACCTTCATTCTAATTTAGTGATGTTATGTTTCCTCTAGAAGCAGTATTTTTCTCCAGCTACAATGCACTCATTGGTTTTTAATCCATGTCTTTCCTTTTAACGCATAATTATCCCTGATCAGTTTCATTGTCCTGCCTCGTTGCCAGAAAACAGTCATAAATTATTCACGAGCAGCATAGGAGTGAAGGGATTCTTTCTATAATGGCTGAAAGGAAGATGTAAGGAACTCCTCCTGACCAGAAAAAAAGGGACAGAAAAAGGGTCCAACTCACAAATTGAACTGCACTGAAAAACTAGTATTACCTGAAAATAGCGGGCATCATCAGACACAGGTAGGTCTTACAGGAAACTTCCTGTGCCCTCTGACACACCCGTGGTCTCACCTGTGACTATCGATTATTTCTACACACGAGGTAACATACACACACATGGAACGTCCCAGCGGCCCTCAGCACAAACTTCAATGTCCGGTGACATTATGTTTCCATGTCATTAAACACACATGCATATGTTTCCATGGCATAAACCATATGCATGTTTTATCATTAATGGAGTTGGTGGAAGCTTTCTGCATTCAGTTGTTCAACATTCAAAGTTAACTTGTAAAATTACCACTGTACTTGTAAGCAGTGAAAATTGCTAAGATTGTGCACATGCTATTTGCAAAAATATTCTAAAATATGAACACACAGCCATTGAAATAAGTATAGAGCCAGATCTGGGGGTGTACACCTATAATCCCAGAACGTGGGAAGGCTAAGGAAGGAAGATCGCAAATTCAAGCCCAAATTATACAGTGGACCAACTTAGCAAGGTGCGATCTCAAAATTAATAAAAAGTAAAGCAATACAAAGGCTGAGTTCAAAGCTCAGTTTAAAGATTCTGGCTTCCACCTCTGGTCAAGTACTACAAAAAAAGTATTAAATAAGTATTTGAATCTTTTTTTTTTGGGGGGGTGGCTGTTCTGGGGGTTGAACTCAGGATTTTCTGCATTGTAAGGAAACATTCTACCACTTAAAGCATTCCTACACTTAAAGCCAATATTTACAATAAAAAGCTAAAATTTCCTAAATCCAAAACCTCCACTCCCTTGATTGTATGTTGGGGCATGTCACATGGGGCTATATGAAATAACCCATTTTCCCCCCAGGAAGCCTGGTAATCTAACATTGTATGTTCCTTTTAAAATAGTTTCTTTTTCCATGTACAGAATTCTAGGTTTGGGCCTCAAGATAACTGGTTCTTTGTAAGTTTGGCTAGAAGCAGGCTTCCAGCAGGCCCAAACTCATCAATTGCACTCGGGCATCATCTTACTCTGTAGACATCACCTACTAGTAAAACCACTTGCAAAGACAGGGAAGAAATCTGGTGCTATGGAGAAAAGGAGCTTGAAATCTTAGCAGATCGCTACATTTCCCCTGCACTGGGGCCCAGTTTTTCTTCCTCCAAGAAAGAAGGGAGGAATGATCCATGAAGTTCTTGAAGGAGCATGGGGAGGAACAGCTGCAGAGAACAAAGTGACTTCGTTGGTTGAGCTTAACGGTAGCAGGCAGGGGGCCAGAGGCACTGCTAGCTGCTGCTGCTGCTGCTCACCAGGGTGGTTGACATCATTAAGGCAACTTGAGGATGCCCAACGGATGGAAGGTGGAGCCAGGATTGCTGCAGAGAGGGAGGTGGGCAGAGGAGAGGCATTCTGATCAACAGGGCACTGCACAAGGGAGACTTAGAAAGAACACACAGCGGGGCATACTGCAGAACACCTATTGCTATCCTGTCTTTATGACAGCTCTGTTCCCACATGAGAAAGCTATCTGGTAGTTTTAGGTCCAATTGTGGAGCTTCTTTCCTAGCTCACCAAGCTCATGTGGAATGGGCCACATCTCCCCAGGGCTCACGCAGATGCTTCTGTAGTTGAAACCAAGTGGCTTCCACAGCCGTCCTCTGGGTGCGCAAGAGCACAGAGGGAGCTTGCATCTTGCCAGATACCTTTTATGGGATCAAGGTTGTCTAAGGTCAAAACACTCGACCAAAGAAGCATAAAGCACAAGGGCTGGAAACTGCTGTCTACAGAGTCAAATATTTAGATCCAAGAACATGTTGCCAAAGGCCCCATTTCCTGAATACATACATGCCAGAGGTACACATCTAGGTATCAAGCTTCCCATTGCTTTCAAGCCAACTCTTAAGCCTACATGGTTTATAACTCAAATACTTCACGTGTTTAAGGGAAAGAATGAAATTCACAGCATGAAGATCCTTTTATAGATGAAATACACTACTGGCTCTCTCTATACCTGCTTAACTAGAGGAATTTGTCTGGAGCTGTTTGAACATGCAGATACAGACTACTTTTTAATAGAAGTAACTTCTCCAAAGGCACAGAAGAAAAAGCCTCTTGTGATTTCATTGTCATCTTTCCTATGATCTAAAGTACAAAGGGCCAAAAAATTGGCGCCGCTCTATAGCATGATGAATGAACAGCACAAAAGACAGTTTTCCAAAGGCTCTCTCTGTAATGAAGGCAAATTTACAGGTCATTACAATTTCCAAAAACATAACAGGAAATTTAATACCATGATTTCCACCCTTTTGGAAGATTTCCTGATCAAAATGTTTGACCATAGCTCTCACACTTTTGATCATTTCTCAAAAGATAAATAAGAAAAGTAAGCAAGGCTAGGGCTCAACTTACTCGACACTGTGGCCTCTGCTCACAGTTTGTTTCCTAAAACACTGTGTAAGTCACACAGGTGTCTGAGTGAAAGGAGTAAAAAGGTAGGAGTGATGTCTCTCTCTGTCACTGAAAATGCACATTTGACATATAGTAGGCCTTCATCTGTGGTTCTTCCGTGTGTAACATGGAAATTAGCAAGGCCTGTGCATGGCTGGCTCCCTACAAGGTAGCAGTGTGTTTAATGAACACAATCGCATCAGGAAACAGAACTCAATTGGAGAGATTACATCACTTGGCTAAGTTTTCAGGATATATCAGTTTGGGAAGCAAGTGCCTAAACCAAAGCATGTGCATTTAGTGTAAAGCTAAATCGTTCACTATTTCACATCACCAGAACTTCTTCATTCACCAGGCAAACTTTTGTCTTTCTGTACTACTGTTAGGTAATCTGACATCTCTGCTTCAGTTCTAGATCAGGCTTACAAACTGACTCAACCCAGTAAAGTTTATTTTCTAATATTGCCAGCAAGAGACTTTTGGCCTCTATAAATACAACTTTTTAATTCATGTACTCCACACATCATTTCTACAAAGCTTATGAATACAAATCCACAAACCATGACATGAGATATTCTTATCTGCTTCAATACTTAGCTAAAGGAAGGCCTTCGTATCCCGAGACTTGAGAAGCATGTGATCAGCTTTCTTTGGACACAATGACTCTGCCTGAAATAACTGGGTGTGGACATGAGAATGGGGCTGGTGCCCTGTTGGCCACATCATGCTCATTTTCCAGACTGTTCTTGATGGTACCAAGCATCTGCTCAGTTATCTTGGCTTTCATAACACTATGAACTAATGTTCTTTAGAGAATGGTAAACTATAGATTGAACTAAAACTTAACAAAATGTTAAGGATCAGAGGAGAGAAGGTCCAGAGCTTTAAAGAGATGAGTACTAAAGGGTTAAAGAAATCAAATGGCCTTGTTGGGAGTAACATTAATTTAAATTGTTGGATTGCTTTAAAAATACATGAACTAAAAGAGATTCCTGTTTTCTTTCTTAATCATTATAAAGTGCTCTAAAATGTGAGGTAAAAGCATATAGGTTACACAAAATAGAGGTGGCAGACAAATTCAATGGCTTACGTAGAGCAACTAATCAACCATACTTGTACCTCATTTCCTATCTCCTTGTTGAGCATTGCATTTAAAAAGCTTGTTCATAGGAAGCTCTCTAGCTGAAGAACAAATAGCAGCATAGCTAGTTAGCAAAGGACTTGTGTGCAATAAGACCAAGGTCCAAACTTTAATTGCTTACTTACACGGGTCCTTGAGCACATCATACAACTTTTGTGAGTTTCATTCTCAAATACAAATATTGTATGTATTTCCTAGGGGTATTGAGCAAGTGTAATTGCAATAATGTGTGTCAAAGGGTGTCCTGAATAGACCTAGCACTCAATAGATGTTATCTTCTAGGTCAGCCCTACCTAGAAAATTTTGACATCTCTCATGGCCTTGTTGGTGTCCTACAGAAATGCATATTATATTTCTTCAGAGTTCCCAACTACAACCTTCAATATAGATATTAAGTGTTCCTGAATAAGAGCGTTTGCATGTCATATTTCTCATTGCCAAGTATTTATCTCTGAAACTCATTAAGTGGCTTAATTATAAGATTGAGTTGTGATATCCATCACCCTGAATAGCAAAAGTCTGTCCAGAAGAAACTAGAAATGGCTTCTCTCCGAATGAGTTATCGGTCAGGATGTCCCATCTCAATACAGGCAGATGTGCCAAATCCAGGGATTTGGTCTCACGCTCTCTGGGTGGATAGTGGTGTCACAGATCCTTTCTATTTTTTAGGATGTGTTATGCTATGGCAAACACTTACTTCCTTTGTGTGTTGTAGTAGCTTCTCATTCTCAGCACTCAGAAAAACTCATAGCAATTTGGCTGGGAGATGAAAAGCAGATAATTCCCAGAGGCCCTTTCACAGGTCTCTGCGCCTTGGGGTAAGCCAGACATTCCTAAAACAGAGCTGCCCTTATAATTTTTCCTTCTAGGAAGCAGTAGTCTGAGCTATATCTCAAGAGTTTTTACTTAAACTAATATGCCATTTAATTTTTCTTTTTCTTCCAATAGTAGAAGTCATCTATACTTCCAGGGAAAACTTTCCAGCCAGCTACTGGAGCAAGGTAAACATGTCCGCAGCCACTGATCCTTCTGTCCTGTAGCCACGGGGCTTGGCCAGGTGTATAGCATCGTCTTTAACACTGATGCGGTCAACATAGAACTATTTCCTGTATAAGTCTTAATGGAAGAAGCATTGGGAACACCACAGTCTCTGAGTGATTCTCCCTTTTCTAGCTGAAAGAAGTCCAGTTTCTGTATGGACTAAAGATGTACACAGCTGTCTATGGAGCTGGTAATTGTAATGAACCTCTGTCTAGTTTACTGCAGACATGTGGATGTGGAATCTTTATGTGAAAGGACTCTTCATTTTGCACCTTGAAGTTGGGATTTGCATCAAGGAGGGAATAAATTTTGCCTGCCTTTCAATTTTAGTGGCTGAATAATTAATGATTTATGACTAGCAGCCTAAGAAGTGAAAAAAGATAAGGAATATGTGAATTCATCTACACACTCATTTAACAATTCTTTCTTTCTAATATCTGGAAGGAAAATAATTAGCATAATCATTAATGGATCTATCAGTATTAGCTATATTTGTTCTTATTTGATGGTTACTAATACTTTAGGAGAATTTCATACATTAAAAAATGGAATTCTTCCAATTTACCAAGACAAAACAAAACAGACTAGGTGAAATCAAACTATGCTATTGAGTAAGTAAATAGGTGGTATTTTTTCACACAAGACAATAATGTACAAAACACATTTGTAGTTCATGGAGATGAACTAGGTACATAGAGCTAAATATTATCATATCACAAGTCAAACAGTAACTCAAGAAGCCTAAGAGATTACTGCCATTTAGGAAAAAAGCTCCTGGTGCTCCCATTTCTATACTTAAAGAATCATGTCAAGAGGTTTCCTATTCCTTTCATAAATTCTTAATTATAAGGTGAGGAGACATTTACCAAGGGAGGCTATAGACTGTCAGAGGGGCCCATTTTGCTTTCTGTGTTGCTTTCTACGTGAAGCATAAGGTGAAAATTAAGCCATCAAGTAAAAGAACAGTAAGAAAAAAAATGAAATTTTAACAAGGAAAGCTTTAAATGTTTAACATCCACATGATAAATAATTTTTCATGGAGGAGACAGAAGAAGCATTCGTGAGAGAACTAGTGAAACAGAGAATTTACGAAGAACCAAGAAATAGAAACATACACCTGGGGAGTTACAAGGAGCCACATGAGGTGCTTCGCTTTGCATTCCTGCCTCGCAGCACACATGAATGAAAGTCCACCTGGCTCCGAGCTCCCGCCCTGTGAAGGCAGTCACCAGTCACAAGCAGCTGCTGCACTCCTAATGAGTGACAGTGTGTCCACGTATGCTCAGTGGAGACAAGCAGTGGAAGCAGAAGCACACCGCTAATCGTCATTGGGATAATAGTTTGGGAATACTGAGGTAAAAACATATTGTTAAAATTAACATCACCTGTTTTGTGTGCTTTGTTTTTAAATTTTAAATTAGCTACTAAATTAAAGTGACATGCATAGCTTGCATTATATTCAATAGCACAGCTCTGAGAGTTTTTAGAAATCATTGAAACTAATTTACTCATGAACAATTTTTGAATTGAGGAAAAAAACTTAGGGTTCTGTCCCAAATTTAGCAAGCTTCTCATTGGTTTATCCACTCCCTTAATTTCCTCTGGTAACTCTGTGCCTCAACCATAGAAAAATGCATGTCTGCGCCCATCTGTACATCCCAGGAAATCACTAAGAAAATAGAGCACCAGGCCTGGCCAGCTCCTTCTCATACTGACTGTGGAGAAAGCAGGATGCCTGATGGGAAACGTAAATGACAGGCCTCTTCTGGGCGCCTGCAATCTGAGGAAAGGCCATGAAGAACCAACAAGGAGATGAAATACAGACTCAGAATTTAAATTTACACAGAAGGATAGCACCCCTGTTTTTTTGTTTTCACTATAATTAAAGTCAGTTTACTGAAGGCTTGAAAGTTTTTACACTTCACCTTCTCCATTCATCTAGATACTTGGATTCTATGAATTCTAAGTTCCTTCAGGTTTGAACTTGCATTACCTGGACCTGTTTTGGAGCCTCTGTACTTACCATTATTCCCTCCAATGATTTTCCCTTTTATCTCCACTATTTGTGGAGCTGGATCCTTCTTGATATTTGAATTTCAGCATAAAGGCTATTTTCTCAGAAAGCCTACACCTAACTAATACAGTTTATTTTTTTTTCTTTTCTTTAGTATTGGAGATTAAATTAAGCATCTTTCTACTGAGCCATTCACCCATCTGGTTTTGGTTTGTTTTCTTGGTTTTGGTTTTAATTTGAGAGAGTCTCATTCAGTCACTAAGCTATACAAGCAGGGTTCAAACTTACGAACCTCTTGCATCAGCCTCCTCGCGTTCTGAGGCACAGGCTTGCTCCACCACACATGGCTCTCATGTTACTTTCCATCACGTCACAGATTTTACTTTTCCGTTTACTTCAATTTGATGGTTTTTCTCCTAGTTTGCATTCTTGTTTCCTCATTTATTAATTTATTTACCCTACAATCGTCATAAGAGCAAGGACCTTGTCTGGCATGCCGCTATTCTATCCATCCTATCTAGAAGAGTACCTGGTACTTGAGAAACATTAAAGAAGCGAGACGCCATGGTACTTTGATGTAAACAATCAAAAGTGATTGAAGAATTGAAGACCAGATGAGTTTATTAACTAAGATCACTTGCCACTGAAGACTGAGGAATCAGATTAGGACATACGGGGAATGGAGACAGCCATGGAGCTAGGATCCTTGGAAGCAAGCTTGCAGCATACACCGTGCCCGGTGACGATGCCTCTGTCCTAGTACCTGACATCTGGGTCTTTGCCTTTCTGTCACTTGCTAATACCATGCATTTACATTCTGGATGCCCTGAAGTTGTCACTCCACTGCTATGCTTAGCACTGGATGCTGCTCTCCCTCAACTAATGACCAAAGAGTTCTGCACTGATTCTACTTCTGGGTCACTAACTCCATATGTCAAGTGCTGAGCATGCACATATGGCTGCCCTAAGCTAGATCACAGGGCCCTACCTATATAGAAAATGGACACTAGCTGATTTTTTTCCCTTCCATATGGAGGGTCTGGTCCTCACTAAGATATGTAAGGCAGCAGCTTCTCCAAACAAAAGAAGGGGCCCATTTATAGAAAGTGTCCCCAAACACAAAATTTCTCTATAAAGTTGTATGTTTTCACAGATGTATTATCTCTTCTTCAACCAGATATACTCTGTACTGTTGAATGTCATGTGGCTAAGCTTTTAAAACTATAATGAGTTTCTAAATGACAGCATTCTATAGTGATCACTGGAGCTGGCCCAATAGCTCAGCAGATTAAAGCACTTGCTTAGGCAGACCCAGGCCTGCTGTGCCAGCCCCGCCCCCAGGGCACTCTGAGACAGCAATTGAGACTGGGCATGGTGGCACGTACCTGTAATCCCAGCACTTGAGGGGCTGTAAAAAGGTGGATCACTATGAGTCCAATCTAGTAGTGAAACCCTGAACACCCTACAGACCTTTCCCTAAAACTATAGTAAAAAATTAATAAATAAATAAAAATATAGTGATCAATGTTCGTCAGAGAAATATGCACACAAACACATAAGACGAGATTTGTTCTAACACATTGGCTCAGGTAATGGTGCAGACTGAGGAATCCCAAGATCTGCAGGTTGCAGGCTGGAAACCCAGGAGAGCTGATGGTGTGATACCAGCCACAGCTCAAAAGGCTGAGCAACATGGAGCTGATGGTCTAAGCTCTGTGCAGAAAGCCTGAAAGCTTGAAAACCAAGGAAAAACTGTTTTAGTTGTAGTCTGAACACAGGAAAAAGCCTGCTGTCCCAACAATCAGGTAGGAAGAGTCACCACTCACTGGAAGGGAGATCTCTCTCTAGTCTGTGTAGGCTTTCAGTAGGTGAGATGAGGACCATTCACCATACAGAGGATGATAATATGCTTTAGTTAATTTGCAGATTCAAATGTTATCATCATCCCAAAATAGTCTTGAGCACAACCAGTGTAATGTTTGACTGAACATTTATGCGCCCTAGAGCCTTGTCAAGTTGATGTCCAAAATTAACCATCACTCTTGCCCTTCTGAGGACAATCAACAATCCAGTTAGATTTCAAGGTCTGAAGCTGTCATGGTCAACCATCATCTCTCTGACTAAGGGCCTGCCATGTTTCTGTTCAGGTCTTCATGAAGCTATTCTTGCCTTTCTGATCCCAGGTTCCTGGAAGAATATTTTACCTTCAATGTGTACAGAGTGGACTACAGCAGCAGCAGTTCAGGATGGGAGGAACTCAGCCCTGAAGCACTGCCATAATTACATATTCAGGACCTGTCATCTAGATTGATGGATCAAGTGCTGCTGGAAAAATGACACAGAAACCACAGTGCTCATTTGCAAACTGTAGACGTGAGGCAAGCCTGAGTGAGAGACAGGGTCTGCCTTCAAGGAGGAGGAAAGGGTATCTGACTGAGGTAAGGCTGCCAAGAACGGCTGGTGGTGCCACATGGCTCCCTGCCCTTTAACCCTGAGAAACAAGGAGAGGCACTTCCATGTTAGGGAAAAGGACAAAAGGTTTATTATAAAAAAGAGTATGATTACTGCTGTGAATTTAATTATATTTTCTAGGTAAATATTCAGTCAATATTGAAAAGCAACAAAGAAAATAATTTCCTGAGATGGTCCTTTTCTTCAGCATGGTCAAGATTTTCCCTCAGAAAATAGTCGAAGTTGGAAACAAAACATCAAGCAGGAAGAAATGAATACCAGTGGGCCTGTAACCATGCCTTCTAAAGCCCCAGCAAGCCAAGGGCCTCTAGGCAGGAGGGAGTCTTACTGGTTTAATGAAGTGCCCTCCAGCCACAACTGCCAAGACTTATTGTTAGTCAAAGGTCAACAATTTCACATGAGCATATATGGTATTTCCTCACAGGCTGTTAAAAGCAAGCCTGTGACACTAACAAGAGGTGCTTAGGAAACATTTGTAAGTATACAGAAGGTTGAACATGCCCCCAAAAGGTTTCAATTCTAGATTTCTGAATCTTTGAAGAGAAAATTTAAAAAAGCTGTTCACCAGAACCAGGAGAAAGATGCATTCAGTGAGGAGCTCACTCCGACATACAGGAAGGTGTCAAAAAGCTCAGTAGGTGGGTGAGTTGACATTTCAAAACAGTATTTTTAAAATCAAATCATCAAGCTCTGAGGCACAGGGTCACTGCCTGTTCTTATACATAAAGTTTCATGGGAACCAGATGAGTTAGATAGTTTTAGATCCTGTCTTTATTAGTATTTTGATATTTTATTCATCATGATTTTCTCCTACATTGATTTTTAAAGTACTGCATGAAAATATTGCCTATTATCTTGAACGCTGAGTCTCAGGCACCTTCTCGAATTTGTAATCCAATTGTTTTTACTGGGTTTACCTCAATTCTGGCCCTGCTGCATAACTTCCAGAATGAAACTACTCCCAGTGCTGTTTGCTCAAAATATTACAATAGTATAATTTGCTCTTTGCCAGAATAAAATAGTATGGTTTGCTAGGAAAATTACACAGAGTATCTATTAATGCTTACATGTCAATGTTCTTTGCCCAGTTTATAGCTAAGCATGCTGGGGTTCATGACCAAGATAAAATAGCAAAGCCACAGTGTGGGTAAGCCTGGACTCAGCTATCCGTGGTCTGACAAAGGGGTCCAAACTTCTAATCACCATCCAAGCTATGGCAAGTATGGTGGTTAGGGTGGAGCTTCATGTTCACTGACTTTGTGATCCAACCACAGCCCTGGGTGGGGCATGGAGGTGTGGTTGTGGGGCCGTGTCTAGGTGCTCACCCTTTCTATGCTGGGACTCTTCCTCTGACTAGGCACACACTTTGTTCTCCTTCCTGCAGATTCTATGATAGAAATTATTACAAAATGCATTTATTTTTGTAGGGTAAAAAAGAGACCTATATATGTATATATGTACATTCAACCATTATGTATTAAAATTACAATTATTTAATATATATTTGTAAGGCTCTCGCCCCCTGTAATCACCCCAAATTAGTAATACAGAGTCACTTGATGATATAGAAAGGAAAAGATTGAAGAAAATTTTGCAAACATGCTTAGATCTGTGTGACTATAGGAACCACATAATTTTGTAGGGCAAAAGCCTTCCTGTTTCACTGCAGTTGCCTTCCCCAGAGCTTTGTCCAGCTTGCATTTCACCCACAGTATTCACATCAGCCTCTCCACTGCTTAACAGATGTGTTCGATACATTCTCCCTGGTCTTAACACCGTCTTTATTGGACCCAAAAACAAACTAGTGCTAGGTTATCAGGTTATCATGCTCCAGTGATGCCCACCAATATTGAAAATTACTTAAACTCAGGCATTCACTTTGCCCACTTTTTCTGCTTCGTTGATCAATTTATTTTATTTTAATTGTATCTCAATTACAGTTTTTCAACTACTGCCCTCTTGCCTGCAATTTTTTTTAAGAAACATGGTCTAGTCCAGAGCTCCTGCTCAAAGGACAACTCTCTTTGGAAGGGGCTTCTTAGCCATGGTTCTCCCTATCGGTGAGACACTCCACAGGAGGCCAAGCATGAGAACTAAGGACAGGGGACGTGCGTTGTTACATGGGAATCAGTGAGGTGACCTGGTTCAAAGAAATGGCAGAACCAGTTATATATATATATATATATATATATATATATATATATATATATATAGTCTCTTAGGAACCTGATAGAAAAAATAACCTACATAGCAACATATTACATATTAAACAAAACACATAAATGGTCATTGTGTGAGAAGGTTATGCAGAAACAGACTGCAGAGGTTGGAAAAGATACTACAGGAAGAAGTGGTGTAGCCCACAAGAAAGTCTAAGGATTGAGTCTCTAGACTTCTCTTTGTTCCTAACTTCCTTCTCAATCCAGCTGCAGACTATAGACTTAAAATGCAGGCCCCTTTCTTGAATAGAACTTTTTTTGTGTGTGTGGCCAGCTCTACTCATCCTGGAGGCAGGGCTGGCATGGCATGTGGTGCTGGGGATCCTGGGTCCTTGTGCTTGCCTAAGCTTGCCTAAGCAAGCATTTTAGCCTGCTGAGATATCTCGCCAGCCCTTGAATAGAACAATTACTCACTAGGAACTGGGATACTATGAAACAAGTTTCCAAAATAAATAATACTGGGGCCGGGGAGATGGCTCAGTGGAATAAGTGCTTCCCTGGCAAGCGCAAGGGCCTGAGTTCAATCCCTGATTCCGACCAAAAAAAAAAAAAAAAAAAAAGGAATACTCCAAAATAAATAATACTAATTTTGAGAAACTGTAGGTATCACATGAGGAATATTTTCAAAAGGAAAGAACAACTTTCACAGAGGAGAACATATTTTAGAACATTGTCTAATGTTTGCTAACCAACAGGTACAGAAGGAGTAAAACTGCATCAATTTCACAACTGATTTCAAAGGAGAAGTACCATCTGATTCTTTTATCTTAAAATAGCTGCCCAAGGAGCCCTCTTTCTTGTACTTCCGCCGCCATGCTGGGAGAAGTCCTAGGCACAGATAGGGCCACGTGGACGTGCTTCAGTTGGTTGTCCAGCTGAGGGACAAAGTGCAGGACCAGCACATACATACCCACGTATACAGTATAGTGCGAGTGGTGTTATTTTACAGGTCATTACAGTAGGAAAAGTACTTTATAGTGGACTATGTGATATGGTTCAACAATGACAAATGTCATTTAACTACAACTAGTGTTGTCCCTATTTAGTTCTGCTCATATATCTCTATGAAAGTAGCTTCCTTTTATTGGGAGTATGAACAAAATCCAGATATAGTTTCACATATTTCAGTGCCTGGGGTTGGTGATCTTTGTAGAAGCAGTATCAAATGTGTTCTTTTTTTGCTTCTTAATGAATATAGTTAAATACCACCTCTTTGGTCATCTTTCCTTTTCATTCAGAAAAAACTAATTACATAAAAATTCTACTTTTTGAATATCCCAAGCATTGATGAGTCTGACTTGGAAGGGCAGCAATTAGGCCATATTTTCTTCTATTTCTCTGGGATTTTTGCTTGTTGATGATGTTCCTTCCATTTTGTTCAAACATTAATCAGGAGTTCATTTAGTGAGTTTGGGAAAAGATCAAAGCCAAACATAACTTTCGTGGGCAACAGAAAACATCCATTGGAGAAAATGAGAGCATTTATTTTTATCCAGACAGAGTCCAGCGTGACTCAGAACATGTTCTAGTGATTGTCGAAAACACCACCTCCTATAAAATAAATTGGCCACCATGGCAAAACGCAGTCAATTCTCATGTCAACAAAAGACCGAAATATGCAGGGGAAGTAAACATTTTTGCAAATAGCAACTGATGAGTTTCTAATCTCCCCATTTCTTTTTGACTGTCAGGAAAAAAACAGCAGAACAATGTCAGCCTTGTTAGCCCTGATGAGTCCTAATCTTTCTTCGCCTCAGGCAAACCATCTAACACAGAGGAGCATAAAATCCTCCTTAATACCAGATAAAAAATGATAATGTACTTCAGTGATGGTATGGGTGAGCCTCAAAAGGCAAAACCAAAGTGAGAATATTCTCTCCAAAAAGGACAGCACATGAATCTCCCTGAGCAGATGCAGCCCCACCAGGTAGCGCTGAGACAAGCAGAAACACCAAGACAGAATCAAAAGGAGCACTTCGTCAGGACTCTGACCTGGACAGTTCACAAACCTTCACTCTAGAATGACTGCATTGAAAACAACTAAACTGGTACCCAAGATCCAGTGGTTACGAAATGTGCAAGTTCATTTGTTTGCTTTAAAATGTGCAGTTCTTTCACTCTCTGGTTTCAGGATCATTCAGCCTGAGAATTAATCAAGAAGGGTTCTTTCCATTCTCATTCATGGGGCTGTGATCAATTTGCTCCCTCTCTAGAACATCATTTAGTAGTCTGTGTAGGCTTGGCTTTGTCATCATGAAATTCTTTAGCTGTTCTTTGTCATGGAAGTATTTCACTTTTCCATTATACTTGAAAGAGAGTTTTGCAGGATAGATCAGTCTGGGTTGGAATTTGTTTTCTTGCAAGACTTGAAGTACTTTGCTCCATGCTCTCTTGACTTGATGGTTTGTGAAGAGAAATCTGCTGTTATTCTGATCGGTTTTCCTTTAAATGTGATCTGTTTCTTTTCTTTAGCAGCTTTTAGTATACTGTTCCTATGCTGAATTTCTGGGATCTTGATTATTATATGTCTGGGTGTGGTTTACATTGGGTTGATGTTATTTGAAGTTCTATATGCTTCGGTCACGTGAATGTCAGATTGTTGCCCCATATTCGGGAAGTTGTAGTCCTGCATAACTATCATATTGAGAACTCTTTATTGTTCATCCAGGAGCATACTGCAACTTCTCTTGCCTTTTGAATTATGCTATTTGTTATTTCCTATATGCTACTTCTGGTGGTATTAAAATATTTCAAGATTGTATAACTAGAAAATCTTACTTTTAGTTTTCAAAGGTATGTTTTCTAAGTATAAAATTCAAAGAGAACATCTTTTCTTTCAGTCCTTTAATTAATCTAGTTTCTTATACCCTTGGTCCTTTTTCTTTCTTTTTAATGTGGAATAAGATGCTATCTAATTTTGCTCTTCCATAGCTAATATTTTTATGTATATGCTTTAATGATTTTTTTCTTTACAAGAAGTTTTGGGCAATTTCATTTTTGTGCATCTTAGTATGATTTTATTTAAATGTCTTCGCAAAAGGTTCATTTTTCTTGGAAATGTGGTATTATACGTTGAACTAAATTCAGAAATTTTAAATCTTTAAAAAAATGCTTAAAACTATTGTTTGAAGCAAGGTACAATTCCCCTATGATGAATGCTATCACTATGTATATATAAAATGTACCAATAAAAAAATTCAAGGAAAGAAAGAAAAAGAATTAATCAAGAAGGTAGCAGTGCTGTGGGAGCAGGAAATGGGGTCCAACCATGACTCTCCCCTGAGCAAAGGAAGGACGGAGAACCCAGGCAATAGATAAGATCAAACTTGCATTTCCACAATCTGAGATTTTGATTTCTAGATTTCTTAATGGTATAATTTCTGCTTCTATAAAATGGAGAAAACACCAAAATCTACCTCATATGATGTTTATGAGCACTAAATCAAATCTATCACCTTAATGCAGAATTTTTCATTTTTGAGACTATAGGTATTTGGGGGTGGATAATTTTTGATGTGGGGAGGGGAGCCTCACCTACGCACTGTTGGACATTTAACAGCATTCCTGTCTTCTACCATAGATATCCCTAGTGACATACAAATAAGTCTCTAGATATCATCTGATGTTACTTAGGAAGGAAAATTACTCTAGCTCAATAACCAGTGCTTTAGTTCCTGGAAAGGCCAACTGCTGAATAACCACAACTTACCTTACATTTCCATTGCTCTTGGAGGAGGAGGAAAAGGAGGAGGAGGAGGAGGAGGAGGAGGAGGAGGAGGAAGGAGAAAAGGAGGAGGAGGAGGAGGAGGAGGTCCTCCCCTCACTTGAGAAAGTAAACACCATCATGTTAATGTAAGAATGAGGAGAAAAGGAGTTGGTGATTGAGGAAATACTATGAGAGCTTCAATAATATTTTCCTGTATCCATGAACCTGTGCAATCTGTATAGCTATCCTAAAAAGGCAATAGTGGGTTTCCTCTAAAGTTCCTTCCCATAAAGGACTACTTAACTGATTGTACTTTTCCAATCAAAAGTTGAATTGCATATAACAGATTTACTGTCACCTTGAAACAAGTTTCAAGATTCCTGTGGTTGTGTCTATGACTGTCCACACCAATGTATTTAGGAAGCTTGCAGTTCCAGGAAAGTGAATCAATCTGCAAAGGTAAGGCCAAAGTATGGTACATAAAGGGGCACTGCCGGTAGCCTAACCCTCTCGTTCCACTAAGTCATCTCAGATATAACCCCAGCATTGTGGTTTGGTGGCCCACGAGTCTTGCTCTTTGAACAGGTCTCATAGGATACCAACTTGAATTCTGCGCTAACAACTAAAGTGGGTAGAGTTTTAGCCATTTTACTTGGGCTTATTCAACTGAATGCCTTGATTATATATAAACCTCAGTGCTTACCAAATACCTTTGGTGCAGGCTTAAACCAAGAAATCAGGGGTGCAGTTCTCCCAGAGTTTGAGTATGACAGATAAGTTGAAATTATTTTGCAGCCACTGACATATCCTTCTGCGGATGGAAATTCTAAACATTTTTCAAAGTCAAACCAATCAGTTAGTCTCCCTCTTCCTATCTAAACCAGAATACAGCTGCTGGACTGGACTGTCAGCATAAAAGTCATTGAAAGTATCAAGTTGTAGCTAAAGTCTGGTTTTATTTTCTCAATTTCAAAGCAGTTACTAAGGTTCAGGGAGGTTAACTAATGCTGCCCATAACTGGTAAGGCACTCCACAGGTAGCAAACTCTCTGTCTGCCCCTGATGCCTCCTGGTGGCTGACTCGCAATGCCAATGAAGCTGCGTAGCTGCTGTGAGCGCATAAGAGACAGGCTTTATTTAGGGAAAATGATTTAGTATGGTGAGGAGTGCAAAAGGTGAACCAGGCTTGAATTTTACTTGTAGGTTTTACAACTGGGGTTCTTCTATTCAGCATTGTTTGCCTTTATTCTGTAGGGTGGGGCAGCACAATAAAGAAGAAAAAGGACATTCTCTGATGAATGTCTTTGCCTAAGATTACAAGGGTTTTTTTCTTTCTTTCTTTCTTTCTTTCTTTCTTTCTTTCTTTCTTTTTTTTTTTTTCATATTGGAATCAAATCTCTATGTTTTAGACAAATTTGTCATGAAGAAAGAGAAAAAAAGTGTCTTTTTGAAAGGTTCTGCATTAGAGTTTTAAAATGTTCTTCCTAGGAACTATTTAATCAGAACTCTTTTTTTCAAATCATTTAAGAGGTAACACTACCAGCAAAAGTATTACCATAGGCTATCATCCCATGGTTCACAGCCAGTCAGTAAGTGTACTTACATCCCATCACTGGAATGTACAATAATAAAGCAGGTGAATAAATTTTAACTGAAAAATATTTTGCTACTAACTGTTTATCACAAGTTGGAATCAACTGTGGTTTTCCTACAGATCTTTATTCAACCTAGTAACATGTGCAAAGAATTATCAATTTGCCTTGACTGAAAATACATCTAGGTACCTCTATCCCCAGCAACCAGAACACTAGCACTGATGTGAGAAAAATATTTTCTTTTACCAGACTACCTCGTGCGTATTCTTTATTACAGTGCCAGATGCAGCTATGTTATTTTCACTGTGTGCTTAATTTGACAGAAGTTTACTAGTACCTTTGTTGAGCTATTTGTTTTATAAAATATAGGGTTAGGAAATTACCCAAATAATCTAGAGGCAGTGTTATTTGCTAGAAAAATTTAATTGGAAAGGTACACTATATATTTTTTTTCTCAGACATGACATTGAGCATTTCAAAAACACTATTGCCCTTTTCCTGAAAAGCTAACATTTCCCTTCAGATTTCTGATTTTCATATTCATAGGGTCTCTGAAAGCTAAACTTTAACTTGAAGCTCAAAGCTGTATAAATATTTATCATGGATGGAAAATTAAAAAAAGAGTTTTAGTGATTTTAGGCATCAAGAGATTTGCATGGTGTAGTAAAAGGGTACTGGGCTTAGATTCAGGGAGCTCATGTCTTGCTTTTTGCTCTCTGAGCCTTTTGTCTGTGAAATCTTGAACAAATCCCATTGGTCGCTCTGGGCATTGCCTCTTTCACCCATGAAGAAAGAACACAGCATAAAAAGATTGTTAATGTCTTCTCAAATTGTGGCAATATATGAAGGTAGCAGGGAAAATTTTAAAGTAAAAGAGGGGCTGCGTATTCTTAATAAAAAGAAACTGTCACAATTTCAAACACTACTAAGTTGGTACTTGTAGATACAGTTTGAAGCAAAACGATGATTTTAGGGATTGACAAAGGGAAATTTTTTAAAAAAAAACACTATCATTTCTGCAACTTCTGAGTTATAAAATTAAATGTTGAATGCCTTAAGATAAAACAAAAAGCGAGAAATCAAAAATGTCCTGTCGGCCAACCTCCTTCACTTCAAAGCTGATGTTCATTATTTAGATTAAATCTTGATTCAGTAAAAAAATGACTTCAAACTAATGGCCAAACACTACATAAATGGCCATTATTAATAATAAAATAACCTGGTAGCACAAATGACTTTTAGAAACCAATGCATTTTAGATAAGTCTGAGTGCAATGAAATGTATCAGAATGCCATGGAAGAAGAGCAAGTGTGTCCATGTATGGAAGTGAAAATAAGCCTGAGGATGTTCAGAAGAAATGAAAAGCAAGAGGGAGTCTCGGAGTAGTTTCGTCTTCTGCTATACGGCACTCAACCAGCCTATAAGTTTAGAGCCTGCCTTTTTGGTGTTTGTCATGTAACAGTATTGATTTATCAATCAGATACCCAATCAATCAGGGTGGGACAAGCAGAGTACGAGGATCTGCTGCAGGGCCCGCCATGAACTGTCATAGGGTTCCTTTTGCAAGGGATACTTTGGAGGTCTCATTCAAGCCAGCTATTCCCCTTCTAGGTATTTTTCCAAAAGAACTGAAAGCATTATACCACAGCGATATATGGGCACCCATGTTTACAGCAGCACAATTTGTCACCGCTAAATCTTGGAAACAACCCAAATGTCCATCAACTGAGGAATGGAGAAAAATAATGTGGTATTTATACACAGGAGTGTTATTCAGCTGTAAAAAAAAAAAAAAAAGATGGATTTTAGGCTCTTGTAGATAAATGGACACAGCTAGAGACTATGCTGATAAGTGAACTACATCAGATCCACATGTGCAAATATTGTATTATCTCACTAGTTTGAGAACCTGAAAGAGTAATTACAGTCTAAAAGGTACAGTAGATACTGTGAAAGGGAAAGAAGTTGTTCAATGGGAAGGAAAAACTGGGATGAGGAAAAGGACAAGTGAAAGAAGAGGAAAATATTAATTTAGATATATATGCAGAATAGTTTGGATAATTGTACTATAAATTTCTGCTGGTCTTTTGAAAGGAACAGTTAATCCTAAAATTTTGTTTTTCTTTTTGCTCCTTTATTTTTCTTCTTTTGAATTTCTTACTAATTTTATTATTGTTTCGTTGTGTTTTTTCTTTAAACAAATCTTACCCATTTATACATGGTAGCCTCAGCAACTAATTCGATAACAGCATCACGTAATACGGCACCAATTGTTGAATTCCTATTATATAGTTTAGTGAAATTTTGTATCATTTATAGTGCTGTTTCTTTCCATCACTATTTGTATTCTTTAAAAATTAAAAAAAAATGTTAAAAAGACTTCATCTCTGAAGAGATGTGATAGAGTAGAAGGAGCTTCCTCCCAGGAAGGCATCACCAGAAACTATGCAATTTGTATGACCCAATAGAAAATGAACCTGTAAGACTTATTGATTAAGGCCCCTTCTGGCCCCAAGGCCGGAACCCCTGCAGCTTGCACACTCGCAGAGATGGCCCTGCTGACAGTTCAACTTCTGCTCAGGCACTCGCCAGCTCTACGCTGAGTTCTACTGTGGTCTACCACCCGCTCATCTCTCCAGGCTTTCATTTGCAAAATTACTAAAACAATGAAAGCATCTTCACAGGTTTATCATAAAAGTCATATTCACCAGTGTGTATTATATTCTATCTGTGCAATCGTTAGCTTCAAAAGTGACTTCCTTTCTGTTGATAAGTTTTGTTGAAATTTTATAAAATCTTAACAACAAAACACTTACTTTTTTTTTCTCCTGTAAAACATCTCAAGACAGGTAAGCAATGAGCAATTACAGTGCAAACCATGCATAGCTTCTAGCCAAGTTTTTATCTCCAACAAAAGCACTTGAATAATTTCTTGTCATTCTTTCACATTTCCTTCAAACCATTTATTACAAGAATGCAAGAGTGTAGCGATGGCTAACTTTATTCACTAATGTAGGATGCGATGCACACATACTTCGTCACATGTAATCCTAGGTGTGTCTGAGTATGTTTCTGGATGAGATGATCTTTTGAATTGGTGGATTCAAGTAAGCAGATTGGCTCCGCTAATAGGGTTGGCTTCAGCCAAGTAGGCGAAGACTTGAACAGCACAGATAGGGAAGCAACAGGGGACTCCTCCTGCCTGACTCCTGGGAGCTAGGACCCTGGTCTTTTCTGTCCTTGGGACTCACACCAAAGCATTGCATCTTCTTGGGTCTGAAGCCCAGGGGCTTTTAGGTGGGAAACAGGTCCATTAGCAATCCCAATCCCAGGCCTTTAGATTCGATCTAAAACAACACTATCAGAATTTCTCTGTCTTCATCTTGCAAACTGGAGACCATGGGCCTTCTCAGCCTCCAGGGTTATGTGAGCCAATTCTTTGATGTTTCTCTGAAGAGCCAGGACAACACAAGGGCTACAGAAACAATCATGCTCCTATTAACACAGGTCTCTGATTTTCAAAAGTGGTAAAGAGGCTTTTTCCTAGAGCATGAGTATTATAAATGATATTTTGTTGCTCTCAGTTCACATAGGATCTGAAGAATTGAAGCATCTGAAAAATGAAAGGAGGAAACATTCTCTTGGAAAAGCAGTTCTAATTTGTATGCAATCCACACTATATAATTTTCAAGAACATAAGGCATCTATATTTCTCTGCAGTAGTAAGTTTAACTTTTGTTACCAATGGGCAGAGTCTTCAGATTTAAACCAATGAGAAAATTCACTCTGTATTTTCCACCATTAAAGGCAAAACTTTCTGAATTTATCAAGGTACAGTGCAGCCTCTTTTGTATAGAGGAGGTCCTTGTTTTAATGATCTTATAATTCTCCCTTTTTTTTTTTTTTTTTTTTTTTTTTGGAACGGGGGATTGAACTCAGACCCTTGCACTTGTTAGGGAAGCGCTTATTCCACCGAGCCATCTCCTCGGCCTCGATCTTATAATTCTCGACATGATAGTTCACAGGTGATGCACATTGAGTAGAAAGTGTAATTAGAAGTTGAATTTTGATTGTTTTTTTCCTGCTTAGCGATATAGAATATGGCACGTTCTTGCAGTACTGGTCCACAGGAGTGGCTTAAACTTCTATCCGGTCAAAGGATCACGAAGGGGAACGGCAGGCATCCTACTGCGGACTGTGCTGCTCAGGCACGATGCTTAGTCAGGTCAGGCGTACTGAAGCATTCCAACAGAGACTGTTTCCAACAGTCCATGGAGGAATCCAGTTCCGAGGACACCTGAGGTCTGGAATGAGTCTACTCATCTCTGGCCTCTCCTAACCTGACCCAGGAAACACTAACCATAAAGAGCACATTAGTCATCGGAAGGAACGGGGCACTGTGGGCACACATCATTCACTTGAGTGGATTCCTGAAAAGACTGCTTGAATTATTCTATTCAGCATACTCTTTAACATACACCTGTAACAACCTTTTAGTAGATCTTAGGCTCTGTTTCTTCTCTTTATTTTTATAAAGACTGAAAGGAAAATATACTTGTGTGAGTATTTTCATGCCTCAGTCATCCTTAAATATGATGCTGACATCTGAAACAGTTACTGCTCTTCCAGAGCATTGTTGCTCTTTTCATGACAATGTAGAATGTATTGTGTTACCTAGGCAAAGCCATTTCTCCGAGCCTCAAGACATTCGTTTTAAGCACTCTCATGTTTTTATTAATAACTTTAATGTGTAGGAGTGGAAACATCCATTAGCAAGGTTCAAGAGATAGTCCAGGACTTAGGGCATTTATGCTTGTGATCTTTTGTTTCATTTGTTTGCTTGCTTATGTTTTGGTTTTCCACTGAACTAACCTGTACAGTATAGGTGAGAAGGGTGAAAAGTTAAGTTTTAATCCACTATGCCATTATCTTAAATGTCCCCCCACAGCTATTTCATGGGTGACTCAGATCAGTTTGAGATTTATGGGAGGTTTCAGAGAAATATGAATTTTAACTACTGTCCTCGAAGAAAGCCAAAGGAAATGAAGGTTGAGTGGAAGCTGGTAAGAAAAGAAGTGCTGTCGGTAAGAGTCTAACGATAGCCTGAGCGCAGAGGACAAAGTGAAGACTGCAGGGCTCAGCAGTATCCACCTGAGAGAATAAGCAAGTGGTATGGTGAGGTCTTAAGAGTCAATAATGTTAAGTAATAAACTCAGAACATGGTCCTTCAAGAAACTTCACAAACCAGAGAACTTAATTCTTGAAAATTGAAACAGCTGGTTTGAGACAGACAGAGGTCGGACGAAGGAACAGGTGTCTTATAAATCTCCCTACCACTATGCCTAATCTGTCAGCCTCAGGCCTATGTGTGAAGTCTGGGCATTTTGAGAGTGGCATGGTATAGTGTCCCAGAAAATAAACAAAAATTTCAAGTGCATGTCTTTTTTTACTAAGACCTTACATGCATAGCTGACCCCATAGCTGCTGGGTAGCAGCAGATTTGCCTCACAAGAAAGAACAAATACTCGTTTGCATCTTAGTTAAATCAGGGGTTATTACTCTAAATGCCTATTTAGAATAAAACTTAATTCTAAATTCAAACTGGTCTGTGAGTTGGACTGTGCCACAAGCTTTGATCCCCTTCTGAAATGCAATTTCTCATCCTTACCCTATTCTTTGAAGAAAGATGATGAAACAAAAATGAATTTTTTTTCAAAGAGAATTCATTTAGTGGTGACATTGATGTCTTGATCAAACAGCATGAAGTCTTCTTCCAGGTAGTGCTTTTTTCCTTTTTTGTTACTTCATTTACAAGTCATGACTCTCTTAATCTTTATTGCTCTTTGCTTGATCAACTGCAGATGCGCGTTACAATAAAAGCGTGGAAGAAACAGAAAGAAGCACAAGCGACCTTTCAAGAAAGCTCAAGAATCCACAGAATTGCAGTCTTAGGTGACAGAACAGAATTGGTAGTCAAAGACAAATCTACCAGCACAGAGTTGGTAGAAAGGCCATTTCAAATTCAAGCAAGCTGCATAATCTGTGAGGTATGGGTAGCGATAGATTAGTTTCACAAGAAAGGACAAACACTCAACTAGGCCAGAAGTTTGCGTCTTGGTTAAATCAGGGGCTAGGACATGGGACAAGCCAATTAGCCTGGAGTGGTTAAGACTGCTGGGACTTGCTGTATTCAGATCCCAGCTCTGTGAGCTCCTCTACGTCCCATCTATAAACTCCACTTTCTTCTCTGCAATGCAGCAATTGTAATAGCACCTACCTCAAGACATTGTAAAAACTAAATGCATGCCTTTCTCTTGCTATAGTGAGTTCTTAAACAGTGACCAGCACATAGCACAGCGTGCTATACAAGTTTGTTGCCTTCTTTTTCTCCTCCTTTTCTTCTTTTTTTCTCTTCATTCCACTTATTGGATCTTGGCCAACTTGGTAGACCATTTGGCTTCACAGTTTCTACATTTATAAACTTACAGTAATAATGTCACTGTGCTTTTAAGTTGTTTATGGTCTACCCACTCTGTTCTTCCTACTGTGACACTGATGTTGTCAAAAATCGTCTATGTTTTCACACAGACATAGGAAACAGAGAAACGGGCTTAAATCTCCAGCTCCAGGGCTAAGTCTGTATTGGTAAGCCAGTGGTCATCCTCCCATCTACTTTGCCAGTGAATGGGTTAAGGATCACAGGCCTAAGATCAGCAGGACAGGCACCTCTCTAGAGAAGGTTCTTGGCCCAGATGTAGCCATCTGATACAAATTTACTTTAATATCCTGAAAGGAAGGACTTATAATCAGGGCTTGGGTTTTCCTGCTCTCTTGCTTGATAAGAACAATAAAGCATGTTCCTTAGACGTTCTCAGAAATATACTTTCAGTTAACTGAGAAGGCAAACTTGTCCAAAAGAAAAGGACAAAGCTGGAAACAATGCTGAGGCATAGAACATAATAAAAGAAACCGGTGAGGAAATTCTGAGGAAAAATAGTAGCAACAGAAAGAAAGATATCATTATATTTTAGTCTAGTTTCAACCCTGGCCTCAACTTTTATTTCTGAATATCTATTTTCATTCCAGAAATGGAGGTATATTAAGGCAATCTCAGAGTTCATGACAAAAGGTAATAGAGTCCTCAGCAACCAACAATACTCTGTGATAAAACTTGCATATAATGCAATTACAAACATTCAAGCTAAAAAAGCTAGGCATCACTCTTGATTAAGTTGGTTTATAAATACAAATCTGAGCTAGAGAAATAAAAGCAAGCTCAAGTCAAATTGTTTTAACTTCCCCGTGGCACATACAATTTTTTTTCAGGTTTCTGTTTACATATTTTTAGATCTTTTCCATTTTAGTGACTAAGCAATGAGAAGTTTAATTTACTACATCTAACTGGAAAAATTGTTTTCATTGGCTCCAGGCCAAAACTGGGAATCAGGGGAGAAATTCGCAATTCTAGATCTGATCTACAAATTCTGCGACTCATTTCTCCACTAAGATCTAGTAAAATTCGCTTAGCAGCTAAGATCTCCCTGCCCACGTTATAAATCATGCAATTGCTAGACCAAGAAAAGTGCCTGTGGTGCCTAGTCTTTCTATGTTTTACCAATGAATGACTTTTAATTGCTACGTGAAAGCAATTTGTCTACTTATGAGGAGGGAGAAATGAATAGAACAGAGGCTGGAGAGATAGCTTGGCAGTCTAAGCGCCTGCTTGGTAAGCCCCCAGGTCCCAAGTCTGATCCCTGGTACCATATGCCATGCCAACGCCGAAACCGGGAGTGGTGGTGTACACCTGTAATCTCCCTGCTGGGGAGGCTGAGGTAGGAGGATCACTATGGGTCCGAACTGTGTAGCAAGACCCTGTATCAACAACAACAACACCAAAATAAAAAATAAAAATGAAGAAGTGAATAGAACAAATGAATATCTCTCATGAAGTTCACATTTAGTGGAGAGGGAAGCAGTGGTATCCTGAATACCACCTTTTTGGGGGCAAAACAAAATCTCTTTGTAACAACTGCCAGTTTCTATGATGTAAATACTCCCATTATGGCCAATATAACAATCAGCTTAGAAAATTCCCTAAAAGTTAGCAATCTTTTCTTGTAAACCAGTGCACTGGTGGAGAAAATAGACCATAAAGAAGAAAAATGTATAGTTGATGTAGAAAAGTAAGTGACAAGAAGAAAAGAAAGAGGGAAGGAGAGACATGAAGTATTTGAGAGAAGGGAAAGTATGATCAGAATTAGTCTGGTCAGAGAGTGCTCCACTACAAAGGTGGTGGCTGGCTGCAGACTTCACAGTGAAGAGAGAATATGCCAGGCAGTGAGAACAGCCTTGTTCCTCTGAGGTTTAAATAGCACATCAGCATGCATGTGGATGTTAGCATCACTTAGTCAACTGACTTTAGCCCAGCCTGCTGTCATTTGGGCTTTTCTGCATGGGTATCACCTGCACACAAATTGATTATATATTCAGCAGGTTGAAAATATTTACCTTACCTAGACAGATCTTAATGTAGTTCTTTGCCCATCCGTCTGTGTTGTCTAAAACTCTCACTCCTACTCTCAGGAGTTGGCCTGACAGCCTCATATCCAACTCTTTGGTGAAAGCAATCAGGTGAACAGATGGATATAAAGTTTATTTCAGAACTAACACAAACAGGCAGACAAATTCTTGTGTAAATTGTGAAGGTTTTCAAAAACCCTTCAAAACCTGCTCAAAATTTGTAGTTGACATGCATGCTAGAGTAACAATCAAAATGCCCAGTAGCAGAAAGTTGGGTAAGGAATATAGACATGACAGAATTATCCAGGAATTGAAACCCATGGCTTAAATTTAATTACAGTGAATTGAAAAGATGTTTGTTTGATTGATAACAACCACAACCGATATGTCTTGAGTGCTTTTCTTTGTAAGCTTTTGTTTCCTCATTTTTAAAGTGAGACTAATAATGAAATTACTTTATGAGTAACTATGAATTATTAAATGAATGTATTAAATGAATTAATACAAACAGAAATTAGCAACATATTAATATTAACTGCATGTAATAAATAATATTACTAATAATATATGTGATAAATATTAGCCTCTTTTTTCTTTTTTTAATGTATTTAGGAGAGGGTCTGCAGGGTCTATAGGGTCTAACTACATAGAATAGACTCATAGTGATTCTCCTGTTTTCAGCCTCCCAAGCACTGGGATTACAGGTATGCGCCACCATGCCCAGTCTCAATCGTTGTCTCAGTGCACTCCAGGGGTGGGGCTGGCATGGCTCACCGGGGATCAAACGCTGGTTGCTGCACTCTACCTAAGCAGGTGCTTTAGTCCACTGAGCTCTCTGGCTAGCCCTTATCCTTTTTTCTTCTCTTTATTTTCAGCATTATTACTTTGAGCCAGAAGGATGGCTTATTATTGTTCTCACTTACTAGGTAAGAAAATTGAGCAGAAGACAGTTTAGTATGATAAAAGAAGTCACCATAAGGGGTAGGGTAAATCTTCAGCATCAATCAAATTTTTAATGCCTGTATAATAAGACAAAAATGAATTTAGGCCTCCATAAACTCTAGCAGACTGGTAGATCCATGAGATTAAGAACCACATGATTTATTGTGTTTAAAAACTTTTGTCAGAAAGTACTTACTGAGCACTTCTTCCTTATCTGTATCCTAAATGTTTAATATGAATTAGTTCATATATCTCCCTATGCAGAAGTTACTATCATTTCATTTACTAGATGAGAAAATTAAATCAAAGTGATCAAATAAATGATCTGACCCATGTAATTCATATGTTGCAACTCAGACATCAAACTCAGCTCTGTTAAATTCCTTGTTACTGTTCTTTTACTGTCCCCTTTGCTAAGCTATCAAAACCAAGGAGACACAACTGTGTACTGTTTTCACTGGCCAGGGTATATCATCAAGGTAGGTGATTTCATGTTGATGTGCAAGTCTTTCCTCTATTAACTAGAACTTAATAGAGGAAAAGACAGATTTGGAGCCCAGTGGAAATCTGCAGACATAGCTTTTTTTTTAAGACAGAAAAGAACTTGTGTCATGCAAACAAGTTCTCAACAGGCTGAGAGGCCAGTTAGCTCTGGTTCCCGACCTCCTGTCCTACTCACTGGTTGGCTAGTGCCACGGTGAGAACTGCACACTACCATCTGATCCGTCTCTGTTCCCTTTTCAATCTGCACTGTATAGGAATTTTTCAAGTTGTAAGAAACAGCGGAAGAACCAGCTCTGGCCTTTGGAGGGATCGTGGTCCTTTTCATCAACTCTCCTGACAACAGCATTTGCTACTTGGCTCTGGCTAATGGTTGGCATAGCAAAGAAGTTCAGCTTTGTTTTGTCTTGCAACCCTAAAGAAGGCCATACATTCAACAACTTATCTGATTTTTCAATTTTTCTCAATGTTGGCAACTCTTCTGAAAAAAAATGTGTGAAATAAACATACGTAGCCACAAGACAGACATGGCCCTTGGATGCCCTGTGACTTAGACTCTGCCCCGTATTTTCTCTGTAGGTCTGCAGATCCATGCCTGGAAGCTACTGCTAGCTCCAGGCAAGCTCTCATTCCTTGAGTGCTAGCTTGGGAACACACAATACAATTACAATACAAGTTGTCATGTATTGAGCCTTAATAATGCATATGTGACCTTTTGGACACTAACTGAGAGAAAGCCTCTAAAGTGAGTACCTCTAAAGGTGTATCTTCACTTTACAGATAGGAAACTAAAGAACAGCGTAGGTGTTCTCCTTACTCAAAGCTACATTACTAGCAAGGCTAGAACTAAGTATCTATCCAAGTATTCAGGCTTGAGATTACTCTGAATCGCTTCGTAGAATACAGAATACCAAGTTACTCATGCCATTTGCATAAAGAGTGCTGGGGAGAGATAAGATTTCTTCTATGGCACGAAGAGACAAATGGGTTTTTAAATTATGAAGAGTGTGTAACATTGAGCATATGACAGTGAAGGACATATTCAGAAATAAAAATGTCTGTGGACATTTGCTTTATCACCAGACATAGTGATACTTTGTGTTACAATGAAAAAATAAACCCCACTCAGTGTGATTTAAAATAATAGGGGCCCCTTAAGAATGTTCAGGTCTTTTGACCAAGTAACTCACTTTTGAGAGTTTATACTAAAAACAGTTTAAAAGAAGAGAAAGGGATCATCTCAGAAGTGTCAGCACATCTATTTGTTTCAATAGCAAAGAAATAACAGAAAAACAGCCAAAATGTCCAGGAGACTAAGAAGAGGTACAGGTACTTTTGATAGTACATTAAAAGAATAGTGACTAAAAATTGAAACTGCGGTAATTATTGGGAGTGTAAAATATATTTCACTTATGAATCACCACATGAGAAAAGGGAATGAGCCAATTTCATCTGTGTTCTAACTAGACTTTCATACAAACTATGAAAATATATGCTCAAAGAAAACACATATTTAATTTGCATTTGAATTAATATTTAATATTTAATTAATTGAATTATGAATAGCTTAGAAAAGAAATAAAGTACTTTCAACTGGTTTGACCAATATAATGTAGAAGCTTCTGTTGCAGCTGAATTTAACTCAGTGAAAGTTAAATATTCCTGGTACTGTTCAGCTTTGGCCTTCTAGGATTGTGGTGTAAGCTTTTCATATCCCCCACCCCATTCATCATAACTTCTTAGTGTTTTGTATATTTTCTTCTTTTTTTTTTGGCTGGCTCAGCCTGCCCTGAGGCTGGGGCTGGCATGGCATGTGGTGCCCGGATCAAACCACGGTCCCCTGCTCCTGACTAAACTTGCCTATGCAGGCACTTTAGACCACTGAGCTATCTCACTGGCTCCTGCACATTTTCTAAAACAGTTCTATAGTCTAATATTTTGCCTACATGGAAGAGTGATGTGGGAAAACTCTGTGTTCTGTGAATAAGTACCAAGACCATTCACAGGTTACCATATGCATTTTTAGAACAAATCTTCACATGACCTCAAAGCAGGGACACGCTCATGCATAGGACTTCACTCTTGCTATCTCTCTTTCTTCTCCCAGGCCATCAAGATCTGCCCTGATGGCTTTATATACCATAGTAACATCCCACCACACCAATATTTTATTCCATTACATAGTTCCATATTTATGTTTAGCCTTCTTCCATTGAAAACCCATCTGGGCTAGGATTTTTGTCGCTGGTACTCAGTACTAAGTCCTCCATGACTTGAATAACATTTGCCACTTAATGTACCAATAGCATCTACCATTAATACAACATATCCTAGGCACTCTTGTCACTTCTTTGTGTAAATGAACTGATGCAGTGTGCCCAGTAGCTTTCTAGAAGGCTGATACTATCTTCACTTAACATTTTAGTCATCACGTGACGTGCTCCTCCGGCAGACGCTAAGACAACTCCTGATTCTCTCCCCCTTCTAGTGTCCATGTCTTACTTAACACTTTCATTTGCTTCTAACCAAGAGCCTGGCAGAAGGCGAACAGATGTCCCATCAGTGATTGCGCTACTCGGTAATTCAACTTCCGTTTCACCGGAAGATTCTCTAACTGACAGTCTGGCTTGGATTTTGATTGAAATCATCTCACCCATGGAGAGGCTCATGTGATAAGAAGCTGAGAGAAGACGCTAGCCCGTGGCAACTCTCAAAGACCCAGATGCTACCAGGCACCACATGAATTGAGAACCAGGCCCTTCCTACTGTAGGGTATTTTGTGCCACTGTAATGAAATACTGGACACCGGGTGGCTTTTAAAAGATAAAACATTATATTTTTTTGTAGTTTAGGGAGCTGAAAAGCCCCAGATGAAGGCACTGACAGACTTGGCTGCCTGGTGGAAGGTGCTTTCGGCTTCCAAGAGGGTGCCCTGAAGGCTGTGCTCCCTGGAGAAGAGGGACACTCAATTCTCACTTAGCAGAAGACATCAGGGAAAAGGAATCATGATTGCACCATGGAGTGCCTTCTGATGTGGAATTCCTCCTGGCCTAATCACCTCTCACCATTATTCCAGCGGCAACACATGAATTTTGGAGAGGACACATCCAAAGCATAGGTCCTCAGGGACCAGGGAGATAGCTCGGTGGTCTAAGAGGCTTCCTGGCAACCGCAAGGACCTGGGTTTGATTCCCGGAACCATATGCTATATGCCATGCCAGCCCTGGAACCCTGAGCAGGCCAAGCCGGCTACCAAAACCGGGCATGGTGGTGCATGCCTGTAATCCCAGCACTGGGGAGGCTGAAGCAGGTGGATCACTCTGAGTCTGAGCTGTGTAGTGAGACCCTGTGCCAAATGAATAACTCAATAATTTTCTAAAGCCCCAAAGCATAGCTCCTCCTGAGTAGAACCTCAAAGGAGACCCCAGCTCTGGCCAAAAACTTCCTTGAAGCTGTGTGAGAGACCCTGAAAAAAGAGGAGCCAGTTAAACTATTCCTAGATTCTTGACCCAGAGAAACTCTAAAATAATAATGGTGTGCCACACCATGCTGCTAAATTTACAGAAATCTGTTATATAGCAATAAATGACGAATATAGTCAGAGTGAGTTTTTATAAAACAAAAAGATTCAAATACAGGCAATGTAGAACTATATATTTTTGCCACTATAGTATACTGTTTCTCAGTAAATATTTGTGAAATGGATATATCAACAAATATGTAGATGAACACAACAGACCTCACAAGGCCAAAAGATGATACGTGCATCTTTTAAGAGACTAACATAACCTTTATTATCAAATCTTACAGTAGCATTATAAAACAACATACTGGCACTTCTGTCATGAACATAAGTACAAAAATCCTAAACAAAATACTAGCAAAATATTCTAATTATTCACAAAAAGATAATACATTGTGGGTTTGGTTTATTCATTACAATTTTTCTATTAAAATCCAATGAAAGTCAAAGTATTTACAAAATCAAGGTGAAAATTACATATGATCATATCAGATACAGAAGGATGAGTTATTTATTTGCTTATTTATTTATTTGGTTCTGAAGATCAAACCAAGGACCTCATGTATGCTCTTCCATTCAACTATCTCCCTAGCAAGAAGAATTATTTGATAAGTGTATATTTAAATCCATAATTTTTCAAAATTCCCTTGGAGAATGTAAATATGTCAAAATTTATCTCCATTTTAATTATTAAAATGCTTCTTCTTAAATCAAAACAGAGGGTGTATATATAAAACTAGAGGAGAAGGGCCGGCCAAATAGCTCAGTGGATTAAAGCACATGGGTGCAGGGGCAGGGATTGCATCCCTGGGCCTGCCCCGCCAGCCCTGCCCCCAGGTTGTGCTGAGGCAGTGATTGAGACTGGGCATGGTGGCGTGCACCTGTAATCCCAGCTCTTGGGAGGCTGTAAACAGACGGATCAGTGCGAGTCCTATCTAGTAGCGAGATCCTGATCTCACTACTAGAAAGGTCAACAAATTCCAAATAAATTAATAAATATAAAATAAAACTAGAGGAGATATTATGCTTATGGGTGAATGTGGAGGCCTCCTTTTATTTGTGCAATGACACCAATCTATGTACTATTTCCACTTTGCTCCTCAGTGCAGCAGAAATCCTAGCCACTATGCAAGCTAGAAAATAACAGTGACAAGAAAATGGCAAAGGTTGTCATTATTTGCAATGACTTTATTACATATATAGAAAACCCCAAAGAATGTTCACAGAGATGATCAGAACTAGCAAAGCAATTTAGCAAGGTTTGTGGTTAAAGAATATAAAACTAAATTTCACTTTTATTTACTAATAATAAACAATTAAGAGAGAAACCAGAAAATTACTTATAAAATCTCAGTATACGTCACAAATAAGATTAAGTCCAATGAAAAATGGGTAAGACCATCTTTTCAAAACTCTATACCATGGAAAAGACTGCTTTTCAAAAACCTGCCAACCTTATCCCACTAGAAGTAACCAATTTCTTTCATACAACACCATCACTAGTAATACACTAGCAATTCCATTAGAGATATGACAGAAGACATAACCAACATGACACGGAATAATAAAACATGCCTGGCTATTCATTTATTTTCAATATTTTTAGCACCTCAGAAGTATTAAAAGCTGTGGAAACGAGGCAGGCTTTGCCTTTCTTCTGTTCATTTCTTTCACTGACGGTTTGTATGGGTTGCCTAGGCAACTGTGACAGCAAGAGGCAGAACCAGCCAGGCTGTCACCCTGAGCTGGGCTTGGTTTCTTGGCCTGGTGGAGGCACGGGTGTGCCTGCACTTGGATCCACTGCCTTCTCTTTCTTTCTTTCTTTTTCCAGAACCAGGGATTGAACCTAGGCCTTTGCTCTTGCCAGGCAAGCACTTATTCTACTGAGCCACCTCCTCAGCCCCTACACAGCCTTCATTTTCCAAGGCAGTGGGTGCTGCTGAGTACTTTGGCAGAAACGAAGGACCGGGAACTGAACAGAGATGGTGGAAGTGAGACGAAGAAACAAAAATGGGGGAAGTTGCAGACTAAAAGAAGGAGGTGTTCTTATCAGCTGCCCTACTGCGCAAGGAAGAGCACATTCGGGGTACGTCAGAAAGATGCAGGCCAGGAATGACTCCCTGCAAAGCCGCGTGGAAAGCAGCTAGGAAAGGAGAAGGAACTGCGATGATCACGTGAGAGGAATCAAAGCACGATGACTCTTTTACATTTTTAGAATTCGATTTGTATTCATGGGTGATACCGAGTTCAAAGAACATGAGTAGCTTGTTTAAAGTCACCCAAATATTAAGTAATGGAGTTGAAATTAAATCCCAGTCAAACCCATGCAAACTCATTACACAGAGATGCCCAAGTTGGGTCATGCTTTTAAAGGCCACTGTAGACAGGAAAGATGAAGTCTTCTATCACTTCAAGGATATAGAAAGTAAACTTATAAGACTAGAAGTTAAAAGCAATTAAGAAGATAGATCAGTTCTTACACTAGGGAGACACTATGATATATACACATGTATGTCTGGTTTATTTCACTTCTCAGTATAGCTTCAAGTTGCATCCACTTATTATGAAGGCTTCAGGTTTATTTTTCTTTATAGCTGAGCAATACTCCATTGTAGAAAAATACCACATCTTTTTCATCCATTTGTCAGGTGACAGGCATTGTGGCTGCTTCCAAGATTTGGCTATCACAAATTGTGCTGCTATAAACATAGGCGTACATATATTTCTATGATATGACATTTTCAGTTCTTTTGGGAAAATTCCCAGAAAGGAGATAGCTGGATTGAATGGGATTTCCAGTCCTAGTTTTTTGAGGATTCTCCACACTGATTTACAAAATGGTTGCGCCAGTCTATATTCCCACCAGTGGTGGAGAATAAAAACTGAAAGTTATGAAAGTCATGGCTAAATGGAAAGAAACAGCACTTAAGGATTAAACAACAAAGAAAAAAGGAGAAAAGTTAGGAAATAAGGTAGTGGCAAAGCTATACATGTATATATATAAGTTGGATAAGACAATAGTCTTAAGAATTTGAAGTTTTTGGAAATAACAGTTGATGGGTAGAATTCTCACCCTGACTAACTATATATACTGATATCTGTGAACTAAGCAACTACATTGTGGACAGCAATCTGTAGTACTGAAATCATGCTTAAAATACCTGTGATTTTGGTCATCTAAATGCATACTGCCTCTAATATTGTATCAATTAGTGTTATACTCTGTTTAAAAGTAAATGTCTATTTTAAAAAAGGTAATAAAAGTAAACAAGAGACAGAAAAAAAAGAAGATAGATAGATAGATAGATAGATAGATAAGGAATGACCTCAACCACTAAAGAGATTTTTATTTTTTTATTCTAGAAGTGCTGTCCAGTAGTGGAGCCACAACACAGACAAAGTGTGTTGTCTGAGCTGCCAAGTGCCCTGGACACAAAAATATACACCAGCGGGCTAAGATCTAATGTTAAAGAAGAACTGCAAAATATTTCACTTCTCATTTTATATTGATCCATGTTGACATGGCAATATTTTAGGCATATGGATCAGATTCTATTCTTTAATTTAACCTGCTTATTTCCTTTTGCTTTTTCTTTTCTTTTCTTTTTGGAATTTTAGTATAGGGTCTAACGGGCTTTACTACACAGACCGGACTCATAGTGATCCTCCTGTTTTCAGCCTCCCAAGAGCTGGGACTATAGGTGTGCATCACCATGCCCAGTCTTAATCCCCATCTCTGCATGCCCTGGGGGCAGGGCCAGCAGGGCATACCAGGGATCAAAACCTAAGCAGGTGCTTTAATCCACTGAGTTATTTGGCCGGCCCTCCCATTTGCTTTTCAATGTGAATTTTGCAACAATCAAAATTACACTTGTGAGGGGCTGGAGAGATGGCTCAGTGGTCTAAGGCACCTACTTAGAACAAGCTTAGCAAAGCACAGGGACCGCAGTTCAATCCCCCAGCACCACATGCCAGCCAGCCCCGCCCCCTGGTGGGCTGAGCTGGCCACACACACACACACACACACACACACACACACACACTCTCTCTCTCTAAATAAATGTTTAAAAAATTAAAAAAAAATTACACTTGTGGTTCACTATTGAACAGTGTGAGGTGTCATGTATAACATCACAAAAGAGTGTAACTCTCTGTGGCTTGGATTTAATATCTGTCCTTACACACACACACACACACACACACACACAAATCAGACCAGGTTACTATTATTATTTCATTTTATTTGTGTACTTCCTAGAAACAAGTATACAAGTCTGTCATCCTGGTAAGTAAAAAAAAAAAAATCCTACCGAAAGCACCCACAATAAAAATAGTGTAACCAAGCTCTTTTACAAGAAAGAAAGAGGGATTTATTCAGTACCCAGCAAGTGTTTACATCTTAAAGAAAATAGGTACCTGTGGGGAACAGAGCAATAATGATGGCTTTGTAAGAAAAAGGTTTCCGAAGTCTTTACCCTCCAGAAAGAACAGTCAGCAGGCAGCTCCTAACCACGGAGAAGAGTGACCTCGTGCAGCCACCCTGTGAATCACTCTGACTTGCTGTGTTACGCACTGGCCACTCTGACCTTGATACTTCATAGGGTGTTAAGAATTAGTTACCTCACCGTCAAGACAACAACCACTGAAGGAAACGGCCAAGCTGGCCTGTGAGCCTTGGTACAGGAGGGGAAGGGTGACCTGAAGCTCTCTGGCATCCCTGTGATTGCTACTGTTCCATACTAGTTGTCACCCTCATGCACACAAATGTCTTCCATCTGCACAGGTATTTTATCTGGGCACTTTTATTCCTCTCGTATGTGACAGGACCAGCATGGTAGGGTATGGAGGTGACAAATCATCCTAAAGATTTCTGAAAAAGAGAGAGCTGACTTGGAAACCTCTCTGTTCAGTAATGATGATGAGAGCTGTTAGCAGCAGGCAAGAGATAGAGCCGGGCTCCCAGGACACGACTAGTGACGAGCAAGGGGCATAGGCTGCCTACAGACCCGGATTCCAGCTCCCACCCCACAGCTGCAAAGCTATGTGTGAGCCCGTGGGGAGGCAGCCTGGCCAGGACCTACTGTATGGACGGCTTCTCACTCTTTCCTTCCCTTCAGAGCGTGAATGAGTTGACGGGCCTCCTCCTAGAGATGAAGGCTGTGCCTGCCCTGGTTACACGTTTGAACTTAATCTCCAAGCAACAGAGTGGCAAGGAAGGGGCCTCCAGTAGGTGCTTTGATCAGCAAGGCAGGGATTTATGCCTCGCAAAAGAGGCTATAGAGAGTCCTGTTTCCTGATAGAGCGCCACCTAGGAACTAGGAAGTGCTCCCTCAGCTGACATAGAATCTTTTAATCCTGTACTTGCAAGCCTCTAGAACTTAAGAGAAACGGGGGGGGGGAAGGGGGGAGGAGAGAGAGAGAGAGAGAGAGAGAGAGAGAGAGAGAGAGAAACAGACAGACAGACAGACACGGAGAGGCAAAGACAATGAGAGAGACAGAGAGAAAGAGACACAGCGATACAGGACCAAAGAAGAATACAAGGAGGAGCAACGGAAGTGAAGAAGAAGCAGGGAGGGATAGAAGAAGGAAGAAGAATTCATAGTTGCTATTGCCAGATACTAGTTATGAATCATGCCAGAGATTTGCGATTAAGGAAACTCAGTCCTTGAATATCAAGCTCTCCAGGTATTCAGGACATCTGCTCAAACACCTCGCACATCCTAGAGGTTATTTTGTTTCTGAGATCTTTTCTCATATTAAGAGGACAAAGGAGATTACTAAGTCTTCTGCAAGTATGGTTCTATATGACCCCCTCCAGCTTTCTTCTTATTCTTATTTCACCGATTAAAACCACCTCATTCCTAGAGAATGTTTTCTGAGCGATGTTGATTGAGTACACCATTGAGGATGCTGCACTTCCATAAAGAAAAACTCACTAATATAATTCAGTCTGCAGTTAGTTCAAAGTGTGGAAAAGCTGTTTTGATCCAGTAAACTTCTCACACATTTGTGTCTTTATAAATGCGCCGTGCTCCAGTTGCCCTTAAACTCAATTCACAGGAGGAACAGAGTGGAATTTGGCTTCTTAGTGAATACTCCAACTTTGAACGTCCCAATTTATTCTTTAAAATGCTGTGTACACCTATGCCATCTATGATTCTAAATCGATCCTCTGCTCCTCTGCGTAAGATTTTGGCAGGACATAAGGCCAATGTGAGAAGCACTGAGAGGGCAATGCTGGTAGAAGAACAAGAAGATAGACCACTGCTGTGGTGACACAAAAATTGCATTTCACCTCAAGAGCAGAAATTTGGATTCGATCCTATACAGGTCAGTCTTAGCAAGTTCTTATTTAGAGGGTCAATGACTATAAAATGGTCAAGAGAAGGTATAAAATTTACTTTATTTTCGATAAAGCCCCCTATAAGTTAGATGAAAAATATGGGATACATTTCAATCTTGAAATAGTCAGGTCTGAAGATTCCATACTTCTCAAGTGAAGCATCAACCTAAGAAACCTAGATTTGCTATGCACAAATGTCTTGAATAATATTGACATTGGGAAACACTTTATTTCTAGATGGAAATACACAGCTGAAAATATTCTGGCTCTGTGATATTCCAAGGAATTGGCAATTGGGTTGTTCTCTAGAAAGCAGGGAGTATTTGAAAGAAAATTAGGTGTAATATTTCAATAAAAACCTTGTAAAAAAAAAAAAGTTTCCAGCCACCTTTGGCTGAGCAGAGGTGACTACTGAGGTGAAATGTACCAGTAAATCAAGAATGATGACAAGCTGGACTTTTAGCTGGGCATGGTGACACATGTAACAGCACATGTACTCTGAGAGGGTAAGGCAGGAGGACCATGAATTTGAGTCCAGCCAGGACAACTTAGTAACATCGTACCACAATTTTTTGGAAGAGATTCACTTTATTATGTAAGTAATACATTTCTTGATAAAGAGAATACCACCTCACCACTGGGCAAAAGTGCTGGGACAGCAACTGTACTGAGTCAGTCATACACAGATAGTCCTCTGTATCTGTGGTTTCTATATCTGTGAGTTCACCCATGGATCAAAAAGTCTTGAAAGACAAAAAAAAAAAAAAAAACAAAAAACAAAAACAAAAAAAACCTGCTTGTGTACTGGGCATGTGTGGACTCTTTTGTGATTATTTTCCAAACAGTACACTTTAGACACTATTTTGCAGAGCTGTATATTGCATTAGTTATTGTAAGCAATCTAGAAATGAATGTTACATAATTTGCTGCAAGGGTCTCAAGTGTATTAAGATTTTAGTATGCGTGGGAGGGGAAACTAAGCCTGGGTCCCCAGGGATGACTCCATTACACCAGAGTGAAACCTTTGGATTCTAGAATTGGTAAGGTCTTAGGATCCTTCCACTCCAACGTAATTTTGTTTGGTATAGATGACAAATCAAAAATATTAAAAAGAATAAAAGGAGTGAATATAAGTGGACAGATGAAACATGGAAGAAAAACTGCTAGCTAGCACTACTAAGATTCTCATTTAGTTACAGGGTAGTTGTGCAGCATGCGTGAAGAATCAAGGTGGAATTCCAGCACCAAGAGGTACAGGGGCCACCCCTCAGAGCGCCTGTGCCCAGGTGTGTTCAGGTCCTCCCTCTGTAGTACCTCCCATGTCTTCAATAGAAAACAAATGACAAAATTATCACTTTGGGCTATAAATTCCCTGTTAGTTGAGTCATCCTGTGGCCAAAATATTTTCTGGCTTTTTAAAATCTTTTTTTTGGAATTACAATGTTTTCTTTGAATGTCATTTTCATCGGTAGAATAGATAAGAATTTGTAATCTAAATGAAAGCACACAGCTAAGTAAGTGAGAGCCTCCCTTGCAGAAATCTGTGGAGCTGAAACTACTTGCCTTTTAGCTCTTCTAACAACACGAAGAAAAAGCATCATTGTCACTAAATGGAGCCACTACAAGAAGAGATAAGCCTAATAAAATAAATCAATAATCCTTCTCTGGTTTAATTAAATGATGAATTAGTAAATATTAAACTCACCATGCAATTGTTACATAATATGGACTATTTAACGATATGATGCTTTGGAACCCAAGACACTCAGATTGCAACACTGCATATGGTCATTGAGTTTTTTTTCTTTTTGTCTTTTTGTAATTATTTTTTAGTTGAGCCTTATTTTTTTGGTGACGAGGACCAAGCCCAGAGCTTCCAGCTTGCTAGGCAAGTGTTCTACCACTGAGATAAATCTCCAGCTCCTGGTCACTGAATTTGGTGGGGGGAAGTTAGAATTAAACATATATTTTTACCTCTCTAAATGACAAGGCTAAAACTAGGATAAATTACCTTCTATTTCCTGTTACCATAATAATGAGAGACAAGAATCAGTATTTGAAAAATAAATGAAACATTGGAGAAAGCTTTTATGAAATGATAAAGAAATTGTTTCCCATTATCTCATCTAAATACATAGGGTCAAAAGTCAGAAGTATGGATGACACAGATACATTTTTAATAGGGTATGCTTTGGTTCTCTGAATATGTAGACCAACCAGGACTGTCAATTGGTTTGTACAGATCCCCATGTTTTATAGAAGAGATGGAATTTGGAAATATCAGTATTTACAGAAGGATGTTTAGTCAGTCCTAATAATTCTTTGGAAAGAGAAGATAAGTGCAATTTTGACAGCTGAAGAGAAGCTGTCTCCATGAAGAACAGGCTCAGCAGGCATATGTATAAGTCTGAAGTTAGGCTTGGACAAAATCATCCCTCTTTTTGGAGGCCAAACTCATTGTATACCTCAATAACAGATTGCTCTTTAAGATAATAGTGAATTTTAAAAGGAGCTGTAGCTGATTGAATATCCACTTATCAGAGGTTGAAACCACAGATGAACTCCATGTTCTCTTAGGAAAAACTGGAAGACTAAGAATTTCTGGAAGCAGGGCCAGGTTTCCAGTTGGTCTGTGTCATGCTGACCCTGAGCTTGCTTCAGCAGTCGTGGTGGAGAAAACACAGCAGAAAACAAAACGTGAGAGGTAAAGAAACCTCAAGGAAGTGACAGAAAATAAAAATTGTCTTGTGCAGAAGTAAATTCTAAAAGCTATAACCAAAGAACAGAAAACCATCTTTTCCCCTTACATATAAAAGAGGACATCTGCCAACATCCAGAACTTGAGCAACAAAGACTATTTTAAACAAACACTGAGGACAAAAGATTTCTTATTCAGTCTCTTTTATGCAATATTTTGTTTTGTATAGTGATGGAAGAAAGAAAAGGACATTCTGTATAAAGCTGCACACTTGGAAATAAAATTACTTGGGCATCAGGTCACCCTATTGGTGCAAAGGTAGCAAGATCCTGCACATAACAGATGAAACCAAATATCTAAGAGGCACACTGAGCAATACCCCAAGTGGATGCTTCCCCAACTTAATTGTGTACTTGATCCACCTGTAATTCTGATTAAAACCCAGATTTCAGGTCAGCAGGTCTGAGACTGGCTAAAGCGGCATTCGTAACAAGCTCCTCAATTACCCAGTGCTCATAGACCTTCTGACACGCTTTCTGCAAACAAACAGGCACACTGAAGGGGACTGGAAAGGTCAGCCCAGATAAATTAAGCCAGTTATTGGGTTAATTCATGGGTTAATATCATGGGTTACCACAATAGCTCCATGGTAAACACAGATACAGCAAGCAACCAGCAGGCATAAACATTCAGAAGATCCAGTTGATTCCCCTTATTTGATAGCATTGTATACTAACTTCCTTCCCACTATAAACTGACTTCTTGTGTGTGATTTTCACTGGAGCAAATGGAGCACAACACTTGCATGCAGGATGGTGGTATGGACAAAACTCAGGCTTTGAGTTGAGAGAATAAGAACAATTTCATATGCTTCTGGTAACGATGGAAACATGAACAGCAGGCAACGATGATGTCAACACCAGAGAAAGATTTTTGTAAGGCTGTGTATAAAACCTTAGACTTTATGACAACAGGAAGTTTACTGTGTGGTTTATTACACACCAGATGATGTGCTTCATGCTTTCTATACCTTAGATCAATCTTACAAGTTGATAATGTGACCCTCATATTAACAGGTTATATGCCTAGCACTAGTTGCACGAGACCAAAAGCCATCACTCTCTGCAGAAGCTCCAAGTCTATTTCTTCTGCTATCCCAGGAGGCGAAGAGCCTTTCATTATCAGTGCTGCTGAGGTAGACACTTGGTAAATTGCAATTATTTATCCCAATTATTATAGAAGACTTTGGTTCACCTAAGTCAGATGACATGAGTCTTATCAACTTGCTAATATTGATTTCTTGAATCTAATAATCTGATTCCTACATTCCTGCTCATGCAAAGCCAACGGGGGGGGGGGAGTTTGAATGATTACTTTTATTGTTTTTTTAATTATTTAAAATCTTTTATTCATTTATTTATTTGGTAGAGGGTCTTGCTACGGGTTCCAGGGCCAGCAAGGCATGCTGTACCAGGGATTGAACTCAGGTTCTTGAGCTTGTCAGGCACTCTCTTGGACTACCAAACTATCTCCCCAGCCCAGCATACATTGTCTTAAGGTAAACAACTTACAAATGCATCATTTTGGCTCAGCATTTAATTTCCACTTGTGCATAACGATTATTAGATTTTTATTTTTTTTTATTATACACATTTGGATAGTATGAAGAAATAAAGAACATCAAGTATTGACTTTGTTTATGCAAAAACTTATACAGACCTGGGCAGGATAGAGAAGGTCAGAGGGCTGCACAGGGACTAAGCAGACTGCGGAGTGCGCACAGCCCTCACCTGGTGAGGTGCAAGGCGGAGCCACAGCAGAGGTTCGTGAGTCCCACCCCATCGCCGTTACTCTCTAACAGCAGGCCGGGAGCATGTCTCTGATGATGTCCCCAGTTAACAGAATAGCTGAAGCTAACCAGTCCCAGGATAAGTAGCAGACGTGCTGGTATTGTCTAACACATCTATTCAATTCCAACTATTTCCCTGCCCCCCTCTTTTACTTTTGACATTTGAGGTTTTCCTGTGTGTGTGGCAAGCAGGGAATGCACTTAGTCAAGAGGCACAGAAGAGGGACAAGAGGCTCAGCACGGACGCCAAGTAAGTACAGTCATGATGCACATACCGCCGAACAGGACTCAATGTGCTAATAGAAGGAGAGCTTTTATGGAAGGTCACTGTGTAGAGAAAAGCAAGACGCATGCTAATGCCGGTGCTGCTAGGGATGGCAGAACATAACTTTGGAAGTCCGGCATGTTTGATATCATACACCAAAAAGAAATGATGTACACGCTCCCAGCAATGAAACCTCCAGAACTGTATTTACTTACTACAGTACTTTAAAATGTCGATCTTCTTTTACTGCACAGAAAACTCTAGAAGGTGCCGTTATATATTCTATATCTTTGATGGCACATTTTTCTTCATTTTACTAAGTATTTTAATGACCTACAACCTGCTGTTCACCATTTTTTTAAAGAGGGAAAAATGCCTTGAGTGGTTGGCTATTCTGCGAGACCACAGTGCTAAAGACATAGCAGAAGGCCAGTGACAACCACACTAAACATAAGCAATAAGACATAGGCCCAAAGTGCTACAGCTCTTTTGGTAGGAGAGTAATAATTATGTTCTCTACAGGAAACTTTACAGCTCAGAATTTATTTTTCTTTTTTCTTTTTGTATTATTAGGGAAAGGTCTACAGAGTGTTCAGGGTCTCACTACTAGATCAGACTCATAGTGATCCGCCTCCTTACAGCCTCCCGAGAGCTGGGATTACAGGTGTGGGCTACCATACTAAGTCTCAATTGTCGTCTCAGTGTGCCCCAGGGGTTAGGGACGGCATGACAGGCCCAGGGATCGAACCTCTGGTCCCTGAGCCTGTTTGCAGGTGTTTAATTACAGCTCAGAATTTACATCTTAGTAATTTCTTCATTCCTCCCTTTACAAACCTGTAGCATTAAAAAGACCGCTAACACTATTCTCCAATTGACAAGGGGATGAGTTGAAATTGAGAATATTTGTTATTCATTTTAGCTTGGTTAATAAAAGGTAGAGCTAGAACCTGAAACCAGGAGTTTCTCATCTAGTCAAATGCTGTTCTCATTGATTTAATTTAAGCTGACAGGTACTGAAAAGTTTACCGTCTATTTTGCAGACAGATGTGTCGTATGACATTGTTTAAAGAATTAGAAAGCCCTCGTGTACAAGAGGACCTGTGTGAGATGGTAAACACACAAGGCAAGCAAAATCAAGCTTGGGCCTAGGAGTGACGGGCCAGAGTTGTGTGATACAGCAGCGAGCCTTCCATCTAGCGCCACAGTGCTGCCCCCAGCACCCTTCATTCCTACCTGCTCTAACTGTGCTCCTACTGCTCAGATGCGAAAAGCAGTGTTCACAAAATCTACATCTTATGTCAACCATCGAGTTTGCTAAAAACATAAAGCGAGCAAACAAAAACCCCGTCACTGCTGTCTAACATCTTCCTCTGTCATGGGTTATGTGGTTCCCCAGGATAGCCTAGCAGCTCCTGAGCACTTTTCTGGGGCCATAAAATTACTCTAGTTTCTCAGTGGGGAGTAGCAGAGTTCGAAAACCCAGAGGTTCCTCTGCACCGGCAGGATTCGTGCGTGTCAATTTCTTTCACACATCTCTAGGAATCAAATGTGCTGACATGTGTTTAAATAAATATGAATTCAATAAAATGAATAAATTAATGGCTCCTTTATGTCTATGATTATCAGTACTAATCGTGGTTCCTTACTGCGATTAGGAACCTATTACAGGCTCCTAATAGGCTCAGGAGCGCACACTGGCCGTGCGGTTCCCATGTCGCAGGAGACCTCTGCACCTCCAATGCGTCTTTCATTCGAAGGACACAGTGCACGTCAGCGCTGGCTGAGAAAAGTGACTGAAGAGGAGTGACAATGTCTTTTAATTTTAAGCCTACTTTTAACTAAATTTTTAATTTAAATAATTAGGCTATTAATTATCTTCGCTACAACAGCATTAGACTTTAAAAGATTTTTATTTGAAGCAGAAAAATAAGCTTAGGATAACAGCATAAATACTAATTCCATACTAATCCTTCAGTTATTTTAAAATGAAACTTCCATAATCTTCAAAGACCATAAATAACCCTGACTGCTTTTCAACGTCAAGTGAAATTTTAATCAATATCCATGTAAATTTACAGATACTTCAGCACATCTAAGTTAATTTTGCAAAACCAAGTCATTTCTGCAAAAGCAGGAAATATGGAAGTAATTCTCCAATAAATAATACTTGCTTTTTTAATAACTCAAAGATAGAGGTTTTTCAATCAAATCATACATACTCCTCAGCGCTGACCCTAAACAATCTATATGAAGGTTGTATATTTTATAGCATTGTGATAACAGGTTTAAACCTGTTAACGAAAAAGAGTCAGTGATAGTATCTCAAACAAGCTCACACAGACTTCAAAGGTTGAAGCAAATTTCAACGCTCCCATCTGGGAAGCATCAGTCCTTAGTGCTTATCTATTCTCTGGGTTTGTGGGGGGCCAGGGAGGTAGCTCAGCTGCCTAAGCACCTGCCTGGCGAGCCGAAGGTCATGAGTTTGATCCCTAGTAGAGAAAAAAATAATAATGTTCTCTAAGTTTATTTAATCTTCTGGCCATCACTTGTAGAATACGTGCCCTTTATTTTCTCCTCTTATTCTTTTAGATCAGAAACTCTCCAATGCAGCATCAGATCTTATTTACTACTCAGTCCCAGAATGATGGTGTTCAGTTTCTCCTTTGCCAGTTCTGGCAGGCCGTATTTTCCAGAGACAGCTGCACTGCTGTAGATTGTAGGCCGTCTGCTCTTAGTGTATGTGAGATCAACACTCCCCAGATGGCATCAATCCTTGACACTTGAGAGATGTGTCCATGTCTACTCTTATCCTTTCCTCACTTCTAATCTTCTTGGTCACAAGTACTTGTCTCAGCAGAGTATGACAAATGTGACAAAGGATGGCTGTTGAGGCTAGGTCACACAATACATAAAAGAAAATGCTGCGGTCAGTTGGTTTGCTGTCTCTGAAAGAGAGGACTGTAGAGAGGGAAACGAGACCCCACAGCCAACAACACTAACTTGTCACATGAGAGAGCACCCGTGGCAAATGGTCCGCCAGCCCCAGTCAAGCCATTAGATAATAGATCCCCAGTGATTATGGACCTACAATTTCATGATCCTCTCAGCATGAATGAACTGTGAAGGTATTAAACTTTCATTGCCATTTGAAGGCACCATCTCAGGTAATTTATGTGATAATGGATAATTAATACAGTAGTGTATTCCTAAAAGATAAAACCTATGAATGATCTGTGCTGTATGCAATTTGTTCAACACTACTCAAATTTAACATTTAGAAACTACCTTGCAAATAGGACATGCTACTTTAAAAAAATTAATCTATTTCAATAATTTTAAAATAATTTCATTTAAATTACAGTCAGAATGCTAGACTTGGAAAAACTATTCTAAGGCTACTCCATATCCTTTATATGAGGCAATATTTTTATCATTAACCATCATAGTAGAAAAATATGACAAGGTACAGAATACTAATGATCAGAATATAAACCAATAAACATCTATTTCCACATGTCTAGTATCTACAGCTTCATGTTTTATATGGTTCAAAGCTGAGAGGTTCACAAAGAGGATTTTGTGCATAAAGTAAGCATTAAGGATTTTAAGGTGAAAATCCATACTGGGTCCCCTAATTGAATGTCCATCGCCGACACTGAGCTGACACATACAGAGGCATTGTCAGAAGCTTTCAGGGAGCAGTGTACAGAGCTGCTCCATGACTTCTCCTCTGAGGTGTCACTGAGGGGAAAGTGATATTTCCAACAGAAGACTAGACATTTGAAATGGAAGCTGCTTCTCCTCTCCGGGAAGGAAAGTGGGGTTAAACCAATCAATGCTATTTCCTTGGTTGTGGACCTTCAATGGAATTTACTTGAATCCAAAGAGTTTAGATCTGCTCAACACTCTCCCGGGAGGACTTTTTTCACCTAAGGATGCCTTTGCCTACTGCCACGCCTCTGGGAGCGCTCTCCTCTTCCCCATCTTCTCCGCCTCCGCCTGCCTGTCTGTGTCTATTACACGGCTTGCTGCCCTTCTAATAGAGACCCAGATAATTCAAACCAGCAAATATTTATCTGTTCTCTACCACTTCTTGACCCAGTGCCACATCCTGGGGCATCACAATTATTAAAACAGTTTCTTCCTTTAATATTTTGTGGCAATTAGAACACATACTAGGCAATAGGGACTCAAGGATAAATAATGATAAAGGCTCTTAACACTAAGGAGCAGATAGCGTGTAGAAGAGACAGTTTTATATACAGAAATTCCCAGTCATAATGCAATAGGTATGTACGCAGTATTATTAGCAAGAGTCCGGGAGCTGCCTTGGGTCCTGCTGGCTAGAATTGAAGGATGGAGACAAAGCAAAAAGAGGAACAGAAACAACTCTAGACAAATATGTGGAACCAGGGATTGAACTAAGGCCCTTGCACTCGCCAAGGAAGCGCTGATACCACTGAGCCATCTCCCGGGCCCTAATATCTGACATTCTAAAACAGGATTAGGGAGGCAGATATAAAAATATAGGCCTTGACCAAAAGTGAAGCAAGGAGGACAACATCAGAGAGAAATTAGACTACATTTGAGTTGGATCTGAAAGTGGCAGCAGCAGTTCCCTGGACTGAAGAGGCAGGACAAAGGGAATGGGGAGGGGCGAGCCTTTCGGGGTGGGGGAAGCAAGGAAATAAGCACACACAGTCGCTGAGAGTTGACAGTTCTACAGAACGACTTACTCTGTTTACAAACTATCTTCGGTGGGCAGCTGACTATAACACGGACAGTCTTTGAACATAAAGCCAGCATCAGCTGATTTTTCTCCCTTGGGCTTCATAGAATTTTCTCCCTAAGCACGGGCAGTATAAAATTACCTGACTGAGAACAATGACATTACCAACTGCTTCCTTTGAAAAGAGATAGAGAGAAAGAAAAGGAAAAGGAAAAGAAAACCAACCCCTGACTGCTCTGGCAGTGCTTCTGTGAGCCTTCCGGGTTCATCTCCATCTTCTTATTAGACTTTCTATTGCCTCCTTTACAGTGATCTTTGCCACCAACACAGTATCAAAGCTTGCAATAAAAGTCCAGAGGTGTGCATTAGTTTTTACCTAATAAGCTGAATTCTACCCTAGGAGGAAACACTGTTATTGTCATAGAGAACACAGGAATAAAAATGTGCAGGTTTGGCAGGATATGTCTATATAAAGAAGTGCTAACACTAGCAGTGCTGTAGCCTGGGTTTTTCCCACCCTTTTCTGCAGAGAAGATCTGTAATTCTCTCACTGGGAAAGCATGAGTGTGGAGAACAACCCATTCACAACAGGAATGTGATGGAGTCACCCGTGTGACTGTCTACTATTTCCACTGGAGATATTTGCAGAAAGAATACCTATCAAAGACCAGCTGCCCACAGGCCACATTCAAAATCCTAGGCATCTTTTACCTTATCTTACAACTAATTGGATAACAGTTAAAAATTTAAGGCCCAATTTTAGTGTTGTGATTTCAACCAGATAATTTGTCTGGAAAGAAAAGAATTCTAAAAGTAGGGAAGCTCCGTCAAGTAGACAGTGTTACTAGGCTGGCAATACCTTGCCTGAGCCTCCCAGCTATCTTTTCAAAACAGGGGAGAGCCATCAAGGAAACTTTTCCTTGAATAATGTTTCAACATCAATTTAATTTTGGCATTTAGGAAAAGAAGCATAGAGTGTGGATGAAGACCTGTATAATGCGAAGGACAATTCTAATAAGAACCTTTAGGCCCATCTTGGCCAATTTACCACATATATGATGCTAGTTTTTCTGCAAATTCTGAGAAATCATTTTAAGAATGTTCAAAAGAATTTAAAAAGAGTACTTGACACTTCACAAGTCCTGAGTGCCCTTAAAGAATGTGACCAATGCTAAAAAGGATGGAGGGGTTCTTGAATTTTGTATTAGTTGTTTCTAAAACATAAATGGGACTAATAATGGTAGAAAGAAAGCTGTATTTAATGAAGACTTCCTATTTTCAGGCACCTTGCTAAGCACTCCATGCGTGTGCCATTTTTCATAATTAAACAATCTCGTAAGTTACCGCTTCACACATATATGAGAAAATTAGTGTTTAGTCATTTCAAAAATCTGTCAAAAATAGTATGTCCAATAAGTAAAGTCAGACCTCAAATTTATATGTCTGATTCTGAAAAATCCCTTTCTTATTAGACATTTGCTAATCAAAGAGGATCTGTCAGCTTTCAGAATCCAAGACTACATGTGCAGATCAAAAGAGCCTTCACCTGTTTTTTGATATCTCTCATCAAAACAAATCAAAATAGCCCATTACCATCTTCTCCTGACAAATATTATTACGTTATTTTGAAACACATGTTACATCGTCTTTTTTCATATGGAACCTATGTATAGCTCTTTTAAAAGTTTTCACATTATAAAGACTTAGAAGCACAATAACTTTTATCAGATTTATGTATTGATTACTATTTGAAAGCAATGAGTGTGTGAAAAAATTCCAAAATGTGCAGAATAAATTGAGACATCCATAAAACTGGAAATAAGGCACAAAATAGATTTTTTCTTTTTTTAAAATTATGTATTTAGTACAGGGTCTCACTACACAGATCAGACTCATAGTAATCTTATTTTCAGCCTCCCAAGCACTGGGATCACAGGCATGTGCCACCATGCCCAGTCTCAGTCACCATCTCAGCATGCCCCAGGGTGAGGGTCAGCACAGCATGCCAGGGTCTGAACCCCAGTCCCTGCATCTGCCTAAGCAGGCGCTTTAACCCACTGATATATAGATTTTTCTGCCTTAAAGAATCTTAATATTATTATATATGGGATACTGAACTGTCTGCTTTTAATTATAAGTGTAAAAATGATTTTCATCTCAATTCATTGATATGAAACAGAATAGAATGAAAGATGTTTAACACCTCATACTGGTTTTGACCCAAATCCTGCCACCCACCAAGCTTTGCCTGTTATCCCTCCTGGACGCAATCTTCCTGAATCATCTATGTTAATTGGTTGGGTATTCTCATCTTTAATGGCTTTGTCATTGTGTCCATCTATTTTGGGAACAGTGTGTTGAGTACTGACTGAGACCACATGAGTCTCATTGCCTGGATCGATACCACTGACCCAGCTCTACTGTGGAAACTCAGAAGCTTGTTCCATTTTTCTGAGCCTCTGTCCACACCTCTGCATGGATGAAAAGATCAACCCCACGATGAAGTTAATAAACTCAGCATAGTGGCTGGCACAGGAGCCTTCAAAGTCGTCTATGGTTGTTTTACAATACAAGGCTTATCCTTCTCCTTAACTCTATAGTATTTATGTTACTTAAAATTATAATTATCCAAATCTATCTTTTCTTTGTCTTTTTGTAGAAACCATTTATAGTGTGTTACAAATCTCTGTTAATACCTATCTCACTCCATGAACCTCTGCGGTTCTTGTTGTACCACTGAGACTCCCTAAACAAGAGAATGTGAAGCCACCGTGCATGTGAGTACGCGCACATGAACACACAGAATAGGAACTTGAGGGATGTATTTCTTCTCTGTGTGTAAACCATTAACATTTCTTATTTAAGATTTGAGAAATTAGAAATTAAGCATTGGAAGCTTAGTTCAGATATAAGTAAAAGGGTGATTGTAAATTCTTATCTTGGCAACAGGTAGTGAGCATATATTTCCACTCATAATGTTTCGGTGCAGGTAAGAAACACAAATCTGTAGTCTTCCATACAAACAGAAACACTTCCAGAATTAGCAGGGAAACAGTTGGCCCCAGCAGGTATCAGCTGTGCACTTTCAGGCATTATCCTATGCTGTAAGCTTGACGCGCTTTGTAGAGAAGGGGGATGTGATACCGTGTCTTCTCAGCCAGGATGGAGAGTGAGGGTCATCCCCATGAGGGACTGGGCGCGGGGCCTGGCTGCGATGAATTAGCCATCATTTCAACATGAGGCCAATATGTGCTGCTGTCAATGAGGCAGAGCCTTACTTTTCTGGCTTTCATTACCAATGATTTCACTTAATTATCGATGAATAGATGTTTCACTAATCCAAAATCGTATCAGGTGGGGTGGAGGGGAGAATACAGAGCTCAAACCACTATGCAAATCAAGGCAATGCCAGTGAGTGATGGGCAAATCACAACCCCAGGAGGAGAAGCGTGGCACTTCACACGGGCCTTCCCACTGACAGCCTCGGTAAGAAGGAGCCCACACTTGCACTGGGGTCTGCAATATCAGGTGCGCACCAGACTGCACTCGGGCTTCACTCCAGGTCCATGTCTAAGGGTCAAGAGGAGAAGAATCATGTGCAAGGACAACAATCTGGTTAAGGAAGATAAAAGGAGACTGTTTTCTCAGGGAGCAGACAGCACTGTGCAGGATAAGGGCTTGTGTAATGTTTCTAGAGGGCTTGTGTAATGTTTCTTACCAGGATTCATTCTTGATAAACAAGGTAAAAGTAAAACTCCACCCCACCCCCACCAGGAGGTTTGGATTATTAATGGTTTGCCTTAAGATGCAGGAAGTTGCTTAATCTTTTTGAGAGTTAACTTAATCTCAGCTTTAGAAAATTACATGTTTTGTGCACTGTCCATTTTAAGATTCTATTGAAGTACTATTAACAGGCAGGAGACTGCCAGCCCGTGCAGGCTGAGGCACAAGACATGGTGTGCAGGAGGGAGGTGCTGACTTAAATTAGTGTGAACGTTGTTCTTAAACAAAGTGTTTGTTTTTATGAGATATGTTTATCAAACATAAAGCTTTTTCTCCTAACATTTCTTTGGACTTTTTATGTTTCTTTTTCCTTTCCCTGCAATTCTCAGAATCCCAGAAGGATATGTGTGCCCAGTGATAGAAGTAAAGTTTAAGTGACTATAAAGTCTTGTTAACCTTAATAAATGTTTCGATTTTAGACCGTGAAATAAGCACCAGAAATTCAGTCAGAAACCTACAAACAAGTTTCTTTAAAAACCAGTGACAAACTATCACATTTTCACTAAGCACGGCACTGGCACTGTTTTTCCTGAGGGGATTACTGTCCGCCTTTCCTCCGACTGCCCCTGTCTTACAGCCAACTGACTTCCTCATGAAGCCATGTTTCATAAGAACACCAAGAAATTCCCAGCACTCTGGAGACTGAGGTGTTTGTAGTATCTGTTCTTTGGGGGACACTGTTGGTGGTTTCTTATTCTTTAATACGGAGCTTCCATTCGCCACGCTCCCTTATTGACAAAAGCGTCCTCATCTTCTTTAGGAGTCCAACCTTCAGCATGACCGTGACATCGTCAGCCCAGCCCTACCTTACACAAAATCTGCGTGTTGTCATTTCCTTGGTGACTCATTGATTCCTTGTTGCGCCCACGTTTTAATTTGGCTTGGTGATAGAAAAAAGAAGCCACTTTCTACGTCTGTCCTGAGCGGGAATGCATGTGGCCTTGGCTCTGGCAATCTTCTGTGGCCATGAAACTAACGAGGGGCTGGCTCTGCCAGTGCTTAGAAAGCTGAAAAAGAAATCCGTATCCGTGGCAGCAGCGCTGAGCTGCTGACTGTACCAAGCTAGGAAGCTCACTCCACATTCGGAAAATAAAACTTGTCAGTGAGTAAGGTTTGAGCAAGGACTCTGTTACTTTCAGTAAAAAGTGTCTCCTGGTTTCATGAGAAGAACAGATTGCAGAAGAGCACTACAAGGTCTGTGTTCAATTTGCGAGAGCAGCACAGGTACCAGGAAGGAAGCTGAACGGGTCAAGAAGTACTATACTTTCATAAACTAGTGTGTATTTTGTTAGAATTGCAACACATCACCTAGTGAAATCAAATTTCCTCCGCATGTGTCAAAATCAGTGATGTCATAATCATGTACAAATACCATTTTGAAAGTTAGAAAGGTGAATGCATTTTGTGATGGTCATTATAGGCAAGCTATTAGATGAAACATCCCTTGAATCATTCTGCTTTTGATTCTGGGTACTCTAAATAGGTCTACATAGCCCTTCAATTAGTAATCTTGCTATAAAAAGTTACACAAAGCAGTTTAATGTTATTTAGAAAGCTTCAATTCTCAAAGTGTCACTTAAATATTTATGCTAGTGCATTGGGCACATTCTTAATTTATTTATTTAAAAGTAGGAACAGCAACTTATTATAATTCTTATTACACTGTGGGAGGCTTTAAAATAAGCTTACACCTTTTGTTCCTATAAAAGGAACAAAATTTACTATCAAAACAGTAAAAAGGATCAAAATTTGTTGTTTTCTTTCTTTTTTTTTTTTTTTTGCAGAACCGGAGGTTGAACTCAGACCCTTGCACTTGCTAGGGAAGTGCTTCTTCCACTGAGCCATCTCCCTGGCGCCTGTTGTTTTCTTATTGTCAACAAAACAGACCCATAAATCTACCTTTCAAATGAATAACATAGGTATATGTAGTTACCTCAGGAAATTATATCATATCCTCTTTTGACCCATTTTTCATTGATCTAAAATGGGAAGTAGATGATCAGAGATTAGAGTTGCACAGTGATCAGCAACTCGTGTGTTGGAATTCAGCCTTCTTTTGGCAGATTTGATTTTCACAAGTAAAACTCTTGTCTGAAAGTGACACCTACTAGAAATAAACACGCAGAACATACAATGATAACATGATCAAGCAGTAGCTCATCACATCAGTTGGATTTCTGAGAAAGAAGGCAAGTACAATAGGACAGAGCATCAAGAGCCTTGTGGTTGTTATGTAACACACTTCAGTAATCTCTACCCATGACCACGCACAAAAGAGACATCAGTAGCTTTCCTGCTGAGATTCATTCCAAGAACTAGAATTCAGCATTGACAGCCACTCATCAGACCTTGGAAACAGCCTATGGAATGGCCCCTTTAAGGCGCCACTGCTCTACTGTAATCGGTTACTTTCCCATTGCTCTTGTTGGCTCATTTGCCCTGTAAGAATATCTGCAAAAGGTATATGTTTAATATATGAGTTAAAACCAAGCAATAAGGGCCAGCCAAATAGCTCAGTGGATTAAAGTGCCTGCAAGCAGGTGCAGGGTCCAGGGGTTCGATCCTCAAGCTTGCCATGCCCGTCCCACCCCCAGGGCATGCCGAGATGGCAATTGAGACTGGGTGTGGTGGCACAATCTAGTAATCCCAGCACTTGGGAGGCTGTAAACAGGCGGATCACTATGAATCCGATCTGGTAGTGAGACTCTGAGCACCCTGTAGACCTTTCCATGAAATACAAAACACAAGCAATAAAAAAATCCAGTAATTTATAGTTCTTCAAAGCTACTGTTAAGGTAAAGCTACTTTCCTTCCTTGCCTGCTTCTTATTATGTGATAGCTCCAAGTGAGAATAAGTCTTGCATTTTCAATTTGGCTGCCTGAAGTTATAGGTGTCCTCAAAGATGATTATTTTCTACCCCAAAAAGCTCTTGAAAACTACACATTTACTTTCAGTTACATATCTCAATGTTAAGCATTTATCCTGTGGTTTTTCTTTTGGCTAGGATTAATGGAGCATAGTAATGTTCAAGTCACATTACTCAGAAATTCTGATTAATAGTAACGCATTATTGATTAAAAAATTGGCAACAAGTTATTTCTTGCTCGAAAAGATAGTTTTGTAGGCAATAATTTTTCAAAGTAAGAGGTCTATATAGAAGATAAAATGTTATATATAAAGACATGAATGACTAGAATTTCCTTAAACTTAGGCACATGTATAAAATAGGATAATTTAATATTATTTTCACTTGAAAACTTTATATTCTTTTTTTTTCTTTTCTTTTTTTTGGGGCAGAACCAGGGATTGAACTCAGGTCCTTGCACTTGCCATGCAAGTGCTTATTCTGCTGAGCCATCTCCCTGGCCCCTGAAAACTTTATATTCTAAGGTCCCACATAGTTTAAATTTTCCTATATTAGATTTAGATCTTGAGTTATCTTCCAGAAAGAACTGTTACTATTTCTGAGCCCCAACAGGGACCCTTGAAGAGGCAGATTAATTAGTGTATCTATTAGTTTGTAGCAAACTATTAGAATGTAAAACAATAGACACGTTCTTTGTCCATCTGCATGCCTTCACAAGCAAGTTGAAGATACCCCAGTGCTTTTATTGTGCATAAATTCTGTAGATCAATTAGTGTGAAATTTATAGTTTACACTAATTCATCAGGGGCAAAGGGAGTGCACAATTACCTTGACTTATTAATTCAGCATTTTATAGCAAATTGCACATATTGAGTGTTTTTCCCAATAGTAATCATACTCATGCTTCATAGGAGGAAAATGATCTGAGTAGTAATAACACGGACCTCTTCAAATCCTCAATTTACACAATGCTTTAAAGATCATAAAAAAGAGAATGCGGACAGCTTGTACCTGCATTACTTACTACTGCTGTCTTTCTAGTGAGATGTCCCCTTTACTATCACCTTGTAAATCACGATCCACACACTGCTCACCCTGACTGATCACATGGCAGAACAGGTTTACACTACACCTGATGATAATCCTGAAATGTAAGCAATGCTTGGGCCCACAGGAGAAAGAGCTCAGAACAAAGAGCAGCAGCTCAAGAGATGCAAACGTATCGCGAGCGCACATTATCTAGGCTTTTCCTTTAGTGTAAGAAAATCTCCGCTAGCAGATTTGCATTAAGCTGCTACATATTATAGAACAGAACACCCTAGATGCTTAAAATGGGCACTGGAATGGTAATACACACAAAAAAACAATCCTGTATGGCTGATAGGAAATAATTATAATTACCTTCCCTCTGAGCTTGAACTGCAGATACAAAGAAATAAGTCAATGATAGTGTAGCCTGAGGAAACTAGAAGTGCAAGAAAGAGTACCGACCACATGACACTGACAACTCATTTCGATGGCAAAGATGCTGTTATGGAAATAGCAAAACAGGAACAAAAAAATGGCGTGGTGGCGCACGCCTGTGACCCCAGTGCTGGGCAGATCGAGACAGCAGGATCCCTGTGAGTCCAGCTGCATAGCGCGACCCTGTACCACATAAATAAATAAATAAATAAATAAATAAATAAATAAGATTTTTTAAAAATTGATTAAAAAGAAAAATAGTAACAAGAACCCAACACATGTCTGTAATCCAGCACTTTAAGAATATGAAGCAGGTCTGGAATTTTAAGCCCTGCCTGGGTGACCTGAAGACACCCGGTAGGTAGCAGAATTTAAAAATGAAAGGAAATGGTTGGAGATATAGTTCAGTGTGAAGGCCTCGGTCCAATCCCTGGTAGCACACATGTGCACACACACACACACACACACACGCGCGCGCGCGCCACACACAGGCAATGCGGCAGCTCACATAGCTGTCAGTTTTGGACAAACTTCCAATTACCAAGTCAAAGTCTACTTGAAGTTCAATTATATCCATTAGCGGTCATCCAGTGATTTTCCCTTACTCCTATATTCTTTCACAGTGTGGCCACAGGCTAACATCTATTGGTGTAAAATGTTCATATTTCTCTTGAACATGAGAAATGTTCCTAACTTTTTTTTGGCTGAACCAGGGATTGAGCTCAGGCCCTTGCACTTGCCAGGGAAGCGCTTATTCCACTGAGCCATCTCCCTGGACCCCCTTCCTAACTTTTAATCAAAGGACTTAATGGTACTACAACCCAAAGAACCTAGTAAATTTTCACATAAGGAGGACATTTGTTATTCTTCATCTTTTGCATAGGGTAATACTTCTTACTGTAGATCAAGCATAATCACTAATGTTTTGGCACTCACAGAGCCAGTTGGCTTCTTTGACTCAGTACCCATTAGAGTTGGGTACTCACAATTCAGTGTCTAATATAAATCAACTCTGTTTTTGGTGACAGCACAGCATAGAAGTAACTAGGATGAAACTTAAGTGTTGTATGATACAGCGGAATTTAAGTAGAGATCAAAATGAAACCGAATGTGTTGACTCCGCATTGATATGGAAGACATCCAGGAAATTCTCAATTGGCAAACAAGTAAGATCCTGACCCTGACTCTGATATTTTGTTTCATTTAAAGATAGTGCATGCATCTCCAACTTTTAATTCCATGTCTCTTACAGAAGTTCCACATGTCTCATTCTTTCTGTGATATTTCTCTAAAGAGGAGAAAAGAATTGCACTACTTTTAATCTCTTAAAACCTCTCCCATAGGATTTTTTTTAATCTGAACATGATAATCCCTGTGTAAGACTGGTTGAACACAACTACTTCCACCATACGCAGCTATAAAGACTCACCCCCCACTCTTACTGCCCACAATGAAGATCAGGCAATCTCCCCTTTCAGGGGTAAGAGGAGGGGATACTATCAGGTCTGGATTTGCGATTCAAGTAGAAGGACTGTGGGCTACAAAACACCATCTCCAGTGCTCCATAATCTGCTCTTGGTACTTTCTTGTATTTATAAATCACCCTTCACATTTCTCTACTGAATCCCAAATACAAGCAAAAGAAACATACTACATTAAATCAATCGTGACTTAAACACACTATGAAATGAATCACAGACGCACCTCACACAGTGAGATGGAAAAGCAGGTATTTCAATTCCTATCCATGACACCGTGTAGGGCAGGCAGCAAGGCAAGCAGGACGGCCCGGTGGGGCCAGGCACAGCGCAGGCAGCAGAGCCAGCAGAGCAAAAAGGAGAGCTGAACAACAGGCTTCCCCGTCGAGTGTGTGCTCCGCCTCACCCATACACAGCCTGTGCTCTTCTGGATAACGAAAGCCTTCTGGGACTCCTATGAAATTAAATCTCAAAAACTTAACATTAATTTAAATAAATTAAATTATAAATTAAATCTCACAAAAATGGCTTCTTTTTTCCAATGCAGGTAGAAGACAAGTATTCAACATAAGTATCCAAGAAAGCCATTCCTTGAAATGTACCTTTAAAAAACCCCAAACTATGTGATACACAGTCTCTAAAATTCCTTGAAACATATCTTTTCCTCTCCAATCACTTTTTAAAAAATCCTTTTATTCCATTAGTTGATGCCAAACCATTTCAAACATGAACGATGTATTTCGGGCTATGCACATGGTACATGGAGCAGACTCTTTGGATAAATGGATAATTTAAATTAGCTAATGCAAAGAGGTGCTGTGGCAATTTATTTTCCTAAATAAGGTGCATGTAGGTCTCTGTGAAATTTGAAAATCAATTATTCAAATTCTGGTTTTCAACTTTTTTGAGGTAAACAAAGCAAATCTCTTTCCCCACTGCAACCAACTGTTGTGTTCACCACTTTTCAGGCCTGTATTTTTAACGTGACTTCAGATCTTTTCTATATTTTTTTATTGACTATTATGGCACTGCACTTTTTTAAATCAAAAATAAGCCCATGAGCTGTTTTTTTAGTCATCTCAATGTAGAAAGGTCCTTTCTGATGTGAGACGGCTTTAACAAAAGGAGGACAGGTATAGCGGTTCAGACCAGAAATGACCTGTCCTAGGAATTTTTTTTTTCCTGGTAAGTAATTGTATCCAGCTCATGACCTGAAAGAGGCCTTATAATTTAAATTCAAATGGACTCTAGTTTTTGCACAGTCATATATGTTGAACAAACATTACTACAGTAGCCAGTATTTTGAAATGAAATAAACATTTGGAAATTTATAGGCATACAAAGCACGAATAAAAATAAAATCTTCACATATACCGAACAAGAAGGGCAATGTCTAGAAAAACTAAATTGTTAGAGATGAAGATGCAAAGCTAGAACCTTGCTCATCAATTAAGCATGATCAATTCTGAGAAATGGCCTCTAAGGTCACATCTGCACGAGCCCTGAACACATAAGAATAGCAATTCTACCCTTCCAATGAAAATAGCAGAAAGTCATAGAGTTCTTTACCCAGTAATTTTATGTGATACAAAAATGTCCTCAAGCAGACGTAATAAAATGAAGATGAATCCTATGTAAGTATTCCAGAAAGTCAATGGATAATTGCCTGAGAATAATTCCTCTACAAAATTGCTATAAAGCCGCGCTTTGCTAGCAGTGAGACTTTTATTCCATTTGAAAGTAAGGCATTTCCACCTAGTGCTGATGGAAGTATAAACTGGTGCAAGCTTCCTGCAAGATAAAGGCCTGAAAATGCAATGATGTCTCATCTCAGCAAGACCTTGTAGAATTTATTCCTCAGGAATTGACCATAGATGACAGAGGATAAACAGGTAGAATATTATTCACATATATCAAGAGATTTTTTCTTTTCCATTTTCTATCATTATTATTATACATTTTCTTTGCTTATTCTTCTCCTCTGTTTTGGGTGTTTATCCACCAAATTTTTACTCAAGGAGTGATTATCATC
>NW_004524581.1:1308313-1314244 GCF_000260255.1 Octodon degus | reverse complement strand
AAAATTATGGAACTTCACGAAACAAAACAACAGGAATTCAACAATAGTTGCTGTACTGTATAATACTGTCTTCCAATTAGTTGTTTAGATTACCAGATATAAATATGCAAAATTGGTCTAAAAAGTTATAATAAATTAAAAGGGATGAAGAAAAGAAAAAAAAAATTAATCATCAACTGCTCCCCTTGGTGGACCAGCAGAAATCAGCAGTACAATTATCCGAGTCACCCTACATACACAAGGAAATGTTTCTCTCCCCGCCCCCTGTTTTTTTCCTCATCCTGGTAGGCTAGTAAAAAACTGGAAATATTCCAAATTTTTACAGTAAGACATTATTTATGTCATGGTGTTTTCCCACATAGAGTTCTGAAAGGGAGCTACAATGACGATATGGAAGAATGCTTAATTACACGAGAATATGCTAATTACATACATTGGATAAAAGTTATTTTTTAAAATAGCACATGCCATCTGAATTCTTCATCACGTTAGTGATCAGAAATCAGGTGTAATTTTCCAAACCCCTGCCCGGAAGAGCTAAGGAGGATCTTAGGATAAGTGGAAGAGAAATCTGCTCTAACTCGTGGATTGTGGAAAATGGACTGCTGTTGGGTCTGGTTGACTATCGATAGGCAGTGAGTGGCGTGGCCAGTCTGGAATCTAGTGAATGCAACTTACAGTGCTTAATAGAAGTCTTTATTCTTTTAGTATAAAAAATAAACTAAATAGTAGAAGATGGAAAAAAAATAAATAGTAGAAGATGAACAATGCTTGATCTCACTTGCCGCTGGAATATAAGCATTCATATACTTTCCTGGACTTCTCTAGATGAAAATTAAAAATGCACAGCTCTCCAATTACAGAATGCATGATCTTCCAAAAGCACAAGTCAAACTTATAGTGTTTGATTGTTCACAGCAAATTCTTCACAAACTCAAAAAACTTGAACCTTTAAAGCAAGTGAAGAATAATGTGAAAGAAATTTTAATTCATGTTTATTCCAAGTGTTAAGGCTTTTGAAGGTATCATATTGAACATAGAACTTAAAAATAAATTTAGCAAATTTTAACAGTACTCATAGGAACTCCACTCCCCTAATTTAATGTTTCCTTAAATGTAACAATGAAATAGATCTGTGCTACTTAGGACTTCAAGGCCTGGCCTATTAGCAAGTCGGTCATTTCTCAAGGCAATCATATTTCATTCTGAAAGTTTTCAGTTATTCTCTAAGACAAACTTAGCATTGCTCCAGATATTCTTTGTGGGTCACTCTTGGAAAATTCTCTTACAAAAGAAGCAAAATCTGTACTCTGTTACATGAAACATTTCAACCGCCCATCATAAGTCTGATGGCTGCAACTGAGTCATAGGATCACCGGCCTCACATCCCAAAGAGCCTTCAGACTTTTCTGAAATGATGCTGAGAAGGAACAAATGGTCAGTTCCTTAAAATAAGGGAACCAAACTTCTCCCCTAGCCATTTTTCTTGACTGAACGCATGTGTAAGCATCTCATTACACATAATTCACGGAGGTTGTGCTGGGTGCAAATTCTGACCCAGTTTCTATGGTCCCTGAGGAATGTACTTAAAGGACAGCTAGTTCAAAGTAGCGGAGTAGCTACTGTGCCACTTCTTCCCACTATGCTTGTCTCAGTGAAGCCAACAACTGGCCTAGAAACCCTGTTTTATTCTTATTTATTTTTTCAGAGCTAAACTCAGTTGCTTTGGCTAAAGCCTGCCCACCTGTGCCCCGAAGTATACTTTGGCTGCTATTTCAAATATTCTAGAGTTTTCCACCCACACATGACAACCATAAGTCTGATTTTACTTTATAATACCAAAAGCTAATAGCATCTCTGTCAGTGAAAGGATAAAGAAATTTGTGCCAGGTATGACTGTGATGACAACAGGTGCAGACAGATGCTGGTTTTAAGAATTTTGAGGCCATGAGCCTGAGGCAAACAGAGGCCAAGGTGAATCAACAGTGCATGACCAAGTCAGAGGAGAGGATGGGACAGTGTGCTGGGGCTTCCTCTTTGTCTCACAACAAGCCAGGAAGTCTTTGCTTCTGCACCGGAATTTAATATAACTTGGGAAGAACTTAATTCAGCTATGCTGTAATTTCTCTCCAATCGATATTCTAGTAGTCTAATATTCCTTCCCTAGACTTTATTTCAAACATATCTTGGCAGTTTATGGATTAAATGTGGGAAATAAAACCACTGTTTATAATATTTTGGTGGGAAAAATCTGTGTGATTTTCCAAGTAACTGACTTTTACAAATGAATTATTAAAAAATTATCCATTCATAAAAAAGCCTGCACCCACACATTTGGTATCCAGCCACAGTTCTAGGCGTATATGAACTACTCATTACCTGTGTTGAATGACATTGAATTAAATAGAACTCAGATACTGCCATAAAGTAAGGTGACATCTCTGTAATTCTAAAGGAATTTGTCTTTTCTACTTTGTCATTCTTGCTTCCAGCCAGTGTCAGGTCAAATCCTGACTTCTACTACATAGTACCCAGTTCATTCAGTTTTTATTCTGTTACATAAGATCAAAGAGTAAGAAAGTAGACCAGAAGTTAACATGATATCTGTAGGAAACAGTAAGCACGTCTAAAGAGAAAGTCTGCTGGGGAAGTTGGGCATTGTTATCAGCAGACACCAGGACTAGTTAGGCATGGCGAGATAGGGGTGGGGGTAGGAAGAGGGCAGTAACCCCAGCTTGGTCAGGAAGAGGACTCCCCCTTTCCTGGCTCCTGAACTTCCTCCTCTGTTCCTTTCTCTTATTTTCTGTCCCTCTGCTTTTCTCTTGCTTGTTGTCAGTTTCATCTTTCATTTTCTGTCTTCTCCTTCATCTATTCTTCCTCCTCTTTTGTCTCTTTCCTCTCACCTGTCCTTTGGCCCATGGCTTGTCTTCCAAATGCCGGCTCCATCCTGGAAGGCCTTTTTTCTGGTCTCGTACCCAATCTGATATATATGTAAAGTATGCTCAACACTCTCATTTAGGGATACAGATTAGCCAAACAGAACATTGTTACAAACTGATGCAGAAGACCCCAGTGAAGAAGTTGCATGATTGAAGACCAATGAGATCAAAAAGAAAAAAACTAACTGCCAGCTACCAAAACTGTATCTTAGCTAAGATGTCTGCCTGGCTCCCCCAGCTCCTGTCTCTCTCTCCTTAGTACAGAAGATTGAACTAAAGGTCTTCACACTGAGCTATATTCCTACCCTTCTTATTTTTTAATTATGAGGCAGAGTCTCGCTAAGATGCTCAGGCAGGGCTTGTATTTATGGTCCCCCTGGCTCAGTCTCTTAGGGTGGTGAGATTATAGGAAGGCTCCCCCAAGCCTGGCTCAGGGTTTCACTTTGACCACAATTTTGTATGTATATATCCTTCTATTCTCTTCCTTGATTTCCTCAGAACACTATTATTTTTTGCATATTTTAAAATTTCAATGTATCCCTAGCCTTAAAAGCACTCTGAGGTCCTGTTTTAATCTACCTGCTTTGTTTTCCATTTAAGGGTATAACTCTCATCTTCTTCCATAAAAGTGTTCTGAAACAAAGGATTATTTTTTTAGCTTACCCTAACAATAACAACTTTTAAATTCATATCCACCTAGAGGCTCTGCATCCTTTGTGTGAAATAGTTTAATTTTTAACCTAAAAAAGTGCAATGATTGATTCTTGCTAAGAAATTTTCAAAATCATAATGGATAAGGTTCCTATAGTTATCACTATGAATTAGTTATATCTTAGATACCAAAAAGTGAAAAAAAATGTGATGGATACAGTGCTTTAGAATATTCTAAAAAAGAATTCTTGCTTCACTTCCATTTTTTAATAGTGACCTTTCTTTTTATCATGAATTGAATTTTGCCCAGTGGCATTTGTTTGACAGTAGACTTGGTCTGATTTTATGTGGAACATACTGGTACAAGTTTAATACCTGATAAAGGTTTAAACAGTACTCAAATAAAGGCAAATTTTTGTAATGAGAGATAGATGAAACATATTTTATTAGGTGTGAGAAATATTAACCTTAAGATATATGTTTACATACTTCCCCTACCAAGACAATTATTACAGTACAAACAAGAAAAACCACTGATTACCAGTGGTTTTTTTTTTTCGTTGTTGTTGTCATTGTTTTTTTTGTTTTTGTTTTTCATTTTTTTGTATTTTAGGGCAGGGTCTACAGGATTTTCAGGGTCTCACCACTAGATCTGACTCCTAATGATCCGCCTGTTTACAGCCTCCCAAGAGCTGGGATTACAGGCGTGTGCCACCACGCCCAGTCTCAGTTTCCATCTCAGCGTGCCCTGGAGGCAGGGCCGGCATGGCAGGGCCAGGGATGGAACCCCAGCCCCTGTGCCTGCTTGCAGGTGCCTTAATCCACTGAGCTCTTTGGCAGGTCCAGCATTAGTTGAGAGTGCTACCCATTTTTATTTTTGGACTATTCTTAAGGGAAAGTGGAACTAGTTCCCAAAGCTCTTCTCCTTTTGTGTGTTACAGTTTTGCATGCTTTGTGTGCTGCTGGGGCCAGAGAGGGCCGTGCAAGGCTGTCCAATCCAATGCTACTCACAGGGAGCTTCATTACCACCCACAGTAACTCCGCAAGGAACCTATCAGAGACGCAGCCCTGAGCCTCTGAACAGAAAACACTGGCAGGGGAACAGGGACTATATATTATGACCATGTTGCTACTTTGAAGCCGACAAAAGCTTGAGTCAGTTCCCACTTACCACATGACTTTGCTTCCTACCTGTGTTAAGAAGTCTCTCATAAATTCCACATAAAGTTCCTCATAACCAACTTAAATTTTTAATGCCATATTGTGCAGTCTTTTCCTATCTACAGAGATAATGGGGATAATTCACCATTCTGTGATGTTTCTGGTATTTATTTATTTTCTCTGGTATTTATTGAAGGAGGATTTTAAAAGATTTATTCAGGGACTGGAGAGATGGCTCAGTGGAATAAGCACTTCCCTGGCAAGCACAAGGGCCTGAGTTCAATCCCTGGCTCTGCCAAAAAAAAAATAAAAATAAAGATTTATTCATTTATGTTCTATTAATAGCACCAGAAATTATTTAATGAACTTTTTAAAATTAAAAATAACTTTCTGATAAAGAGCACTTTTTAAAATTTAGTTGAGGGTTCTGGTTAAAAACAGTAAAGGAAGAATTTCAGGACAGACATCTAAAGATCTCATAGAAACTTTCATATCCTAAATAAATATTTGGTAATATTTTAGAACCATTTGAAAATTCAGTTTTCTTTAGGTTCTTAGACTTACTTTCATATACGTGGCAAAAAATAATTATGGCAAATACAATTAAAAGTTGGCTACCAGTCAATGATGGAATAAAATCTAGAAAGAACACAGGGACCGGGGTTTGATCCTGCTGTGCCGGCCCCACCACCCAGGGCGAGCTGAGACAGCGACTGAGGCTGGGTGTGGTGGTGCGCACCTGTAATCCCAGCGCTTGGAAGGCTGCAAACAGGAGGATCACTATGAGTGTGATCTTTGTAGTGAGACTCTGCAGCCCTGTACGAATATATATATATATATATATATATATATATGAAGTGAGAAGGTTAAGAAACTGCCAGAAAATAATTCTCTATCTCTAAGCAGTCATATTTTGTTTTAAAAATGCATCTTCTCATTCTTCCTTTTACAGGAAGAAAACTTTTGACACATGGGCACGACAACATCTTCTCAGTACCTCTTGGGAACCCAGTTTCCTCTGCCTCTACTCTCCACCTCTTAGGACGATGTTAGTCTCCTAATGAGGTTCCCATCTAAGCTGCTTTGATTCCCATATTGTTTCTGAGAAGGCGAAGACTGTTTCTAGGTTATTTCTTTCATTTTTTTCTTTTCTTTTTTCTTTCTTTTTTTTTTTTTTTTT
>NW_004524581.1:1303203-1308213 GCF_000260255.1 Octodon degus | reverse complement strand
CTTATTCTACTGAGCCATCTCCCCAGCCCCTAGGTTCTTTCTTAACTCTCTCCAACACAACGAGTTCCAGAGACTGTGGGAGTCCACAGCAGGCTTAGCTGGATAGATGTCAGCCCTTGGAAGCTGGTGGCTGGAACTGGCTGGGGGCAGCAAGAGTAAGACCTGGCTGAAAAGAGGGCTGTGAAGCGGAGGGAGGATGTTGGACACAGGTGCACGGGGGTTCTGAGAGAAGGCATTTCTACTCGGATGTCATAAACTGCTAATAATTCTGCCTAATAAATGTTTACCTATCGAGTGTCTGACCCACCCTGGGCTTCTGACTCTGCTTAAATGGCCTACATTCTTGATGTGGAGAAAATTAGCTTCAGCACACGGGAGCACACGACTTAAGAGAGGCATCTGGTGGGAAATTGTAAAGGAGACAGATGTCTTCCCAGGGAAAGAGATGCTTCAGTTGAAAACTGAATGTAGTGAAATGGACCATGTGAGCAATAACTGTGTGTGTGTGTGTGTGTGTGTGTGTGTGTGTGTATGTGACATCCCATTTTAACCCTAGCCAGCATTGGAAGACGATGAATGCTAGAGAAAAGAGCTTAGATTCTATTATAAGGACAACCTGAGGCAGTGATGACCTTTGGAGCTGGTAATGGGGAGGGGAAGGGCGCCACGGTTGCTTGCTTCGTTTCCAAAGTAACCCGGACATGAGGGGGGCAAGAGGAAACTCAGAGGATAGCTATTATGGCACAGGGACGACGTGACCAGAGTCAGGGGAACCCGCAAAGGACAGGGTGTGCAGGCAAGGGCCCGCTGGAGGAGCACCTTGCAGGCCAGGCTGCGCCCTCCGTTCCCACTGCAGCCCTCCTAACATGGGCTGTTGAAAGTGTGTGCTGCGTGCCGGCCCCGCCCCCGGGCACGCTGAGCGGCTGATGGAGACTGGGCATGGTGACGCGTGCTGTAATCCCAGCGCTTGGGAGGCTGAAAACAGGAGGACTACCACGAGTCAGATCTACATAGTGAGACCCCGTAGACCCTTACAGACCCTGTACTAAAATAAAAAAAAAAGAATAGAACAGAAAAGAAAGTGCTCTGCACATGTTTGAGGAGCACGAATACTGCTTCTATCTCAGCACTATTCTGATTTTAGAACCTAAAGAGAACACTGGAAATGTTTACTACATTTTTTTTCAAGTGTTGGCATAAACCCAGTGTGCTCTATCACTGAGCTACACCTTAGTGAGCAGAGATTATCTTCCTAGGCCCCAGGTAGTCAGCATGCACTAGGTTGTTTCCCCCATAGAGAAAAAAGATAATAGTTCAAAAATCACACCAGTTTGAATTTGGACTTTATCACTTCCATGTTAGGTGACCTCAGCTACCACCCTTAACTCCTCTGGATTCAAGTCGCTTCACCTAAGACAGATGATGTTAGTAATGACTGCACCAGCATCAGGGTGAAAGTGTACAGACTACCACGCTAATTCCGAAGGTGCCTGGGAAGGTGCCTGGCACAGCATACACCAAACGTGAGCGATTTCTATCACCCTTGTAGATTAAGAAAACCAATACTTGGAGGAGTGATAAAGATTCTAAGTCACAGTGAGTAGCTAGGGCCGGCCAGATAGCTCAGCAGATTACATTGCCTGCTTAGGCAGAGTGCAGAGGCCAGGGTTCGATGCCCAGCGTGCCAGGCTGGCCCGGCCCCGGGGCGCGCTGACACGGCGATGGAGACCGGGTGTGGTGGTGCCGTTAATCCCAGCACTCGGGAGGCTAAAAACAAGGGGATCACTATGAGTCCGATCTACATAGTGAGACCCTGTAGACCCTGTACTAAATACAAAAACACAAATAAATAAATACATAAATAAATAAATGAATAGCTAATCAGGATAAGAATTAAGTCTAAATTATCTCGAAATCCCATTTTTTGCATTTTTATGAATAGTGCCTAACTTCATAATTTTTAAAATCTTCTTGCAAATATATTCCCTCTATTCAAAACTATCCATTCACAGATCTTCCTGTAAATCTAAATTTTGTTTTTTGAATTATATTCCTTATAGCCAAAGTAAATTCTACAAAAAATCAGATCTTTTAAAGCCTCTTCAATGTAACATCTATTTTTTGGTAGGAAATTAAAATAGGTTACTCCTGTAAGGTATACCATGGCTTTCTTTCTACCTTGGAGTTGAAAGCAGTACAGAAGCACTGGTACCACAGGCTCCTGGGAGCTGGGCACCCCACTCTACTTAAATGTTTCTGGAATACCACCCCCCCCAAGAGAAACTCAACCATACAAACAAAAATTTTCAAAGCATTTTAAAAATAGAAATAGAAAATAGAAAACCTGTCAAGAATCTTCAAAACTATTCCAGACACACCTCCAGACCTCCTTTTCATTAATTCTCCTTAATAGATTTAAGGGTTATCCATCTTGATGACCTAAGTCTTCTTTTCATTACTATCTCATGCATCCAATGTTTACCACAGGAATATTTATTTCTGGGCATGATTGCATTTATTAGAACATGTTTATCAGGATGGGTATTCAGTAAATATTTGTTAGTGATTATAATTATAGTCCATGACAACTGTGACCTTTCTATAGTTCCTGTGGGGGACTATAATTTGAGAGCATCCATTAAATCACACCCACAAGTTCCACGTATACTCAAACCATCCAGTTTAAGAAATAGTTCTTATTTATTTGTTTAATCATTTTCCTTCTCATTTTACTTTTCTTTAAACTAAAAATTTGATCCTGGATGTTACTTTTCAGGATGCAAGCTGTGTTCCTTTAGATTTTCTATTAGAGTGACAATTTTCTTCTAAAATCGTGTATCTTATTCATTCTGATCTCATGAATTCCTTGTACTATTTCAGAGCACAGATACTACTTTTGTAAGCAACACAATAAGTGAAAGATGAACACTGATTTATGATAAAATAGGAAAGCTTACCAAGTATAATCTGATTCAAAACATTTATTATTTCTTACCTTCCATGCACTAATTCCTACTAGTGAACAAAAGCAAGTTTTGAGTTTGTACAGAAGATGTCAAACTTTTAAATCATCAGTTCAATAACTTAATATATGCTCCAAAGATAAAGCATGTGAAATATATTCATCTAATTTGCATAAAAGTCATTGAGGAGAATCTTATGTTTATGATTTTTAAAAAATCCTTTACTCTTGCCAATCTATCTTGCCTATATATCAGGAAAATAAAAATAACTATCTTGATAAAGGCAAGGTTTGCAAACTTAAATGTATCTTACATATTCCCTGAGAAACTACTGGAGAAATTACTTGGATATTTCTTTTCTATTAATTTGATAATTTTCAGGATATTAATAAAAAAAATTGCTTCAGAACTGATTCAGTCATGTCCCTGAGACCTATTTACTCTCATTTTGTATAATCTTCAGAAATACGTGTCTGGAAAATTTAAACAGTCATAGCCATGCCAGACTGCATAACCAGACCCCTGTTGATAAACCAGTAACTCCATTATCTCTTAAGGGCTGTCACTTCAAAAATATTTCAGTTGACTTGAAAACCGAAATGAGGTCAGAAGCTGCATTTAAACTTTTACCGGTTTTCTCAAATAATTTAAAGTATGAATAGTAAAATAAATTGAAACTTTACAGACTATTACATTTCAGATAAAGATCTGAGTACTTTAATAGAAACACAGCAGCATGAGGCTACTCATCCGCTCTGGGTCTCAAGTTATGAGGCAGTGCCAGGGCCGGAGGTGCACGCCGCAAATACCGGCTGCACAGGTGGGCGACTTGGGCACATGGCACGAGACTGGAACCAGCAGCTTTCAGGTGTTACTGGCACCTCATTCCTGTTTGGCAAATTCTGTCCCTTTTCTTGTTTCTTTAAAATTAAAAAAAAAATGTGTATTCCCCAGTATTATAGATCTATTGTATAATGTAGAAATATGGCTGTAATAGTAATTACTGGTCTGTTAGTATGTCTCAGTGGTAGAACACATGGCCTACAGGAAGCCCTGAATTTAATCCCTGGTGCAGCAAACCTAATTAATTAATTAATTAGTGTAACAAGAACTGTCATATTCACAGAAGGTGGACTATGTGCCTGGTATTGTCCTAAGAGCTTTAGATATAGTAGCTCTTTTAATACTCATTTTAATCTCTTGTAGCTATTATTCCCATTGTACAGATAAAAAATTAGGCTGAAGGTAGTTAAAGGACTTAATTTAAATTCTTTTTTTTTTGTATCTTAGGGAAGGGTCTACAGGGTGTTCAGTGCCTTACTACTAGGTCAGACATGACATAGTGATCCTCCTGTTTACAGCTTCCCAAGAGCTAGGATTACAGGCACATGCCAGCACCCCCAGTCTCAATTGCTGTCTCAGCATACCCTGGGGGCCGGGCAGGAACAGCAGGCCTGGGGATCGAACCCCTGACCTCGGTGCCTGCTTGCAGGCGCTTTAATCCACTGAGCTATTTGAGATTTTTGAAGTTTAAATTTCATTCCACCAACTGGAATCTTCATGATAAGGAAATAAAGCATTTTTGAGGGAATTCAGTGGTATCACCTGCTTTTCCATATGTAAGTGAATGTAACAACAGTGTCTATTGTTTAGTTTTTATCCAGATTACAGGAGATAAGGTATACAAAGCAGCTACATGAAGGCCTAACACATCATTCACTGAGTATTTGTAAATAATAAAAATACTAAAATACCAATAATAATATCCAGTTATTAAGTACAGTATAAAGGACCAAAAACTTCTGTGGACACTGAGTTACAAGGAATAAAAAGGAAAATGTCCTTTAGGAAAAATCCATCTTATGGGGCTGAGAATTCAAGGTAATACCATTGCATATAACATTCTTTTGGGAAATCAAATAATATTTAACATTAGTTCTTAATTCTTCTCGGAAAATACTCAGAAGAAGAATAGCTTGGTTGAGGGGATCTATATTCCTAGTTTATTTATTTATTTATTTATTTATTTATTTATTTATTTATTAAG
>NW_004524581.1:1297374-1303103 GCF_000260255.1 Octodon degus | reverse complement strand
AAAAAAAAAAAAAAAAAAAAAAAAGAAAGAAAGAAAGAAAGAAAGAAAGAAAGAAAGAAAGAAAGAAAGAAGAAAAGAAAAGAAAAAGAATGTCCACAACAATTTCCATAATGGTTGTACCAGTCTATACTCCCACCAACAGTGGAGCAAGGTTCCTATTTCTCCACAAATCCTTTCAGCATTTGTTATTGGTTGTTTTCTTGATGATAACCATTCTTTCTAGGGTGAAATAAAATCTCAGCGTTGTTTTAATTTGCATCTCTTGAATGACCAACAATGTTGAACATTTGTTCATATATTTATTTTCCATGTGTAATTCTTCATCTGAGAAGTGTATGCTCATCTTAGATGACCATTTTGGATTTAATTTTTTGGGGTCTGATTTAAAAAGAATTCTTTATATGTTCTAGATAGATGTCCTTTGTCCGAGGTATAGTCAGTTAAAATTTCTTCCCAGTTTGTGGGTTTTCTTGTTACTCTATTGGTGATTTCTTTTGAAATGCAAAAATCTTTTCAAAGAGATGAGATTTCAGTTGTTGATTCATTGAAGTATTTCCTGTGCAGGTTAGTTTTTTTCATGAACTTTCTGCCTATCCCTATGTCTTGGAGATTTCTACCTACTTTCTCCTCCAGTAGACTTAGTGTTCATTTTAATATTTATATGTGTTATCCATTTTCATTTTAATTTAATATATGGTGATAAACATGGGTCTAGTTTTGTCTTCAGCATGTGAAAAGTCATTTTTTTCAGCATCATTTACTAAAGAGACAATCTTTCTTTCAGTGAACATGTTTGGCCCCTTTGTCAGTGACAAGGTGACCAAGTGCATTTGTAACTGTGTCTGCATCTTCTACTCTGTTTTTTCCCCCAGTGTGATGATGATTTTATTACAGTAGTTTTGCCATGTAATTTCAAGGCAGGGATTGTGATGTTCCTGCTCTATCTTTGTTGCCCAGGATTGCCTTTGATATTCGAGGTCTTTCCTGGTTCCAGATGAATTTTGGGAATGCCTTCTCCAGTTCTGTGAGGTATTCTAGTAGTATTTTGATTGGGATTATATGAAATCTATATCACAGTTTTGGAACTACAGCAGTATGTTGGTTCTTGCTATCCATGAGTAAGGGATATCTTTCTATTTCCTGATAGCTTCTTCAATCTCCTTTTAACATTAGTTTTTAAGTAGTCATCTGCATAAGTGTTTGTTTCTGTAAACCCATGAAATATCCAATTTTTAAAATACTACATTCTATTGATTCGAATTACAAATACATAAAGTTTAGTATATTTCTGGGTACGGGCCCTTAAAAACTGACAGGTAGTATGTTATTGATAACATAAGTAATTCCATTATTGTTAGTAGTAGTAGTACTATTATTATTATTGTTGTTGTTGTTGTTGTTATTCCTCAGATGTGCTAAAATGACAGCCGTACAACTCCCTTCAGAAGTAGGCTTTTAAATTTGGAGAAGCTGTAGCATTAATTTTAGGGACAGACAGTTTTGCTTGATTTTTCACAACCTGGAGAATAGACTCATGTCAAACTGCAAAAGAAGCCCTTTGCAGATTTATACAAAGGTGAAAGAGTGACCACACTCCTCCAAGTTGGCTCTCTCAGGACAAGAAACGTGAGATTTTCTTTCTCACCCTTTTTCCTTTTCCTTTTCTTGAGCTCTTTTTTCAGTGACTCTATAGATTCTTTCAGTAGCAGAAATGCGCAGCAGCTGTCATGGGTCTCAGGACTGACAAGCAGGGCCCAGACAGTCTGTTTTCCAGCTGAGTTCATCTCCAGAAACAGAATTACTCAACTGGGAGCAGGAAAGTGGCGCTTGGACAGCCCTGGACAGTCCCACAGCAAGGTTTCTAGAAGGTCTTCAGCACTTGAAATCAAGCTCCTCTGACTGAGGTGCTATATGTGTAAGATACAGAGTCCAAAGAATTTATATGAAAAAAACAGAATTGAATGTGATGCAAGATTTTCTATGACTCACCATCTGTGGTTTACTAGCATTTATACTGCATGACTATGATATGATTAGTTTCCCTGAGGTCTGAAAAGGGAATTCATTTCACTAACTTTATAGATAATCGTGAGGATGGATAATAGGGCAGGCTTCCATGTGCCAGCCTCTGCGCAAAGCATGTTTCATTCATTACCTAATTTAACTTGCTCTATAAAAAGTTACACTATTAACTCCTTTTATAGATGAGCTGGCTGAACCGCAGAGGATTTAAGTAACTTGTTTTAAGATTTCACAGCTGAAGACTGCATTATTTAAAGGGGTCTATCTGATTTCAAAGGCAAAGCTGATACTAACTTATTTCTAAGGCTTCCCAATGAATCACTGGAGGATAAGCAGTGAATTGCACCACGTATATAAAAAATAAACAAAATATGTTTAAAAATTGCTCCAAATCTCTGTGGGGTAAAAGCATATCATTTTCCAGATTAAAAAAAGAAAAAAAGTTCTAAAGCATTGGACCTGATCCTTTTCCCAGAAAATGCAGTTAAGTTTTGAACATGATGAAGTGTTTTCTTCTGTTATTGAATGTAAGAACTTGTGTGAAATTGTACCTGTAGGTATGTAGAATCCAATTACATTTGATTTATTATTAAATCACTTATGTCAGTAACTGAACCTGTTAGAAAAAGAAAAAAAGATTAGCTCTGAAGTATTTAAAGATGCATTGTTGAGTTGTAAAATATATCTTCCTTTTGTTTTATTTCTGAATCTATTTACATGTTTGCAAAAGGAGAAAGTGTCTTTTTTCTAGAATGTCAAAATGTATAAAGCCATGTTTATTTGGATACTTATTTTACTTTAGGAGAGGGCAGTGATTAGGGAGAGAATGAACAAGTTTTGTTAGACAGGTGTCTGGGAGATAAAGCCTAGCATGATAGTTGGATTGTGTCCTTGGCAATAAGCTTCTTCTAAAACGTGGATGTTGTCTGGGGACCAGAAGTAAAGAATCCCTTTGCTGTTCATCAGTTTTAAGTGTCAAAATAGTGGCATGAATTTGACAGCTGCTTATAAAAAAGGAAAAAACGGGCAAAAACACAAATGAAATACATTAGAAACCCAGCAGTAGCACAAAGCAGGCCAGATATTGCTAACTGGGTCAAAGAAGAATGTTCTCAATTCCTTTCTTCTGGGAATATATACAACAGCTCAAAATGTTGTTTCATTTATCCGCACGTTTGTTCCTGGAGTGGATGGAGCGCGCTAGTGGTTCCCATTCACCCAGAGAGAATACTGTGGCAGGAAGGCGAGACTGCCCTGGCCCAACTCCATCCACTTCTTTGCGCCATTCAAAGCTTGCCTGGGGCAGAGCCCCAGTGGAAGGCCGGAGGCGGCCTAGCCATCTAGGGGAATTTCAAAGAACCTAACTCACCATTCACAGAAATTTAGGAGGAAACAATTCTGAGACACCTATTTTAACAAGAATTGTCACAAATGTCTTTGGCGCGTGCTTCCAAAAAGAGACAGCGAGGACCTTACTCTAGCTAAGCTGTGCGTGGGCAGCACATGCTATTACAGAAATTAACTGTTGTCGGAGATGTTCCAGCTCCACCAACATTAAAGCAAATCAGTAATGCAGGACTTCTCTCGGGAGAGGAACCGAGGAAATTTAAGCGCAGATTCTAAGCGATTGGTCAGGCTGACCTCTAATTTAAAAATGTCAAACTAAGTACAGAGGAAAAATTTTAACTACTTTTTTTCCCAAAAAGTCAGCTTACTTTAGTCATATTACACTCAGGCTTTCCTCTCCACCATAAATTTTTACAAAAGAAAATTTTTATTAAGGAAATCATTATGTCCTCTCATCTGGTGCCACGATTCCCCCTCACTGGACTTGTCCTCTGCTTTCTCTACTCTGTATTCATTTGCCCGGTTTTCTTAACCTCTCAAAGGAATCCTGCCCATCTCCATTTGTTTCTCTGCAGTATTTCTATAGCACTGAGTCTTCACCATATACTAATTCTTATTCTTATGTATTTTTTTTTTAAATGTATTTAGTACAGGGTCTACAAGGTCTCACTACACAGATCGGACTCCTAATGATCCGCCTGTTTTTCAGCCTCCCAAGAGCTAGGCTTACAGATGTGACCCACCACACCCAGTCTCAATCAACATCTCAGTGCGCCCCAGGGGCAGGGCCTGCCTGGCAGGTCCAAGATCCAAACTCTAGCAGTGGCTTTAATCCACTGAGCTATGTGGCCTGCCCTTCTCTAACCTTAATAAGCCATCTAGATGGAAGAATTTGTGAATCAGTAACACTGTTAATTACCCATGAGTTCTTCATCAATGGGGTGACACTATTAAGCACTGACATGCATCATCTCACTTAATCTTCACAACAATATTTTAAAGTAGGCTTATTTAAGAAAAAGGAATGCTAGTCACAAAATCCATTCCAGGAGAAGGTCAGGATCACAGGAGGCTAGATCAGGCATGCTGCATAGAAGGAGGGGTCAAATCACAGGGCCCCTGGCATAAGCTGCTGAATGAATCGAGACTTCATTCTGAAAGGGGCAGAGAGATGCACTGTTTAGTAACAAGGAACCACAGAAGAGGAGGTAGTGACAGGGATGGCAAGGTCCAGAGTGGATGTCAGGGGACCCTGCACTGTTTTCTCTGTGACTTCCCATCATTCCTCATCCTACCCTACAAGTCCGCCCTCTCTTGACCTCCACATACCATCACTTCTTCACACTCTTACTTCTTAAATTCATCGCTGCTTTCTCTCTCCATCACTTCAACATATCACTAGTTTATTCTGCTTAGGTTGTTATGTGCTTATAAGTCACATGCACTGAAGGTGAAGCTTCTCTGTTAGAGGAGTGAAATGAACAGTGATGAATGCTGCATAACTCCCAGCATTCCCATAAAATAGGGAGTTATTAAATTTTTTATCTTAAAAGTACATATTGGCGAATCTTTTATATTTTTCTCCTTTGGGTACTAAATTATTTTTAACCAAATGTAACTCTCAAATGACTTTAAAAACATCTGTGGAATGTAGATCGAGATAGATGAAAAGAGCTCTTCCAAAAAGTACATGCACTTCCATGTAGAGCCCCTATCCATAAAAAGTGGACCATTATTGGGATGGACAATTGGATGCAAGCAGAGCATCAATCCTTGTAGTACCTGCTGGGCAAGAAACAGCAGGAAGAAGTTGTGCTTCTGGAAGTACACGGGGATTTCCACATGCATTATATTATACCCCACAGGCAGACACCTACCAGCCGACCTTGCCCATGAGAGCACCAGCTCTTTTTACCTAGGGCTGTAGAATGTGTGTGAGAAGCTCTCTCAGCTGTCAGATAAGCCCACAAGTGCATTTTGTGTACCTAGTTCCAAAGATGCTTACCCTCACACTCAATTGTATACAGTGTCCCAAGCCTTACCCAAATAAAAGCAGCCCAGGTATGAGTTGGCAACCACTGCTAACAGTTTTCTATAAAAGCCTTCAAAAGGAATTGCAAAAAGTACTAACACTTGAACCTAGAATGCCTGGAATTCTAAGGCACTAGAAATAATGTCATTAGGGCCTGCCAGATAGCTCAGCAGATTAAAGCGCCTGCTTAGGCAGAGAGCAGTGGCTGGGGTTTGATCCCCAGTGTGCTGTGCCAGCCCTGCACCCAGGGCACACTGAGAAAGGAAATTGGGACTGGGCATAAGAGAGACAGAGAGACAGAGAGAGAGAGAGAGAGAGAGAGAGAGAG
>NW_004524581.1:1272405-1297266 GCF_000260255.1 Octodon degus | reverse complement strand
AAAGAAAGAAAGAAAGAAAGAAAGAAAGAAAGAAAGAAAGAAAGAAAGAAAGAAAGAAAGAGAGAGACTGGGAATGGTGGCGCACACCTGTAATCCCAGCATTTGGGAAACTGAAAACAGGAGAATCGCTAGGAGTCCAATCTACACAGTGAGACCCTGTAGACCCTGTACCAAGTACATTTAAAAAAAAAACATTATCATAACTTTTCCTTCAACTTCATATATTTAGAGAATACAGAACACTCCCTACATGACCTAGCAACTATAGTTCAATGAAGGAATGAAACGACGTATTTTCAGCTTTAAGAATATAAGCATAGTCTTCATTTGATTCATCATAATTATATCTTTTGCATCAATCACCAGAGTTAATATCTCACAAAATACCTCTCTGATTTCCCATCTCAAAAAGGGGCTTTGGAGTAAAACTTCTGAAGATAATGTTTTAGATTTTCTTGTGTTCATCTCAAATGAGATAAACTCGAAATGTTATTGAAAACAGTCAAGTTATTCCTCTTCTATTCTTTGGTGAGGCAGATTGTAAGGATTCTGTAAATGGCACTGGTTAGTATTTTCATTGGTCCTCTTGTAATTGACCTTATCTATCCCTGACATGGAGAGAGACCCCAATTACAAAAGATATGGAAAAAAATCAAATTAAGCGTGCTCTGAAGAGACCACAAAAGGCTGAGGGTACAGATCAGATAAAAACAAAGGAGTTATCGGAGCAGAACCTACTCATCTCTACTCAAAATTTTATCATGTTCTCTCTTGACTAAAAGTTCACCTTTATTTAAGTGTACCATTTCACTGTGAGTAATTATTTTCATACAGCATTTGATCCCTTCTGCATCATGTATTAATGCAAAACTTCTAGGATTATAGAAATAGCACTGAAATTGGCCCACCACTGAATACTACTTTTATCATTTATTGGCAGTGTGATATCTGAGAAATTCATTTTATAATCTACACTGCATGTTCCTCAGGATTTATGGAAGAGATGAATAAAGCTTCCCTGGGCTGAGTTCAACATACAGTAAGATCTTAATGAATACCTCATTTTACTGATAAAGTTCCACATTAGTGTTCAAACTATCTCATCCTCCCATGAAGATTCTGTGAAAGCCTTGAGCTCTATTTTTCTTAAAACAATTTTATTCATTTATAACCTTTGAAATGAAGCTGTTCAAGCATAATTTACTTTACTGGAACAGAAAATGGCACCTAGTACATTTGACTATATACCCCGGTCTACCCCCAGTACCCCATCACCTCTTGCACAGGACACTAGCAGGCTCGTGCCTTTACAATTCTGCAGTCAAGGCCACTGAATTCTGTGCAGGTGGGTGGAGCAGTGATAACTGTTTCCTCTTTTGTCTCTTGTTAAGAAACCTAAGGAAATTAGTCATTCATTTTCTTTGGTTTAAGAACATTCTTTTATTTGGACATTATTTTGAAAGAAGGTGTCAGAATATTTAAGACTGAATACTCATTTGTTCTCATTGCTTTGAATAGTAGTACAACAGAATCTTGCTGGAAAACCTTGTCCGATACAGGAAATTAGCTTGAAAACCATATTCCAGCTAAGTTAATATTTGCTTATTTGATATTTGTAATAAGAACATTGTTTTAGAAAAATGCCATGAGTAGAAACAAAGACAAGGCCAGGGACGTGAAGCTGGTGGGGATATTGAGTCTGAACTGCAGAATTTGATGTGAGCATGTGAGTTGCTCTCATGGTGAGAACTTAAATACACAAAGATAATGTCATTTATAAAAAATGCAGCTGCAAGTTTCACAGTCAGTGCCCATGCGAAAAGTCATTGGGCATCTTACCTGTTACTCCTATAACTTGTATTTTTGGAGGCAGATGCTCATTCCCTTTATGATAAATGTTGACAACTTCTCTTTTCAGTCCTAAGTACAAGAGCAAAGTTCCTAAGCAACTAGGAAGAGGGAAACGAAGGGAAGGGAGGCTAGCATTGCAATTCAAGCTTTCCTATTGTAATTCAAGCTCGCAAACAGTTAAATATCTGATGAATATTTAATCATCCACATAATTGTTATTATACTTTCTAGTAATTGGGAGTGAATGACAAGTGACTTGTGTAAATGAGCTTATCAAAACTGCTACCAATATAGGAAGTTTTCGTAAGGGATTACAGTTTGCAAACTCTGTCCGAGTATATGATTAAAATTAATTCAATTTTATCTTTTCTTTTTTCTTAATAACTTCAGTATTTCAAGGGTCAGCTGAAAGGAAGGCAGAGAGTATTGACATATTGAAAAGGACTCTGAAATTTTCAGCGTGCCTTAGGGAAACATGTAGTTTAAGGACTACTGGGAAAAGCTCGAGAATCCTGCCAACCCAGATTAAACCTGGGCCCTTGCTTGACTTTGTTGTGCGACCTTCCCCAGCATCCCAGCATCTTCTAAAACAGCATTATTTCATCTGCTAAGGTAGTGTGAGGGCGAGACTGCCCCGCATTGACAAAGGACAAACGATCCTCTTACATTTCCTGGCTGTGATCCTCCCAAGTTGCAGCGAAGACTGACCATATTTTACAAGCCTATAAAATACCTAAGTCAGAACCAAAACATGTCCTTTGATGTCCCATCTCAACTGTTAACCCAGAGGAAAGAGAATGTTTCTGTCTCACTTCCAAAGGATCTGACTGTTCCTGTTATGTGTGTCTTAGAAACCAGGATGTAAACAAAAAGCATCAGGAGGTCTAGCTTCTCCTGACCTAGGGAAAGCCAGCCCTTACCCTGTCGACTGAGATTCATCCAGAAAAATAAAGTGAAACAGGATGAAATAGACTGAGATAGGAAGAAGAAAAAAGGGGGAAGAATGGAGAATAAGGAGAACTGCATAAATTTTTATTGCTTTAGAAAGATACCAGATATACTGAAAGTAGGATCCATCAGGTTAACTTTCTTTACATTCACTATGAGACAGGACTGGAAGTCTTTAGTCTAAGCGCCTGCACGGAAAGCATAAGGACCTGAGTTTGATTCTCATGCCGTGCTGGCCCTAGAACCCCAGGCGCTCTGTGCAGGCCCTGAAACTGGATGTGGTGGCACATGCCTGTAATCTCAGCGCTGGGGAGGCTGAGACAGGAGGATCGCTACAAGTCTGCGGAACATAGCGAGAACCTGTACTAAATAAATAAATAGAAAGATTTTTAAAACATTAAATGTTATTTAGGTTTATACTTTGCCCAAGATGCCATAAGTTAAGATTTAATCTAGGTATCAGTTATAAGGAAGAGTTCTCTATACTGCTCAAGAATAATCCCACATCTCCAAATCCCCACAATCACCACACACACACACACACACACACACACACACACGCATGCACGCACATGCACAAATCACAGAGTTTATTGGAAAGTATGCTTGCTTCTAAATACTTTTCATTATCATTATGGGATAGTGATACTAGCCATGCCATAAGATTATGACAAAACTAAACTGAAATAATAAAACATTGAAATTACCAACTGCTAAAGGAATTCTGCTAGATAAAATCACTCATAAATTCACTTCACCAGATGGCCTTCAGATTAGCTGCATGCTGAAGGACTGAGCAATGTGTCTCCTCAAGGAGTTATGTGTTTTCAGTTAGAACACGATTGTGCATCCCACTATTTGGGGCTACAAGTAGTCTACTGGTGCAGGTTAATTCACCAAATGTAAGTCCAGAAGTATATGAAGGTATATTTTCAAACATATACATTCAAATCATTTCACCTTGGTCTATTTATGTTTGCATGTCTCTCTGTGTAGTCTTACTTTTAATATGGTCTTTTTTTTTCAGTACCAGGGATTGAACTGAGGACCCTGTGCTTACCTGTCAGGCACTTATTCTACTGAACTATCTCCCTGGCCCTTTAATATGGTCTTTGAGAGGAGTTCAGTTCAGAGACAGCTTTTGGATCAGCCTTTCTTACACAAGCCCTGTCTCCTGTGGCCTACGATTTTATACTTCATCTCAGCATGTACTTGGCTTGATATCAGCCATGCCATAAGATTGATAATACCCATACGAGGATCCTTCCCACCTCCTGGAACCTCAAGGTCAGCTCAACAGTGAGGCAGCTCTCAATTCCTGGGGCTGATTTTCATAGCTCAGTTTTCCTTAGTAGACATGGTCATGCCAAAAGTGTTAAATCCAAAACCATCACAAAATAATTTACTGAGAGTTATGTAACTTTCACTTCACAGCTATTTTCCCACCCTATCATAGATGCCAGTAAGTGACTGTCTTACAAGAAAGATAAGCAAATACTTCTAGCGAGGTCATCGACACAGAGTGGGCAGATCCCTCCCGAAGCCACAGAGACCGAGGGGAATGCCGCATCAGGACGGAGGCCCGAAGCCATGGATTCCCACCCAGGCCTTCCTCTCCCTGGTGCACTACATGCTCAGGGGAATGTCTATTTATAGTGTATTCTATGTGCCTGTGCTGCGGGCAGATGCTCATCTTCTTGTATAATGAGTTGGAGACAAAGAAAAGGGAAAACAGGAGGCAAAATAAAAATGATAAAATAAAATTGGTTAGTTGAACATAAATCTTGCAATGCCACGGATTTCAAAAAACATTCGGGGAGACAGCCATTTAGCATAATTCATGCAAGTCTGAAGTATGGGTCCGCAAGTCCCATACTCCTACACAGTAAGCTCCTGACTGAGAAACATTCAAGTTGTTAGCTCTCACTGACATCCCATTCCCAACACTGGTTGATCTGAACAAATGACCAAAGTGTCTCCCATGTCTGCTGGGCAGTATCACAGTGGTGCTGCTGCTGCGTGCTTGCTTTACTGTGTGACAGTGTGCAGCTAGCAGTGCTCAGTCAGAGCCTAGGATGTCCAGAAGCCAGGAGAGAAGTGGTGCAGATGTGGGGACAGCAAGGACCACAAAGCAGCCACTGTGGAAATCAAAGTGAAAATAACTGAGAGGTTGGACCACAGTGCAAAGATGGGAGAAGTCACTCCACCATTCACCCAGGCCTCCTCCTCCAGCTAGGAACTCTTCCTGTCAGCTCACTCTATGCAATCTACTATATGCTGTTCATTGTACTATACTGTACTACCATTTTAAGGTGACTATAAGAGTAAAATAGTGTATTACAGTATCTGTGTTTGTGTTTGCCTTTTTCTTATGCTTTACGTTGTATATTTGTATCAAAGGTATATCATACTTATGTTGTCAGCCTTGCAAACAAATCCAACTTAGGAATGTTTTCTCAGAGTAGAACTCATCTATAAGTTGGGGACTTACTATATTTTGCTAAAGTGGCCCAGAGTATCATTACTTACCTGCTACATACACTTTTCAAGGGATCACCTATCCTCCAGATTAACTTGTAATGTGAAACATTGATAAAATAAAGGAATGGGTACAAGAAAAAAAATGCCTCAGTGTGAGCTGGCCCAGGAAGATGAGACCTTACTCAGCAGAAAATAAAATTTGAGAACACATTACCCTGAGGATATAAAGATGGATAGGAGACATCCTGATGTTTTGACATCTATAGTTAAGAATGGACAATCAGATTTGTACACGAATAATTACAAACAAAACAGTGCACAATAAATATCCTCACAGAGAGTACAGAAGCAGACATTTCAGTTGAAGTATTTAAGGCAGACTACCTGGTCCTTAGAGAAGCCACTTGACAAGGTTCAAATGGAAAATGATGCACTTCCTGCTCACGCCCATTTCCTGCGTGTACACTGACCTTATTTCCGGTTCACACTCTTCCCATTCTGGCCTGAAGCTCTGAAAATGGCACAGGCAGGCTTTTTCTCTCTTTACCATTCTCTTGCTCCCAGTTAAGCCCCTATACATTTTTCCTTGAGGAAACTTTCTACAACTTCCAAACTCAACTTGGTCACCCTTCCATCACAGCAAGTCACCCTTGTCTGTCTCTTCCCTTCACTATCCAAGATTCCTAATTTGGGACTGACTTGCTGACTTTTCAGGATGAAGAACTGCCTCCCTTTCTGGACTTCTCACTGGCTCAACCTCTGAAGACTCTTGTTGATGACTCTCAAGCATGCTTGGCCCAATGTTTTAGTAACCAGCAAGACAAAAGCATAGAGATAGAAACACTGAAGGTTGAATAGGGTAAAGTTACACTATATAGTTAACAGCTAAAGACATGAAGGGGTGATGGGTGATCAGTGGAGTCAGGGGGCCACATTTTTTAATGTAATCCTTGAAATTCTGTTAAGACCTTCTGAATTTTATTCATCAGTATTTCTTCCAAGTATTTTCTTCCTCTGTTGAGGAACAGTTTATGTTTACATTGTGCCTCAATAAATTCTGTAAGGACAGACAAACTTCTGGTTCATGTTTAAATCCTCCATGGCCCAGAGCATAATGTTCATAGCTGGTTTCTACTATTCAAAAGGGAAGAAGGAAAGAAGAGAGACAAACAAAGTGATGGAGACAAAGACAAATTGAAAAGAAAATGTACACTGAATTGACTTTGGGTAGGAAGACAAGAAGATACTTAAGCAGGAAGAGCTGCATTCCTGGTGGTACTATCAAAAAATTACTCCACAAAGAGTCTGAGATAGTGAAGACATTTGTGTCAGTTACTGAGCTGCCATTGTCACCTCTCCTACTTAGGTCCATCCTTCTGTCTTGTCATCTGATGCTGACCCTGTGGCTCACTCAGCAAACTACATTTCCCCTTTGCCACCTGCAAACTGTCTGCATGTGCTCCAGAGCCTGGGGAAGGCGGGAGACAAGAGAAGGCAGAGGGAAGTGACACTGTCCTGCTCATCAGTCCTTTTCTGTCTGCAGAGGTCAGCAACAGCACTTCTGTTGGGGCAGCCTTTCACAGGTATCCTGAGTCACCCTCCACATACCCCTAGTGCCATCAACACTAGGGGGAAAGAGATTTGTCTATTATGTAAGCAGGATGGTTTGGACAACGACTGTGCATTTCTGCTGGCCTATGGAAAGGAGCACTTAATGCTTAACTTGTTTTGTCTCCTTTTTTGAATTGTTGGTACTTTTTCTCTTATTTTCTTATACATTTCTTTCTTCTTCCAATTTTACATACATATATCTGGTAATATGAATAAGTGGTTGGAAGACAACACTATTTACTATAACAAATATTGCAAAATTCATATTACTTTGTTAAGTGAAAATCTGTATCACTTGTAATTTTCTCTCTTTTAATTCTAATTTGTATTATCTTAAAAAAAAAATTGCTAATGTTGCCTGGCTTACAGTCTCAGACTCAGAAGTCAGAAGGTATCTTGTTATGGTTTGGGGCTGGATGAGCCCACATAGCCTCATGTGTTCATGGGGAGTGGGATTTTCAGAGGTGGCTGAACCTAGAGTTTGTGACTGATCGATTCATGGTCCATACTGGTATTAAGGGTGTGACTGCTACATCCTCCTTGGGGTGGTTAGCCTGCTAAAGCATCAGGGACAAAAAGAGGCTTATCCCTGTTGTCTCTTTCAGTGCTTTTGATATCTTCCACCTCCATAAACTGTTCCCCCACTACCACAAGCCACCCTGCCTTGGAGCCAGCCAATTATGGACTAAAACTTCTACAAAGAGTGAACTAAGTAAACCTTTCCTCCTTTAACTTTAGGTTTTGGGCATTGTGCCTCAGGAGTGAGATGAGTAAGTAAGACACACCCTCTCCTCAAGGCTAACTCCCAACTCTATGATTCTTTTTCCAAGATTCTGGGCTCTAGAACCTACCTTTTCCCTTTAATCTGCCTGCCCTTGTGCAACAGTCTCTGGCAGTTCTCAGTTCTGGGTACTTTGTCCAGCACCCATCCCCCAAACTGCTTCAACAGTTTCCTGTATGAAATCATCTCTGGTAAAAGAACTTCACTGATCTGGCTTCTTGGTTACTAATACTGACAGGAGACAAGCTAGCAGCTAATGCAGTAGCATTTGAGGGCCCTGAATGCAGGAGAAGACAGCAAGAAGGACAAGAAATGAATAAGAACATCAAGTATTAAGTAATATGCTCACACGTGTCATGTGACACATGTGATTCAATCATCATACAATTCTATGAAGTTAGTAGCATCAGTAAGCCCATTTACATGCAAGGAAATTCAAGTATAAAACAGTTTAATAATTTGTACAAGATCCTGAGAGCATATCTGGTGAAGATGAGTGAAACATGCTTCCGTCTAATCAAAAAGCCAATGCTTTAAGCCTATCAGCACACAGTTCTCTACCCAGTTACCTGGCTACAGCAATTACTCATTGAAATAACATAAAATCCATACAGTGCAGTGTAACAAAACTAAACAGCATGGAAGTACAAGGGAAATAAATTCATTTTGACAAGGAAATATACAGAAACTCCATGGGTAAGTTAGCACATAAATATTTAATACGCCCTCGGCACTTGAAGTCACAGTTGTTAATTGTTTTCATTTTCTTATTTGTATTTTGAAATATTTTTCCTGCATGTAATAGGGAAATCAATTAAAAAGTGCACTGAACAGATATAATCTACATACATTTGTATTTACAGAATGAGTAAGTTTAACAACGGAAAACCTAGCGGAACAAAGTGAAACAAAATAAATTTTGTTATTCAATCTCTCTTTTTGTGGGGGGGCTTATTAAATGTTATTAATACTAAAAATTAAATAATTTTTAAAAATGAAGTTTATTGGTACATTTTAAATGTACACAACGATCATATTCATCATAGGGAATTTGTACCTGTTGATATATTTTGATTTTCCCTTTCTTCTCAATGCCCTCTCTTCCCCTCAATCCCTCTTCCTCTTCCTCTTCCTATTTTTAAAGTTTTGTTTCCCCTTTCTCCTTTTTTATCGTTTTGAAAATTTTTTTTGTTGTTGTTGTTCCAGGTATCAAACTCAGGACCTTGTGCTTCCCTGGCAGACACGTATGCCTCTGAGCTATCACCCCCAGCCAAAAAAATTAAATTCTTGGAAACTATTTCAAATATATAGCACAACTTTACAAAAGATGAATAAATATCAGTCTCTGGTGCCTCTGTTCACACTCATCTATGTATTGAAATAAAAGGTAAGCAAGCCGAGATGGGAGAAGCTCAAAAGTAAACATGAAATTGAGGGAAAATGTCAAATCCATCCGAAATATTTAAGCATAAGTGTACTGAAAAGAATGGCATGAGTTACACCCTGCCTTCCCAAATTTTAACCACTCTTATCAGAAAGATGGAAAAGAGGCAGCAAGATGCAGGAGCTCATGACACAGGCTTGGGCACGGGTCATTCTGGAGCCAAACCTGGGTACCACAGCTCCCGAGGCATCACCTTACACAGCTATCTAACCTCCACAACCCTAATTTCTACAAAATTAGTATAATAATACCCCCACTTAAATGCTGAGGAGAATACACGGAATGTGTAAGCACTCAACGCATTAACTGCGTTTGCATGAAAAACATGAAGTTTGTAGATATGCATATATGTTTAGCATGTGGATGATACTAATAAGATTTATAATTCTATTAAAATGTTTTTAAATGGAATACATGATCATTGGCACTAGCAGCTCTCAAGCTTTTTGGGGAGCTGCAAGTTTTTTACACTTCCCTGTTCTACAAGGAAGCAGTTGATCCTCTGAACCGAACAGTCTCTTTTTCCATTTCTGCATCTCCTAGAAAGAAGCAGGCAGTGCAGGTGGCATCAGAGGCAAAGGGGCCCAGGACTGGGGTGCGAAGATGCCACAGCCCCAGTCAGGCCACCCTGGACTTTCCATCTTGGAGATTCTTCAAAAGAAAGCAGAGACACTGGCAATTTTCTTCTAGTGCTTTGGAGCGATTCGATGAGGCGACGCTCAGCAATGTGTATGAACGCACTTTGCAAACTACTTTGTAGTCTCCTTTACTAGTTTCTGCCGAAATGGTCTTTTGTGGGGTCAGCTGGCTGTGCATCCCGTCTCGGCTGACCAGGTGAGGCCAATCCTCTTTCCTCGACATTATGTGTGGAAAGTAAAGCAGAAACTTCTTTCCTAGACTGCTGAGTTCACAAATCCAAATACTGCATGTAGACTCCCAAGCTAGAGGATGCTTGTCAGAGCTCACGCGGCAAAGCCCTTGAGAGAGGGTGTGTGTGCTAACTCTGCCTGGCGGCGGCATGCACACTATCTCAAGAACACCAGGCTCTGCACAGGAGAACAACTGCAGCTGCATTTGGCAAAAGCGCAGCTTTGCCTGGACGGCTGCACAGGGCATTCCACGGCAGTTTCAAACACATGCTGTCTTCAAGCATGAAACTGACCTCTTGGAGTCCAAAAATATATATATTACCAGTATCTCATAATGAAAATGAAAAACAAAAAATATAAAAGAACTGTAAAACTTGGATGCACATGGTATGTTCACTTTACAGTACACCCTCTGATCTTTATCCAATATACTGCAGTGAAGGAAGACTTGACTGAGGAAACTTGGCCTTAATATAGATTGAGTGCAAAGTGGCCTGAAGTCATAAACTGTCCTTGGTTTAGCACTGTCGTCACTGAAATCACAATTGGGATGCCTGCTTCCTAAGCCCTTGCAAGGAGTAGTTGCCATCGGGTGCTGAGAATGCCTAGGTCGGTGTTAACACCTCCACTAGAGGCACCCTCTGAGAAGTTGGAACCTGGGTAGCATCTCTATTCATGAGGACAAAAGCCGACCGCACTGAAGCTCTTGCTCCTCTGTGGCATCTGATAGGGCTTTTCACCCCCCAAATCCCACATATTAGGGACGAGGTATTAACTTGCTTACCAAGTCAAGTTCTCTAGGAGGAGAATGTTATGTCTTCCTCTCTAGAAAACAGTGCAAATTGATATACTTTCAGAGAATTAGAACAGTTACCGTCAGCCCTCCTTGAAAGCTAGAGCAGAGAGGGAGTGCTATTTTGGTGTGTTTAGAGACCTGAAGAACTTGCTGGGCCTCTTGACACAGAACTCTGAGCTTGCAGAACATTATGCTGTGTAAGGGCCACTGAAGAGCTTTCACTTAGTAAATAGGTTTGGAAAATTTGAAAAACACATTTGTCCTTACAATGGTATTATCTATCTATCTATCTATCTATCTATCTATCTATCTATCCATCCATCAATCTATCTGGAAAGAGGTTGTCATCCCTGTGATATGGTGTCCACAAAACACACTTAATGCTGGGTAAATTGGTCATACTCTTCCCACCCCCAACTATCCTGTGAAGCAAGCTCGCATAAAGGGACACTTACAAGCCAAATGATCAAATGGCATGCATGATTTGAGTACATTCAGAAAACTATAAAAAACAGTATAGAAGAAGGTCTACCCCATACACACAGACTGCTCTATTTCTAAAATGAAGCTCTTGGTGGGTAGGAGGAGGTTTGCTCTGTGCCTCCCAGCTCTGCTCTGGGTGCCAGCAGGATAGCAGTGAGGCCCCAGCTGCAAGGGCTGCCTCCTCAGGCGGGCACACTCCGACAGGATGCGAGTGGGGTCCTACAACTCAGCGCATCCTGGTTTTTAAGTAAAGGTCAGGCAAATGAGAGATGACCAATTATCCACTGATCAAACCTTCAAGGGTTCAAACAACTGAGGCTGGATTGCCTGCTGGCATATATTAAAAATGGTCATCATGGAAGTCCATGGTTGGAAGCCTGGCGCCACCTCCCCTACCACTTCCAAGTAATGAGACACTAGGAAGTGACAACCTTTCTAGTCCCTCATGCCTTTGTCTGGCAAATCAAATGTCTTTGGGTGACCCTTGGTACCCAAGTGAAATAGATTTTACATCACTCATTGGGTTCAACTTAATTATGATGTCAGTCACCAACTTGTGTTTTAATTACAGACATTTCTAGTCCATGTCACATTTTCAACAGCCTCATTATTAAATATTATGACAATATATGTCTACCACATAAAGGTTTCCTCTTATTCTATATTCATCTTTCCTAATTTGATTTTATGGACTTGAAATTGGTTTATTTTTATTGTATATTTCTTTTTTTTTAAATGTGTTTGGCTCAGGGTCTCACTACACAGCTCACATTCATAGTGATCCTCCTGTTTTCAGCCTTCCCAGCTCTGGGACTACAGGCATGTACCAACATGCCCAGACTTAGCAGCCAGCTCAGAGCACCTGGATATGGGGCAGACGTGGCATGTGGTGCCAGGGATTGAACCCTGGTTCCTGTACTTGCCTAAGCAGGCATTTAGTCTGCTGAGCTATCTCACTAGTCCTATATATTTCTTTTAACAATTTTTTTCCCAAAGAGAAGTCTTAGTATATGTGCTGCCGAAGCGAGCACAACCAAAGAGAAGTCTTATTTAGAACACTAAAAGCCAAATCATCATTTATAATATTTTAAAACATTTTGGATTTGGATTTAATTTTAAAATTGACAAATAGTTTGTGACATCTGTAATAGAAATTCAATTTCTAAAACAATGATTTCTTTGGTGTTGCTGTGAGGAAAATGCAATGACATTGGAGACAAAATTTTTCAATCTAAAATCATCATTTCCAGAAAGTAAAATGTATTTATACTTTTGATATTTATATTAAAATAAAATAGGCTCCGTCATACCCAATATAGTGAGAATTATTGAACAAAGTCACAACAAAGCCTTCTTGGCTAGCAGCACGCTCTAATCACAAGTTGGAAGAGGAAAGGAAGCTGATCATTTTCCCAACAAGCAGAGGGCAGGGGCATTGTCCACAGGTCTGGCATGGTTTTTGGTGGAAGTCACTGGCAGCTCCCAGGAAGGCCACAGTGTACGGACGGGCGTGTTTGATCCCTGTACATGGCCACTCACCTGTCAGCTGTGGGACACTATGAAAATCGGCACTGAACACTCACCTCTCAAGATCTGGAGACCTCAATCAAATGGGGGTTCCTCAAAGAGCATATGACACTACTCACATTGGAAGAAATTTAGACAATCTGCTGTAAAACTTGCAAAGTCCTTGATAAAGTCAGATAGGGGAAGATATACCTTCTCAAAATTCTATCAAACTGAAAATTGAATTTTGTTACTGTTTCTATGTCTTTACAGAATAGCTTTCTTTGGTTTCCTTAACTGCTCCTTATATGCAAACATTCCAGCCCTAACCAACGTACAAGATGTAGTTTAAGTGGCATCTGTTCCCCAAGGCCTGCTCAACTCTCCCTGTACCCTGTTAAAATTAATCTCTTTACTCAGTGTGAACTCACAGTTTTTCATTTCTAAGTGGCTTCACCAAGCAGAGTGCATGACCTTGCTTAAAACATGTAATTTTTCTGAACTTAAACCCAAACAGAAATTAAGTCTCTGTTTTCAAAATCAGCCCAATAGTAGTACTTAACAGATGTGTTGGGAGAAATAGAATAAGGTCATATTTATAGTAGATGATCAATTTATAGCATATATATAACATATATAAGAGTTTAAATAAATGAATAAAAGGCAGAGGAGACAGGCTTGGCAGTCTAAGTGCCTGCCTGGCAAGCGGAAGGACCCAGGTTGGATCCCTGGTACCACATGCCATGCTGGTCCCAAGCGGAGCCAGCCACCTGAATCAGGCATGGTGGCACAAGTCTGTAATCTCAGCACTGGGAAGGCTGAGACAGGAAGATCACTACGAGTCCCAGCTGCATAATGAGACCCTATACCAAATAAATAAAAAAGAAAAAGAAAAAGCAATAAAATACATCTCAAATGTTACCACTGTCATTGCCCTCTCCACTAGCCTGGAAGCTTTTCCCAGGACAGTGTCCTCCCATCTTTGTATTTAGCCAACTCTACCTATTTTTGGTAGTAGCTACACATTCCTGTAGGGTAAGGAAAAGCTCTCTGAATTTTACTGTTAACTAGTCATTAATACAAAACATTAGCTTGCAAGATGAACATGGGAGGTCTTTATATTTTTTCTGAGTTTCGTATACTACTAATTATTAGACCTTCGCCATATCAACATAACACGTAATCAACACATGTTGGATGAATACATATTAGACTTTTATCTTCAAACATTAGAAGCACCTTTGTATTTTACCTGAAATAATGCTCAGTTTCTGAATTATCATGTTTACTACTAATGTTTATCAAGTAGGGGCTAATTCAAATTTACATGAATTTTTAAACATTTTTAGGAGACTTATATCACAGGTACCACCTCAGTTAAGTTACCAATTAATCAACAGGTGAAAGGTACTCCCTAGTGGTTCCCAGCACCATCCCAGGGGCAGGGTGCATTTCAAAGAGTGACAAACTCAGGGAACTTTCAGACTAGAGGAACAAGGCACAGTGGGCTCTGTGGCACCAGCACTCTGAGTGAAGAGGATGACAAGCTGCCAGCAACCTGGGAAGCAGCCCAGTCTGAAGACCTGTCACAGAAGATGCTGATGGACAGGAGGATTTATAAAAATGACTCTTGGGAAGTGCGAGAAGCGACACGTTCCTGTTCCTTTCCCACCTCTTATAGCTCACAGCACATGCACCTAGCCATCCCATTAAACTACACCTAACCATCATCACTGGTAGTAGCCAGAATCCAGGAAGCCAAACAGCACTTCCCAGAGAGGGGAACCCAGGAGCCAGAACCAATTACAACTGGTTTTCTTAGGGGGGAATTGGCCCTTGCCCTCTAGCCTGTCCAGGCTAGCTTGCTTAGCAGGAGCTGCCACCTCCCCACAACCAGCTTCCCTGACCACACCTTGACCCATTCCCAATCTCTTGATCTTTTTTAGTTATGTTAATATAAATTCTTATTGCTCCAGTTAACTTAAACACTACTGCAGTTTCCAGCCAAAATATAAACTAATTGTACATTTTTCGAGTGGTTGGCTCAAGGCTTTAATTTTTTTTAAGCTGATTTTTCTCAATGATTCTGTGTATTTTCCCCCTCTCCAAAAAAATGATTAGGTCATTTAGGAGGTGTCTTACTTTCAGGCTTTTTTCTCTTTATTTCCCTGAACGTTTCATTACTATTTCATCTCTCTCGAGCTGTGCCAGAAACTTGGCCTCCTTTGACTCCCACACATAACAAGTTATTAAAAATACCCTTCAGCCAAAATTAAGGAAGGATCAGTGGAATGACCTCCACATGGAGCTGAAGCAGAGCACAATGATTTCTTTGACTTAGAGCAGGCAACAGATAGTGAGGATTTTGGACAGTCTCTCCCTCCCCAGTCTATTACTGGATTCTATTAGACATGAAAGTTTCTCCATGTCAAATTCCCTAAGGTCTCTCCATTCTGCTATCACCAGATCAAGAGAGTTAGTTAGCTAGAACAACAAAACCTTCTCTCACTTGAAACAAAACAAGACATAAGCAAAAAACTCCACGTTCCACAGAAAGATGTGGCATCTTCTACTGATATTAAAAGGAAAGTAAAACTGGAATTCAGTATGAACTTGTAAGGTTTACACAGCAATAGACAGGCAGATGCACTATTTGCAAGCTGTTCTTAATAGAGCCTTATTTGGATTGGAACCTGCGAAAGGAATCAACACATCAGGAATAGGTCTGCAAACAGGAAGGAGAGTCCCTGAATATAATTCTGGGGACAGCGGGCCTGCCACTGACAGCCTGGATCACATAGAACTTCAGTGTCTAATTGACTGTGTGACAAAAAGCACATTGTTTTGAAAATGAAGGCCCTTTTGCCAGAGTCCACTGAAACTCTTAAGGCTTCTTACCCATAAGGGAGACCTGTGTTTAACTGTGGCTTTCAGATTCAACATTTCAAATTTGTATTTATTGCAAAAGAGAGTGGTATTCAAGAATAAAGTGGTATTCACCACTGAGCTGTTACTTTTGCTAAGAGAAACAATAAGGGTGTATGGTATTTAAACAAGAAGTCAGTGGCTCAGAAGTTTATCAAAAAAGTGAAAGAAAGTCATTAAATACAATAGCCCATTGGCATTCGTGAGGAGGGGTGTCCCAAGGTGATAATAAACTCCAAATGAACAATACCACTGTAATATACTATTGCTCACAAGAAGCAGTTATGGTGTAACCTGTAAGAAGTGTGTATGACATAGACATTCAAAGAAAATAAAAGCTGTATCGACAGAGTCACTCTGGCTGAGTTTACAGGGCTTCGCTGATCAATGCACAATTCAAAATCTAGTCTCAGCAAAAATAGTAATTTGCCAAAAACCATAATCCTTTATAAGGTCACCAAAAATGGATAACAATGTGACATTTAATTCATGAAGGTAAGGTTTTCTCCTCTTCCTGAGCAGGTAATCTATTCACCCGTGGTGTAGTTTCATCAACCTTTGAGAGAAGGCAATTTCCGTTCAAGATCTGACACCCTTCATAGCCTCCGCCTAGAGTTCCAGATGGTAGGTGTAGGTGGCAGAGAGGTTGAGCAGAATGGTAGTACCTAAAGAGGAATAAGTAGTACCAGGAAATGCATGACTCACTGTATTCTCCTTTTCTTGAAGTTCTTTTTGACAAGGTTTTTCAGAAAACTTGTTTGTAACCTTAATTGCAATGTTAATTTAAAAGTCTTTGCAGAACAAGCATACCACAAGACTCAAAAGGTACCAAAGCAGCATACACTGTCACTCATAAGTGTGGAAATGCTCATGTATGCAGAGAGCAGTATGCATAAAAGAGGACTGTACAGGATGTAGAAGTTAGACTTTCTGGGTAACCCCAGAAAGTCTACTACTGGGTTTCCAGTTTGATGAATGGGCAAAGAGAACCAGTGGTCAAAACCTCAAGCCATAAATAAAGCAAAAGCAGAAAGATAAGTGCATGGAGCTTCAAGAGGCCACGAAAGTGCCTATCTCCAAGCAAAGGGCTCATTTTATTATTATTATTATTATTATTATTATTATTATTGTTTATTGTATTTGGTTGCCACAGGGTCTTGCTATGCAGCTTGGACTCATAGTGATCCTTCTGTTTTCAGCCTCCCCAGTGCTGGAATTATAGGTGTGTGCCACCATGCCTGGACTCGGTTGGAGGCATAGCCAGCGTGGCATGGGGTACCAGGGATCAAACCCTGGTCAAGGTTGTATATGGAGTTGCCTTGTTTGTTTTTGGTCTTTTTTTGATTATACTGTATTTTTTTTTTTGGTTGAATTGTTTTTTAGGGAAAGTTTATTTTTTGTTTTTGGTGCTGAGGACCAAACCCAGGGCTTCCAGCTTGCTAGGCAAGCATTCTACCGCTGAGCCAAATCCCCAAGCCCCTAGTTCTGGGAATCGAACCACAGTTTCTGTGCTTGTCTAAGCTTGCCTAGGCAGGCACTTTAGTCCACTGAGCTATGGAAGTGGCTCATTTTAAAGCAGGAGTGGAAATCACAGCTGAAGTAATAGTAGTCCTCCATCTTCCTGAAATACCAGAGAAACATGAAAGAGTGATATTGACACATTTATGTAAGCCATAAAAACCTTCATATATAATCCCTGGTACCAGAAAAAATAAACAATCCTTCATGTGGTGATACAAGTCATCATGCACCCAGTCTTTTATTGCATGCCTGTTCTGTTCCAGGAGTTAGCTTAGCACAGATTTCCCTGTTATTCTTCATCCTGCTTAATGACTTCACCCTGTCAATGTAATAAAAATTACAGATTTCTTATATTTTCAGCCCCTATGAAATACCCCAAACCAGTAAATTTTATTTCTGCCTCCAAGATATTCTTTCATCTATCCACCGTTTCTGCTTTGAATCCAAACCACAATATTATTTTGACTTTTCTCCAGATTCCAGTTTTCCTGTACTCAAATAAAAAACCCACCTTTGCCATTTCTGCAGTGACAGAGAGCAGTCTGAAGTGTGATTATAATATACGGCGAATATTTAAATCTTAAAAAATGTGTTCCAGTGAAGGACAGGTCGCCATTAATCCCCTTCAAAATGCTCCCTCTCACTTTGAATGTGTGAGATGTGTTTCACTGTTCATGACACTTTCTGAGGCAATCTGGGAAGCCCTCTTCCTTGTCTTGAGGGCGTTATCTCCAAAAACGTGGTGGCTGCTGCTGCCACCCATGCAAGCAGGCTCCTGAAAACATAGAAGCAGGTCCACGTCCTTCATTAGCCACCGAGTGATCATGGCTTCTCAAAAAAAAAAAAAAAAAAAAAAAAAAGCATGCAAAGCAAATATTTTGCATTGATTTATGACAAAGAAGCAACCACAACAACATAAATAAAACCACACAAGAGGATCTGCAGACCTGCCTCAGAAATTCACGAGAGTGATGGCATTAACATTTACAATGTGAGAGGGAGTATTCTGAGGGAGACCAATGGTCATATCTCATTCTATAGAACATTTATAAAAACGTAAATATATGGATTAAAGCACCTGCAAGCAGGCACAGGGCCTAGGGGTTCGATCCCTGGGACTGTGTGCCGGCTCCGCCCCGGGGGGGGGCGCGCTGAGAGGGCGATTAAGACGGGGCGTGGTGGTGTGTGCCTGTAATCCCAGCTCTTGGGAGACTGGAAACTGGAGGATCACTACAAGTGCGATCTACTAGTGAGACCCTGAACGCCTTACCCTGTAGAGTCTTCCGTAAAAATACAGGAAAAAAAAAGTAAGTATCCACTGTACTTGTGGATCAGAATGGAGACAGTGGTGAGAAAAGCGGGATGAGGACTGACACCAAGCGAACCTAACAGGTGCACCGCGATGCGCGCTACCGAGATGTCACCGCCTCATTTACGGTTTTCAGCAGCACTGTGGGAAACAAAGGGAAGCGGAGGAGAGACCAGGCGCAAGAAGTGAGTGGATGGTAAGGCTAGGATTTCAAGCCAAGTCTAACTACATCTTTAAAATCACAAGTCTAGCGACAAAATTTAATTAGTGCCTCTTTTTTTTTTTTTGCTTGTGAAATAGGGCTCACTCTTTTAAAGTCCAGGCCTTGGGACTCTGGGCATAGTCTGCATAAGTTCAGACACCACCTCCACCGTTTACCAGCAGTGTAACCTTGGACAAGATCGGTAATACCCATAAAGCTCCATGTAGGAGCTCTAACGCAGAATAGCATTATTGTACAGCATTATTGTAAGGATTAAAGGAGATGATGTGTATGAAGTAGTAATACTCATCTTGGTGTCCCACAAGCACTTAAGAAGTAAGGACAATATGAATGGCTAGGTAGATACATGGACGCGGGAACATCCACCTTAAGGTAAACTTTTTAAAAAGCATCCATGGGGCCGGGGGGATGGCTCAGTGGAATAAGCGCTTCTCTGGCAAGTGCAAGGGCCTGAGTTCAATCCCCGGTTCCGCCCCCCCCCCAAAAAAAAAGAAGTCATACACTGTCATTTGTTTGGGGAGATGACTCAGTAGAATAAGTGCTTCCCTGGCAAGCACAAGGGCCTGAGTTCAATCCCCGGTTCCGCAAAAAAAAAAAAAAAGTATGTGTAAAAAGCATCCATCACTCACAACTATGCTTGGCTGCTCTATTTCTGATTATTAGAGTAAAAAAGTCTTGGGGGTTAAAAACAGTAGCAGTTTTTTTTTTTTTTTGGAAAGACAATAAAAAGGGTCTTTTACTAAAGAAAAGATAATGAGACGCATGGCCCTTATATCATGATCATTCCAGGTATGACTAACTATGACAATCATCAAGATTGATGACAACTTATTACACGGAAGACATCAGGGTTCCACAAGACAAAGGCACCAGCCCTAAACCTGTGTCAGAACATAAACGTCCATACAGCTTGGATGGTGTGCAGAGAGAAGGCCGCCGCGGGGGAAGGACAGTTCTGCCCCTCACGCTGCTCCAGGCGCAGCACACACACGTCGCCCACATCCTTCCTGGCTTGCCTCTGCTTCCCCTCTACCACTGCCCAAACCCACAATGTAAACTTCTAGAAGTTAATAGCTTCCTTCAAAAGATGCTGACAGGGTTTCCTCTCATTCATAGTTTAAGGTGTGCAGAAAGTCATAAACACTCTAATCTTGTAATTCACATGCTTTAGGGGAAAATCAGTAGCAAAAGGCTGCTAACAGATGGCGATTTGGCAGTTAGAGAATTAGACATAGTGTGAAAATATGTATGTCTATATATATTCTTAAACATAAGGTTGAAAATATAAAACTACTAGAAGAAAACACAGGGCAAAGATTTCTTGACATTTATCTGAGCAATGATTTTTTGATAGGATACCAACTGAATGGAGAAAAAATAATAGAGAAATAAAATGGCATCTGTGTAAAAGCATATGCAGATCAGAGCAGTCAGATTAGTGATAAGGGAAGCTGCAGAATGGGGGAAAATATTCGCAAACCATATATCTTATCGGAGGCTAATATCTAGAGCACATAAAAATTATATGTAGGAATTCATACAGCACAATAGCAAAACAAGACAATCCAAATAAAAATAGTTAAAGAACACAAGCATCTAAAAGGTACACAAGTGGCCCAAGTATGTATGGGAAATGCTCGGTGTAACTCACCAGCAAAGAAATGCAAATCAATGTCACAGTGAGATACTACCTCACAGCTACTGGAATGTCTATTATTACAGTACAAAAGACAAATGGTGAAGAGGATGTTGATAAAATAGAATTCTTGTAATCTTTTGGTGAAAACAGAAATTGGAACAGCCAGTGTGGAAAATAGTATGGAAATCCTGCAAGGAACTACCTTATTTTCCAATAATCTCACTTTTGGGTTATTACTAAAAGAAATGAAATCAGTATATCAAAGAAATGTCTGCATTCTCACATCAATTTAAGAATTATTAACAAAACACATTGAGGTAGGATGCATGAAAATATGGTGTGTTTCCACAGTGGAATAGTATGCAGACTTTAAAAAGAAGGAACCCCAGCCATTTGTGATGGCAAAGATGAACCTAGACCACCTTATGTCCAGACTCAGATAATACTGCGTGATCTCACTTCTATGTCAAATTTAAAGTAATTAAGCTCAGAGAGGCAGAGAGGAGAGTGGTGGATGCCAGGAGGTAGTGGGAAGGGGCAACCAGGAAGGCAGGACATCGAAGTGTAAAGCGTTGCCATTGTGCACATAAATACATTCTAGAGATCTAGGACACAGCTCAAGGACTATGGCGTAAGGACAGTGCAGTGTATATTGTGTGCTCTTGAAGTGTATCAAGAAGATGTATCATAAGTAATCCAACTACAAAAGGAAAAAGGAAAAGAAAGAAAAATGTTAATTATGTAGAGTAACATATGTTGAGTAGCTTGACTGTAGTTATTTCCCAATGTACAATTACATTAAAACTTCAAATTACACACTTTAAAATTCAATTTTAGTTTCCAATTATGCTTCAATAAAGTACAATAGGGAGAGAAACAATAGCAAATATGGAGCATTATTAGGTGGGGTCCACCTTGAGCACAGCTGTACCCTAGAACCCAGCATATTTTAACTTTCAAGCCACAGATAATTGATTGTGCCAACTTGAGTTAAGACAGGCCCAACTAAATTGGGTCAGCATGGTTCTGAAGGTGGATGAGGGGATTTAGTGAAAACAGAAGACCTGCTGTGAGGTGTAGGTCACCTGAATGCTCACTGGGGACATGAAGCAGGAAGGACAGCTGCTGTTTCTTGGGAAGAACTCCCATCTTTGCCTTCTTCACCCAAGAGGTGGTCTTCAGCTTTCTAGCACCGATTCTTCAGGGACGACCCCTTCTAGTGCTGAGTCTAGTGCTAAGTACTTAACGTCTCACAAATGAGAATAGGAAAAGTGGCGAGAATCACTGACTGGATTTCAGTGGGCTGAGTGTAAAAAAAAAAAAAAGGCTCTGAGAACTACTAACTTACAGTACAAAATCAAAAGTATACAGAATAGTAACACTGTTAAAATTTGAATGTCTGCGTGTAGAAATATTGATATGCACAAGGTGCGGTAACACCCACAGGCATGCTTAGCAGAGGAAAACATTTTGCCGTAGATTAAAAAATGCAGAATGTCCATATGTGTTTATACATCTATAGACAAAATCAGTTGGAAGTAACCAGCACGCTTTAAAAATAGCATTTTCAGTTATTGTCTAATGTAGAGAAACAAACTCCTTCTGTACTTATATTAATTTATCTCATTTTAAAAATAAATATGACTTAATATTGAACAAAATTTATTTTGTACTTTTAATCACCAAAAATAGAGGCAAGGTGAATAGTCCTGTTAAGCAAATCACCGTGCTCAAAAAGTCTTTTCTTTGTTTAACTTAAGTTGCAAGTCTATTTCACCCATATATACCCCACGAACAGCAACCCCCCAAATCAAGTGGGTGTCACTTATCTCTGAGCTGTGAGGAAGCAGGGGAAAAAGAGATGAGGTTTAAGAAAGCTGACCCTTGAGCGGGATGGCGGACACCCTTCTCCTAGCCCATGGGGGCTGCCAAAGTCAGACACAATCCAACTAGAACTTCAATCTGTTGCTATGTCATGTTTGGGTCGGACTAAGAAGGTACAGGAGCAGCGCCAGTGGGGCTTTCAGATGATGTTAATTTCTCCGCCTTGCACAACACAGAAAATAGTTCAAAACAGAATTTAATAACTTTCCAAGTTGTGGCTCTGTCATTTCTAGGCTTCTAATAATAAAAGAAATGGACTTTAATAATGTTCACCAAAGATCTCACCACATAAATGTTTCCACAAATGGCCAAGATGCTTTAGGGGTCAAGACTCAGTGAGATACTTAAAGAACAGTACCCAGATGCTTTGCAAAGGCAGTTGAGTACTGTCCCTAAACCCTAAGCTTTCCCATAACCAGGCAACCAAGGCAAACGGGGAGATCTAAATTAGGCTCCACATTAGAATCTCAACACATCTGAACACTCGAGGCATTAAGAATATTGAACCACCCAATATTAATTTGCATAAACACTCCAAAGGCCATCTACTTTATGTACTTAAAATTCATACCTCTACCAAGCCTCAGCACCTAAAGCAAACAAGCTACCTTAGTCCTGAGATAAACATCCTGTCCTGTTAAGGTCAGCTATTAGTCATTAGGCAACCTCGTGTCACGTGTTACTAACTTTGCAAATACATAAAGGACCTCTTTGTTGTGAAAAGAAAGAAAGAAAAAATATGTATATGGATACACAAGCTAGTTAGGATAGATATACAGCTACTTTCTCTTAGTTCATTGAGAAGAAAGGTTTGTACTAATATCGTTTAGACAAGATATCGTGTCTGCATCTTGTCCTCTGAATAACTACTATGAAGATGATAATATGCAATGTATTAATTATTGTAACTGTCCTACTAACCTGTTTTGAAACTGTTTCATTGTTATTTTATCTTTTTTCTCATTACAATGAATAAAAAATAAAAGTATGCTAAAAAATAAAACTCATACCTCTGTTTTAAAAGTGTATTTTTCACTTAAGGGAGCTGCTCTTTAATCCCAAATTGCATGGCTCTGGTGGGTCAGTTTTAGGGGTTTCAGCAAATCCCTGTAGCTGTTCTCAGTGGTTACATTAAGAGGTCCAGAGGGGGACACAGGAAGGGAGTAGAGCAATGGCATTCAGACAAGAGCTTTGCTTTGGCTTTGAAAAGATAAAGGAACTCTCAGCTTTGCATTGGATCTAGCAACAAACTAGGGTAAAGGCCATGGGCACTACCTGGGGAAGAGCCATGGTCCAGGATGAGTGGAGAGGCACCCAGAGACAGGGAATCTCTTGATTCCTTTGAGCTTATAGACTCAGTCATGTCTCAAGTGAGCTTAACTTTAGACTTTAGAAGTAGAAAATTAATAAATTCATTTCCAACTTAAATCAACACTGCCTGAATTTTCTTACATTGACTAGAGAATTGTCTTCTGAGTTCTATGAAGAAAGAATCCTACAAGGAAAACTTTCAGAAGGAACTCACAGCCTAAGACATCAGACTACCTTTCTATACACTTCTTTTCTTTCATTCCTTTTATTTTCTTCTTTCTTTCTTTCTTTGCTTTTTTCTTTTCTTTTTTTTCAGTACTAAGAATTGAAACCAGACTCTACCCTAATCTAGTTTGTTTGCTAGGTTGTCTAGACTGGATTTAACCACAGTGTGCTAGGATTATAAGCATGTGTCAATAACCCAACGTTAAGTATATTTCTTTTAAGGACGACTAAGTATTTAAAGCAACAATAATACCTATTTTTAGCATATCTTACAGCATTTTTAAAATTAAAGTATACAAAAATATAAATAAAATTAAAGTATCCAAAAATAAAATTAAAGCATATAAAAATAAAGAGTATGAAGAATAGATAGAAAACACAAAACCACACTCTTTCAGCACCTGCATTTTCATGGATTGGCATGACACACTTAAAGGCAGGATGAGAATTAAAGGTACATGCACAACAATTTCTAGAGGAATTACTAAAAATAACACAAAGAAGTAAAACTAAACACAAATCAAATATACATCAAAAGAACAACGGATAACCTAATGTTGTATTCATAAAATGGACTACTCCATACTAAAAGTAAAAGAAATACACACATAACTACATAGATAAAATTTACTGTTTAAAAGACAGAAGATGCTAAGGAAATCATACTATATGCATACATTATGGTTTAGACGTATGATGTCCCCCAAAGCCTCTTACATTCAGAAGTGGAGCTTTGGGAAGGTAGCTGGGTCATGGGCACAACTGTACTCTTCAGTGGATCAACCCACTGGTAAGTATAGACCTACAGGGGTCATCAGGAGGCAGCATGGCTAGAGGCAGGCCACTCGGAGTATGACTGCCAAGGGCACGCTCTTTTCCTGGCTCTTGTCTGTCTGTCTGTCTGTCTGTCTGTCTGTCTGTCTGTCTGTCTCTCTCTCTCTCTCTCTCTCTCTCTCTCTCTCTCTCCCTCTCTCCCTCTCTCCCTCTCTGCTTTTGGCTGCCTTGGGGTAGCCCATCATCCTCTGTCATTCTCTTCTATCATGTTCTTCTGCCT
>NW_004524581.1:1265082-1272305 GCF_000260255.1 Octodon degus | reverse complement strand
GGCAGGCCACTCGGAGTATGACTGCCAAGGGCACTCTCTCTCTCTCTCTCTCCCCCCCCAGTCTGTCTGTCTCTCTCTGTCTCTGTCTCTGTCTCTCTCTCTCTCCCTCTTCTTCTCTCTCTCCCTCTCTCCCTCTCTCCCTCTCTCCCTCTCTGCTTTTGGCTGCCTTGGGGTAGCCCATCATCCTCTGTCATTCTCTTCTATCATGTTCTTCTGCCTTGGAATCAGCCAACCATGGACTAAATCCAGTGAAAACCACAAAGCACAACAAACCTTTTTTTCACTAGGTTGCATGTTTCACATAATTTGTCCCCTCAACAGGAAAGCTATGGCAGCACGCTACATGATGCGCTCTACATAAGTTTGCATTGGCAATATTAATAATATATTGCTATGAAAATCCGAAGGCAGTTCCCCAGAAAGACTGATCAAGATTTGGGAAGGTGCTATGCTAATGGGCCAGAGACTGTTTTGAGAGCACTTCTCTATTCTCACCTCAGCTGAGCATCAGAGAAGGAGCAAACAGTTTTGAGAATTGGAAATGAAAGAGAAATGCAAATGAAAAAAAGAGCTAACATGTTGGGTTGCTGTGTTCTGGTTTCAGTATTACATCTTTATAGCCTTTAAATCTGTATATTGCTTCTGCATGAATAATATGTTTTCCACTAGTGTATAGATAAGAAAACTGTATTTTGTGAAGGTTAAATGATTTGGAAGCCATACAGCTAGTAAATGATCAAATTTGAAATACTCTAGCTGGTTCACAAATCCCTGTTCTTTCTCCACCATCACCAAGAAAGGACAATTGGCCATTCAAGTTTCACAATAAGAATCAATAGCCAAGAAGCCCCAGAAAAATAGTATTTAAAAAAAATTTTAAACCCCATAAAAATTTCCAGTTGACCTTTTGGAAGAGAAAGACCAGAGTAAGCCAGATAGAATAGAATTCAAAAGATGGGAAAAGTTAAAAGATGTATTGTTGACTATTACAGTTTCTCAGTCTGTTATTTGCACCCAGAGCATTTTAGAAATTCTGAACTTCTCACATCTTTTGTCTAATGCCACCTCCCGTAGGCCAGTGAGGATGCCAAGACTCACACAATAACAACAGCTGGATGATGCAGAGACTGACAATGGGAGTTATTTATCAACCTTCAGAGTGCCAGAAAATACCTAGTTCTCTGCCTTACATGGATTTCAGGGACAATTGCGACCACCTGTGCCCATCATTTTCTTTTTAATCTCTTGATTTCAGCAGCAGTAGGGCCACATCACTGGCGTGCAGTATGAATGATCCAGGGTCTATATTTCCCCAAAGTTGAAAACCAAGCTCTGACTATATATTTATCTCGTTACTTGACAACAACAAATGATCAGAAGGATAATGCTAGATTATGGTGTTTTAAAAGGTTTCTAATTCAGAGACTGAAGCTGAAAAACAATATCCCCTAAAGAACACATGAACTTCATTTAAATCCAAAGGCACATGAGAAGACTGCTCATCTCCAAAGTGCAAGACTGAATGTTGGAGGCCCACTGTTAAAGAGCTCTAATGTTCATCTACACTTGTACATAAATACTTGCTTAGAGAACCTGATAAAATATTTACACACCTACATACACACCTCTTTATGAAATCTACCACCAAGATTAGGATGCAAAAAATTTTAGGCAAAGACAAAAATGTGTATTTTCCAAATACCCTAAGTTAGTTTGACTCTCAGAGGGCTAAAAATGATAGCTCTAATGCCATCTCCTACTTAAGGATGCTACTTAAGGATATTAAAGGATAAAGGTAGTAAAAGAGTATGAAAGAAAAATGTAGAGGGTATTCTGCCACTGATCACTGGAGGTTAAAGTGAGAGAAGGCTCTAGTTCATTGGTCTCAAGCTTCACTGGGAATGATCAGCAAAGACAGGACAAGGTGGTAACAAGCAACAGTCCTACGAATGATAGCCAGGGCAAAAGTAATAGCATTGGCCCCATGAAGTGATGGCACCCACTACTGATGGCGTCAGATAGTGGTGTCTTGAAAAGAGGTGATCCTAAACAGAACAATATAGTGCTGTCCAGCAGTGCTGATGGATAACAGCAAGGAAGGCTGGCTCTTGAATTCACTCAGCAGGTGCTATGTGAATTGTGGGTCTCATTCAAATGTATGAGCATACTGCATTATTTAAAAAAAATTCACAGGTAGTTATCTAGTACAGATTTCTCTTCTGGTTCATGTGCCCTCATTGTATTTTTGGTAATCATCTGGTAGAATTTTCATCCCAGATAATGAGAGGCTTTTAGTATTGTTAAGCATGTGAATCTATTGTATGCACAAAACACTCCATTAATCAATGTATAATTGTGTGTATCATATATAATAATACGTGTAATACAAAAGTAGAAGAACACCCTACAAAAGAGTAATTATGTTAATAATCCACTTTTAATTAAAGCTAGAAACATTTGAGCTACACAAATATACAAAATCCACAGAATGCCACACAAACATCGTAGCTCTCCGATTTCCTTCTCTCCAACCTTTTGGCTTCTGGAGCTCATTAACATCCAGGTCCATGGAAGTGTGCTGAGATGCCTAAGCAGGCAAATAGTTGGTAGTCAAATATCCTACCCATCACAGGGGTAAAATAGAATTTCACTTCTGCCTCACTCAGAGCCACCTTGAACTATTATAATGATCAACAACCCCAAATGCTGGGAAATTGATTCCTGCAGACCCGAGGAGCCTCTGAAAATTCAGTCCCTTTAAAATTGAGCTGCAAATGAACATCTGAATATACACTTTGAGGTAAAAGAATTAGGAGAAACATCAGTAATGAATCCAAATGCATAAAATCAGGCTATGGTAGCTTCTTAAGCTTTCACTGAAGTTTCTGGTATTTGGAAACACATTACTTCCTAGTGCACATATTTCCTCTTTCAGTGTAATAGTGGGCATTTAAATTCCTCACACAGGAAACAGCACTGAACTTCTCCATATCAGCATTGCAAAGCGCACCCACCTCATCAAATGCATGTCTAAGGAAGAGCAATAAATGTCCTCCAGCCTTGTAACTGGAACAACACTACTATGGAAGTTAAAAGAACAGATGAATAATGCAACAACACATGCTATTTTAATTATCAGTGAATACAAAATGCATGGGGACCAGAACTAGTTTGTGGTACACTACATACCTTATAAATTCTTTTATACTTTACTGAACTTGCACGCTTGATACTTCAGATGTCATTTAGCCTGATTCTTTCAAGATGTAGAACAAACACTAACAGTGACAATATAATTCTTAAAGTCCCTCACAATAATTACAAAGAAGGATGGAAAATAAGAAAATGTGTAATTAAATAGCTTAATAGCCAAGGAGGACAGGGCTCCAGGACCTTTTCATTGCATCTGGGTCTAGACCCATTTGTCCCCATGCTGTCTTCCCCCCAGTGTCTCCCCAGTGAGGCTTTCGCCAGCCAACCTCGCTGCCAGTGCTGTGCGATCATTCACTTCCCAGGAATCGCTTGTATCTTAACCTTAGTCTTCTCCTTCCCTCTCTTTCTCCTGCTAGAATTACGTCTCATGTGGATAAGACCTTCATCTGTACTGCATGCAGCCCCTTCTGTAGCACAGGGGCCCAGCACAAGTCCCAGTGGTGGACATACTCAGCAGCACAGTGGAAACCCTGGAAAGAAGACACTGAGAGTCACGGATCCTCTCTTGCACGCAGACACCTTCTTGGACTGTTTAAGGTCCTTCACAGAACATCTGAAGCCATATCAAGGGGCTCAGGTTGAGGGACATGACAGTGAGCATCTACACACCACAAGTCAGTAGGAGACACTTAAACAAACCTGAATGAATGAATGAATGAATGAATGAATGAATGAATGAATGAATCTATACCTTATAAAGTGGAAACCTTCCCAGGGTTTCCACTGCGCTGCTGATAATGTCCACGGGCCAGTAGGAAATACTTAAACAGACCTGAATGAACGAACGAACGAACGAACGAACGAACGAACGAACGAACGAATGAATGAATCAATCAATCAATCAATCAATCTATACCTTATAAAGTGGAAACCTTCCCAGGGTTTCCATTGTGCTGCTGAGTATGTCTACCACTGGGACTTGTGCTGGGCCCCTGCGCTGCAGAAGGGGCTGCATGTGTAAGACTATATAAATATGCATATTAAGATGCCTACTATTAATATAATTTCAAAGCATCAATTCCTCACAGTTAACAGAATGGAAGTGTCTGCCTTAGTCTTGCCAAAGGAAAAGATCATCTCTCCTTTGTCTAAACTTGAGTCTTCTGTATCGCATTCTAGAAAAAGTATAATAGTTCCCCCTTACATGCAGTTTCACTATTTGCAATTTAATTACCTATGGTCGATTATGGTTAATACAGCAAAATAATACATTTATATGTGTTGGGAGACAAAGAACACATTGGTGCCACTTTTTATTATAGTATACAGTTATAATTGTTTTCTCTTATTAATAGTGTTGCTAATATGCTACTGCATCTAATTTAGAAGCTTTAACATATAGAAATAAGGACAGTATGGATAGGTTCCAATAGTAGCTGTAGGATCTGGGGCACACTGCAAGTGCTGAGCCTTCTGAGGATGAGGGCCTTTGCAGGTATTCCCTTGACTCAAAGTGGGGTGAGAATGCTCATGTAGTTTCCACTGAGCCAAGTTTTGAATGGAACATAGTATCAGTGCTTTGCCCACACCGGTCTGACAACCTACTTAGGATCAAGAACACTCACAGTTGGGTCGGCGAGTTAGCTTAGTGAACTAAACGCCTACTTAGGCAAGCTCAGGGACCGGGGTTGGATCCCCAGCAGCACATGCTGCACCAGCCCCACCCTGGGCATGCTGAGCAGGCGACTGAGTCCAGGCATGGTGATGTACACCTGTAATCTCAGCGCTGGGGAGGCTGCAAACAGAAGGATCACTTCGAGTCTAACTGCCTGGTGAGACCCTGTACAAAACCCAAAAAATACATAAAAAAGAAAAAGATCACCCACACTTGTATAAAGCAAACAAATTACAGGAGGAAAGGGTGGAAGACAACCAGAGGGGATGTCACCTGGTGATTTCATGGCCTCTCATTTTTTAAAACACATCACAGGTCTGTGCTTCAGTGTCACATTCTGAGAATCTTCCCTAATACCACATCTAAAGTTGTCACCACCAATACCACACCATATTCCGTTCCTTACTTTTGATTAGCACATGCTATGATCGATATTGATTGCAATGGTCATGAGTTGGCACATGTATGCATTACACCTTCTTTCCTTTTTTCTCTTTCTTTTCAGTCCCCTACCATTCTCCTCCATTCCATTCCTTCCAACTCTTGGTCCCTTTCTCGTTTGCAAAAGATCTATTTTCATCATTTTTTTCTTCAATTCTTTTTTCATCCCTTCTTTCTCCTCTTCCTTCCCCTTTCCTCCATCTCTTGATCCTCCATCCATTTGAAAAAGGTCTCCCTACTGCCCATTTATCTGTCTTCTATTTTGCTCTTCTGGAGACTATGATTTTAAGTGATCACATAATTTCTCTTAAATGAGGATCTCTCTGTGTGTGTGTGTGTGTGTGTGTGTGTGTGTGTGTGTGTGTGTCTCTAAGGAGAGAGAGAGACACAGAGTAAAATTGAAGACAAAAAGACCTATAGAGATTATTATTTTTATAACTATTATCATCTTTATTATTTTAAGGCTATTATTTTGAAATTACACTATTTATATTTTCCTTACCAGTGCAGCCTTGTAGGGCGACTGCACTTCATTTGCACCCTACTGCAAAGAAGGTTTGCACCTAAGCAAACCTAAGCACCTAACCTAAGGAATGATGTGCCCCAGGCCCACCTGATCTCAGTTCCACCCCCACCCCCTCACCCCCCTCACTCCCCTCACCCCCCCACCTTCCCTGTGATTAACACTTCATGCACTACAAGTGCTGTGGTGGAAGAGCCTGTCTCATTGTCCTTATTTAAAGTAGCACAGCTTTGAGCCCTGTCTGTATCTTAGAGACCCATGGCACATTCTTACTTCCTGGAAGCAAAGGTTAGAAATAAGCTAGAATGTAAGTGCAGCTAAGAAGGAAAGCACAGTAAAGAAGAAATTAGACTATAGAAAAACTTTTCAGAGAAAAACAAAATTTCAAAACTGTGGGGACAAAGCACAAAAGTAATGAAAAGCAAAAAGGTAGAATACGGTAAAGAAAGATGATGCTCTGTGAAAGATGTCAGGACAAGCTACGCATTGCTGAGTCGGTTTCTTTTCTCTGTCAACAAACACATGTTTGAGAAAGTTTAAAGAACCTCTGAAAGGCCCCTGCTGTGCCTCTGGGCAGACCCCCTTCAGCAGACAGCTGTTTGTGCATTCTGCCCGTACTGCTGGCACTTCTGACATTTCTGCTGGGCCTGGGACCTCATTCTCTCTCCCAGGAGTGTGAGGGCCCCAGCTTCGCTCCCTGAAGCAGCTGTGGCCTGGAAGGTCACAGCCCAGCTCACACTCCAGGCAGGCAGGGACTTTGGAACTCCCCAGTTCTTTGTGTGTGTGTGTGTGTGTGTGTGTGTGTGCGTGTGTGTGCGCGCGAGCGCACACACATTGCTGTACTCTCACTATTTTGTCTCCCTCTGTTTGCACCACGAGTGGGGATTTTTACCTTATGCAAAGCACCACCCTCCCCAGCCCCTCACTGATGCCCTGGACCCCACAGCTACCTCCTGTTCTTTATTCTTAGCACCTCAGCCGCTGAGCACTATGGGTCTCACCCAATCGGGCAGAATCAAGTGGTCTCAGCAAGCTGCGTCTACCATCTCTTCCTTGAAAGGAAACATACTCTGAGTGGATCGTGTTGCCTCTGCTTGTGGCTAAGAGAGATCTTTCTCAGAGAAAATTCACCTCTCTGAACCTCCTGAACAAAATACCCAAGCCAAAATCATGGAATATTAATGAGGCTGAGGCAAATTGCAGCTTCAGTTTTTGCTGAAAGAACATAAACAGAAGACAGAGTTGCGAACCTAATATGATGCACTATTTAAATTTGCTTTGTTTTGTGCTGATAATTTTTTAGATTACAAGAAAAACATTTATTGAAAGAACAGAGCTTCAACTCAAAGCCCATTTTCCATGCAATGGAAATTTAGGAAATGCTTAATTAGAAGATTTTAAAAAGAAAGGAAGGAAGGAAGGAAGGAAGGA
>NW_004524581.1:1259282-1264982 GCF_000260255.1 Octodon degus | reverse complement strand
AGAGAGAGAGAGAGAGAGAGAGAGAGAGAGAGAGAGAGAGAGAGAGAAAGGAAATCATCACACTGGAGTGACTTACAACACAATATTTTGTCTGTGTGAAGCCCAACTGCAAGACTATAAAAAGGAAAAAAAAAAAAAAAAAAAAAACCAGCAAGCATCTTTTTAAAATATCTTCTATAAGCATCATCCTGTGTCATGAACCCTGTGAACAGAAATAAAAGAATCCTGCAGGATAACTATGAAATTATTAGAACTGAAATAAGACAATGTAATTTGCCTTTTTTTCTTCTAAGCTGGTAAAAAAAAAAAAAGCAGCAGCCTTTAAAAATGCATAAGCATTATACTCAGATTGTTTTCTTCAAAATGCTTTCAAACATGTCTCTTAACAACAAAAAATCACAAAGCACTAATAATATATGTGTTAGAAAGAATTCGTTGAAATACCATTATGAAACTCACAGGCCTGTTTCCATAATTAATAAGAGTGTAACGTAGAGGAGCGTTGGGCCCGTGTTTTAGCTCTGGCCACCTCCTGTGTTATTGGTTACTATATAAGCTCTCTGAGCCTTGGCTTCTAAGTATGTAAAGTTCCTTTAACAAGAAGGTCTTCACAATGTTTTTGTGGGATTAACCCACCCGGAGCCTGACATGCATCATATACTCCCTTTTCTTTGATGAGTGCAAACTTCTTTTTGTTTTAAGGATTCTCTTAATTTACTCCCAGCAATGAGCATTCACATCCTCTTCACTTGGTTTTGTTTTGTAGCTCTTGATTTAATACGAGCAATTTGAAAACTTATTCCTGTTTATTGCCATCTGGCATCGATACTGTATAAATATTTTATTTCTCAATCCTTCATATTATGGTCCATCATGACTGTCAGATCTCTTCATGCCTCAGCATTATTTTTAATCAATTCTTGAGTTTAACAGTACTGTTTACAGATGCACTAAGTTCTAAAATATGTTCATAAACTGGATGATTAGAATCAAGAATTCACTTATTGAAGTGACTGCTCGAAATCGCTCATAGTCAAGTCCCATGGCCAGTGTTCCTGGACCTCTGCCTCCCTGAACCTCCTCCTCATTGGACAGTGCCAATGACTCTGCATGTTGACCTAAAGCTGGAGTCTTTGCGGATGATGCAAGAACTCCTTAAAGCAGACCGTGGAGAAAGAGTTAGGAAACACTTGAATAGCCTAGAGGTCCATTTTCAAAGTAGTAGGATTGTTATTCTTGGTATATTATATTCTGTGTATGGATGCTATCCAAACCTCCCAAGATTCTTTGCGCTAAGTTATCCCCACGGCTCTGCCGGCATCGCCAACTGAAGTGCCCATCACTTGACTCCACCAGCCTAGACACTCAGTGCTTCAAATGCCCAGTCTCTAGTTTACCCCCTCATATCTTACTGCCTTACAGCCACTGACCTCAGCCACTGCTCAGGATAAAGACAATTTGATTTAAAAACACACAGAAACAGAAAGGTCTAATAGATCTAGGATTCTTACAAAACTTTTACCGCTTTCAAGCAGTATGATTGCTCCCCTATAGTCGCTACCTACTTTATATGATTGCAGACAAAGGAACAAAAAGGAGGAGATCCTTGCATTCCTTCTAGAGAAAGACATTGCCACAGAACTGGAAGGCCTTTTTTGTCACATTGTAAGTGAGCCTTTGCAAGGAATCTGGCCCTCCGAAAGGAGTGCTGCTTCTTACAGCTCCTAGGCTTTATCTGGTTCTTCACCTTTTAAAACGTTACATTTTTGTGCTTGTCAAATAACATCTCCTAAAGTGGCAATAGCCAGGCTTCTTTTGTTGGCTTTTGGGGTCAAGAGATACAAATTAGGGATGAAGGATATGGATAGCTTGGCGGTCTAAGTACCTGTCGGCAAGTGCAAGGACCCGAGTTCCATCCTTAGTATCACATGCCATGCTGGCCCTGCTCCAAGCCGGATATCAAAACCAGGAATGATGGCGCACACCTGTAATCCCAGCACTGAGGAGGCTGAGACAGGAGGATCACTACAAGTTCAAACTGTGTACTAAGACTCTGTGCCAAATAAATAAATAAATTTAATAATTTAATAATAATAATAATAAAAAGAAAATAGGGATAGCATAAGAAGAAGCTATTTATTATAGAGGTTATTCATACCTAAGAGAACTTTGCTTTTCCCCTTGGAAAAGAGGAAATGTACATCCATGTTTGTAATGCAGCCCAACAGGAAATAAAGAAAAATTCTTGGATTGAAAACTTTACTCATGGGGCTGGCTAGATAGCTCAGTGGACTAAAATGTCAGCTTAGACAGAGCACAGTGGCTGAGGTTCGATCTCCTACATGCTGCACTGGCCCCGACCCTGGGGCTCGCTGAGACGATTGAGACCGGGCATGGTGATCATGGTGATGCATGCCTACAATCCCAGTGCTTGGGAGGCTGAAAACAGAAGAATCACTCTGAGTTGGATCTGTGTAATGAGGCCCTGTACACCCTGTCCTAAAATACAAAAAAAAAAAAAAGAAAGAAAGAAAAGAAAAGACAAAGAAAACTTTTACTGTGTCAGGAGATTTACCTTTTTGTGTTATTCGTAAGAATGTATTTCATCCACATGAAAATGTGAATGGAATCAAAGGAAACTTGTAAAATGTGTGAGCTATCAGGAAACGTTTGCTACAAGAACATAAAGTAGTACTCTTTAAGTGTACAACTGAACAATACATTGTGCTTTAGAAATTCTGTATTATTGAAAAGGTCTCAGATTGAACAAAGTATAAATTTTCTCGGGCTGCATCTTAGCCGTCAGTGACAGCTGGCCTTCGGTTGGAGCCTGGCTTGCTCCATTTTGTGACTCTTCTCCGTTGGTTCTTCCCTGCTGTTGACTTTGAGCACTCAAGAAATCTGACCAAGTCTCACACAACAATTCTTTGGCTTTTACAGAGGTGGATTGGGAATTGAACCCAGGGTGTCACACACACTAAGAACACCCTGAGCCCTCGAGCTCCACCTTCAGCCGGGCCCGCTGGCTCTTCAAGCACCCTTAACTCCACCCTTAACTCACCTGTGTGTCAATCTCCAGAGCACACAGGTGATCCACCATTTGGATCTGTACATCCAAAAGATCTCCTCCTTCACACAAGTGTAGCTACCAAACCTCTGGACGTGTCTCGTAGAATTTCTGGCTCAACAGGACAAAAGCCTGTTTTCCTCATTAGACCATGTATTTCTTATATTTTCTACTTTGTTGAATTTAACCTGCATCTAGTCCCCACTCATGGAGCTAGAAAATATCAGAACAGCGTCCCTGTCCTCCTGCCCTCTGCAATGTCAAACTTGTTGGCTCTGAGCCCCCAGTCCAAAGTGTTAGCTTTATACCACCTTCCACTCTGCTTAAAAACATTTAGAAGAGTAGTTCTCAGCTAGCTGCACATTAAAAATCATCTGGGGAGATATTTTAAAAAATACAATGCCTGCGCACCATTCTGAGGAAGGCTGATTTAATCAGTGTGAGACAGGCTCAATCAGTGCTTAAGCAGTTTAACGGGTGATTCCAACAAGCCGAGACCTGTTGCTTTAGGAGTTAGCCACGTCCTCAGGATGAAGCCCACTTGGGTTGCCAGAGCAGCAAGACTTCACCTTCTGGTCCCCATCATTTCTACAGCTGGACCACTGGTCCCCACTTACTTTTGATTTGCCATGCACACTTCGAGTGCCAGAGTACAAGACACCACCATGCTTTCCTGCTCTTGACTTAATGCCTTTGTGCATTCTTTCTCCTTTGCCTACAGAGTCCTTCCTTTATTTCCTACTCTGGATCATTTATGCTGGAAGTTTTCTTAACAAGCTCCTCTCTTGACATTTCCCAACCCAACCAAGGTAGAAATCCTTCACTCTATAGCCTGCTGGCCTCTTATTCAGGAGCGCTTGTCACCTGGGTTATTTATAGATGCTTACGTTATTGATGCAGACGCTATAGAAACTGAACCTTTTATGTTTATTTTTCTCATCAGCTCCTGGCAAAGGTGTTTCTTTATTTGTATTTGCCAAATGTGGGCATTTACAGAAGCATGTAAAGTTGAACTTTACTTGTAAATACAATTTCATTTAGAAATAAAGGTGTTTGTATCATAAATATTTACAGTATTTTCACCCATTTTCAAACTCAACTCAGAGACCTCAGCTCCTGGTGCTTGGTGCATTCACCACTCCATCCTATAAGGACATACATTGCTAAGTGATATTCAAAGATTTTTTTTCTAACAGCATAATTGGGAGTTTTCTAATTCCATTGCTTTTATTCAAATCATTTTACTAAAAATGTTTTATGAACAGCTTTTATGAAATATGGGTTACCAGTATACTGGGAACAGAAAGGTAATTTTTTTCTCACATTTTGGATTTATCTTAAACTATAAGCTGTCTATGTATGAGCTGAAGAAAGTGATGATATACAACACAAGCCGATCTAACTTGGAAGTAAAACACACGGCTGTGTCTCGACGTGTGTCCCTTAGATAGATGAACAATGATGCCACTTGCAACACTTCATCCATTTCTATATCTGGATAACTTCGATATTCCAGGATGTTGACTACAGAAGTTTAGTTCAATTTTACTTTCAGAAAGGCTAAGTTGTGTAACAACTTGGTCATTGAATTTCAATGCCATAGGATGTCAAAGTATGGTACTACTGAAAGAAGAGCAAGGGCTGGAGAGATAGCTCAGTGGTCTTGTTGGATCCTCAGTACTGCATGTCATACTGGTCCTTGAACCCAGGGAGAGCTGCACTGGCCACAAAAACCAAGCGTGGTGGCGCATGACTATAATCCCAGCGCTGGGGAGGCTGAGGCAGGAGGATCACCACAAGTCTCACCTGTGAGCTGCGTAGTGAGACCCTGCACCAGAGAAATGTGCAGCTTAACCGAAAGCAACCTCTTATCTGCTGAGGCTACCAAGAGTGAGATAACATCATAGACACCAGCAGGAATATCACAATCTCTGTGGCACCACCAGTTGTGGCAGGAACAACCGGCTGCCCACTAAAGGTGTGTCCAAAGAAGAAGATAGTGCTGCCATCCCTGTGCATTCAGACGCATTCCAAAGCGAGGGGAAAGAGGCGCAGCCAGGCACATTCTGATCACAGTAGCCTTTCACAGAACTTTTCCTATTGCATTTTTCCTAGGAGTGATTAAGGTTTTAGGATGAGTGAAGATGATAGCAGCCACTTTTATATTCATTTTGGACAAGAGCTACGCAGTTATTTATTCAAACACTTGAAACATAAGTCAGAAATACTCTACCATGTTTAGCACTGACACTGTAGGGCTAATTTCTTGCAGTAGAAAGAATTATTTTACTACTTGGTGAAATATCATCCTCAATTTTTATGGCTGGGGAGATCTGGGTTCAGAGAGCAAAGTTAGAAGACATAATATTTTAAATATAATTTGAGCAACTGCTGTTTATTCGATCATTTTCCATATTAGGATTATTTATTTATTGTTTAGTGTGCATCACCAAAACTTCAGTGGAAATCTAAATCAAACTCAAAATGTGCTTCACGGGGCTGGAGAGATGGCTCAGTGGTCTGGGGCACCTACTTGGGACAAGCTTGGCAAAGCATCAGGGACCGCGGTTCAATCCCCCAGCACCACATGCCAGCCAGCCCCGCCCCCTGGTGGGCTGAGCTGGCCACACACA
>NW_004524581.1:1226283-1259182 GCF_000260255.1 Octodon degus | reverse complement strand
TTCTGGACACCCAAGACAAGACGAAAAATCAAGATGGAGTCACCCATGCTAAAGTTCCGTATCACTGAGCAGAAACTATGCTATTTGTGGGACCCAAGAAAGCAGGGTTAGAGAGCTAACAGTCAAATCTTCCAAACAAGCCAACTTCCAGTGATGTAATGAAGCTCCCTCTTCCTTAAACTTTTCATAGAAAAATCAACCTGAAGTTAGCCAATCCTCTCTCTCTCTCTCTCTCTCTCTCTCTCTCTCTCTCTCTCTCTCTCAAATAAATAAAAAAAAAATTAAAAAAAAAATGTGCTTCAGTAGACATGGAAGTCGTGTGGTAGCGTGACACCCACGAACCAGTGACCAGGAACCACAGGACCAAAACAGTGACCAGCAAAACCTCTCAAGGATAAGCATGTCTCGCTGTCACTAGAATGGTGATAATTTTTCTTTAGTAGCTTAAAAGCAAATTTATAAGTTTAAAAGCACCAAGTCTTCTCACTTCAGTGTAAACAGAAAAAAATATGACACCAGGAAAGAGGAAGAAAAAGGAATATTCACCGATATTTAATATGAGGACGACTTTAATTTGGACTTTATATGTATGCCATTTTATTTAATACTCAAAAACCAACCTCAGAAGAGATCTCTCATATTGGAAGACATGCATACCAAAGCTCATGGAGGCTGAGAGACCAGTGCCCATTTCATCATTAGAAAAGGAAGGACAGGGATTTGTTGCAGATCTGACGTGTTTGTGCGTCCGGGCTGAAGCAATCAAGAGATATTTATACTTGGGGACGGACTGCCTGAAACATAAGGTAGGGAGCGGAAGTGTCGAAAGCAGACATGATGAGCAGCTGCGACAGCATGTAAAAGTGCACATGAATCACACGACTGGGGGTGCTCAACTCCCCATGCCCAGCAAACACTAGAATGCAGAAATCTGGACCCTAAGATTGCCACACCCTCCAAATTTTAGAAGGGGAAAAAAACCTATCTTATTAGGCAAGATGACCAGACATTTAAATGTTGATGACAGCTTATATGCAACTAGCTAGCCACCAAGCACACCTTTGGCAATATAATTTTATAGTAAGTCAAAACTGGTGATGTGAGTTCACCTCTGCATTTGTGAACAGAAAAAACGAGCATCTGTATTTTCTGCCTGACTATCCTAGCATACAGGCTAATTCTGAAAGTAGTGCTTTTAGATTCGACTTGCAGAATCTAGGTTTTAATACAAGTCATGACAACAATATATTATTGCAGAATTAGGTCCAGAGCAAAATCAGGACTTCTGGTTCATGCTCAGATGCATCTTGTTTAATCTAAGTTAACCTCATTAGATGGAAAGAAATTCCCCATGGAGACCCTGGAAACAATTCTGTCTAATTAGAATATGGATCACCCATACAGAGGCTGGGTAAGGCTGAGACAGCCCCAATCAGGACCAATGTCCTGACTCACACTATTCCCACTGTGCAATCAGCTGGGAAAGAGCCGGGAGCCTAGAACGTGAGGCACACGGGCTCCGTGCTGCTCACCGTGCATTCTTCCTTTATTAACTTTGATTCTAACTACATTTATTCATCACCTTAGAGTAGAGAAGAGCCTCGGGCTAGCCCAGCCCACCTTGAGTAAGCACAGAGGAGAGCAACTGAAATGAATATTTGAACATTCCTGCTCATATTAGAACACAGATTTTAAATCTTTGAAAATATTCAGTGAAAATCAAAGTTTATCTAGATCTGAAAAACCCTGTGTAAACTTAATCACTACTGCCAAAGCTCAGTGTGTAGGTGACATATCCTATATCCATGTTATTACTAATATAAGCCAGTTTCCCTTTACAAGCTAAAATCTTTCCACAGAGCTGGACACAAAGATTTTCTGTAAGCAAATCCAATTTCCCGTTGGACTTTGTCATAAACTTGGAGCTTTGTGTACAGAAGGAGTGAACATGTGATGGAGCTGAACACTTGCAGCAAGCAAAGAACTCAAGTGACAGCCAGGGTCAAAGGGGCTGTAAAAACTGTGCTTCCTCCTGACTGAAAAAGAATGTTGTATTGTTTTTCTCTGTCTATCCATCATCCACATTCATTCTCTCTCTCTCTCTCTCTCTCTCTCTCTCTCTCTCTCTCTCTCTCTCTCTCTCTCTTCCTCATACCATACATACTTCTTCAAATACAGAGAGCTCCTCAGGACAGCAGAATGTACATATAAGAGACTGAGTCCAGTCTGAGCTCCCTCAGGAACTACTTCAGGGTCCAGAATGAGTTCCTGCCTCTAAACAAAACAATCCAGTTAGGAAGGAGGATCTCTCCATTCCTTTCAAAGCCATGAATGCACATCTCTAAGCGATAGCTAAAACTGACTATTTTCTGCCTGAATATTTTATAATGTTCAATAGAATTAAAAACTAACACATTTTGCTCCAACTTATAACTTTCTAATCTATATTCCTGGACCTTTCCCCCTCAAAAGAACCAACTCTTACTTTCCGAGTTTCATGAACCCTAAGAGAGCAGGATTTGTGGGTGCTCGCAGAGTGAACGATGGGATGGAACTTGTTGGAAATCTACTTGAAAGCTTCCAGGTGACAGGAAAGCTGTGCAGAACTGATTTTTCTGAGTGAGGAGCTCACTCAACAGTGGAAGTCAGACAATAGATTTAAGCAGGGCACAAATCTTCAAATTTTACTCATGATTTCTAAATTTGGGGGGAGATCAGAAATAACTCATTGTAGAATTCACACTAAAATTCCTTCAATTCATGTCAGTAACTTGATATTAACAGTTTCAAAATCTACTAAGCCTGATTAACTTTACAGGGGATGCACATCCTTACTATGGAAAAGCATTTAAAGATTTAAATATTAAAAATTATACTTATCTAAATTGTCTCAATCCACCAACAAATTAACTCACAGATTCCAAAAAAAATGATCAGAGCCTTGTTTTATGAAGACAATTGGCCTTTAAAAAATAAATAAATCTGCCATTGAAAAGGTAACTAATCAGTATTTTAACCTCTCCTAAAAACTTCAGTTGTTTAACACAAATACATTTTACAAATCTAGATGTGATAATACATCATTCTGTGAAAGTAGTCTCCCAGTCCATAACCAAATCGATAAAAACATATATGAATGTCAATCACATGCATACTTGGTACTCGGTCTGAGCTTCTATAAGGGCCTGCCATTATGGCTGCAGATCACCAAGGTCTAAGCCTTAAGTTGTGGTTTTCTATGTGTGCTGAAAGAAAATATCTAGGAGCTCCCCGACCTACAGCATGCATTAAATGCTGTATCTAACTTTAGACTGTCCATTCATCTTTTTCCAGATAGTGTTTGATCACCTAGTAAAACAAAACACAACACAACATCTGGTTATGAATCTATCTGATAGAAAAAAAATGGCCAAGCATAAAGAGTTTCAGCTATGAGAATATCCACCACAAAAATATTAAACATAATAAAATTAAAAGTCATATATTATTTTAAACAATGGAGTGAATTCATAATAATTTTATGAGATGTAATTAGCCAATATGAATTACAATTTAGAAGAATAATAATTGATGTAAGAAAATATAAATTATCTCTTATTAGCAAATCCAGTTACAGAATAGTATACAGAATAGCGATACACCCTATTACACCAGTGTATTGAGTATTTGGTTGGTAAGATTCTGTAATTAACTGAACACTATGGTTTTCTTTATATTTCCAGGATTTCCCCATGTTTTTCATTATTAAACACACAATTTTCATTAAAAAAGTTCAAAATTCCCTATAAATAGGGGTAAAAGTGAGATACGAAGTTCCATGTGAAGAAAAGCACAGCTAATTTTCAGCATTGCTAATAAGGTGTCAGTGGATCTGAGACAAGCATCCTTCCGACTCCTAAATGCCTTTTTTATAACAGTTCTTAGTTGATTTGGATGTCACTTCAGGCAAGGACTGTTTTGCTGGTTTGCATCTCTAAACTAGATTCTTCTTTTATTTTTTAACAATTTTATTGAGAAACAAATAGCAATGAGACAGTTTCAAAACCAATTAGTAGGACAGTTTCAATAATTAATATATTGCATATTGTTGTCTTCTTAGTGGTTATTCACAGTACAAGATGCAGACATGATATCCTGTCCACAAACACTATTAGAACAAATCTTTCTATTCATTGAATGAAGAGAAAGTAGCTGTATATCTATCCTAACTATTTTGTGTATACAGATGCAAAATGGTCCTTCAATTGTATCCCCTTTTTTTGTTTAGTTTTGTCAGAGAAGGGTATTCCATTGACATTTAAATATTGTAGGTGTGAATTCAGCAAAATATTCCAATATAGTCCAGTAGTCCATAACAGTAGTGGGTTATCTGCAGGACTGGCAATGTCAGAAATTGTTGACTTCAGCCTTTTACAGCTCAGTATATTAATATGGATTTACTTTTTATACCTCATTTTTAGTTTTCTGCTGGATGGTTAAGACCAAGATAAAGCAAGACCTATATAACAAGAGATGTAACTTGTCACGTCATACCAATTACTGCCATACTGTCTGTCAAGTAAATGTTTGTTTAAAAAAAAAAAGGATAATAAATGAAAACACGAGACAAGAAAAAAAGTTATAGGACTGTCCTGCTACAATGCTGTATATGGTTAGATTTCTAAATTTCTGTGTAAAAATATGTAATTGTTTATTCCTATATTTTAAAATATTTTTTCTTTTTAAATTTTTTCCTTCATATTCTGCAGGGACTTAAAGTTTAACATATCAATACTTGACGGAAAATACCTGTTCCATGTTATTTCTAAGATGTTTGATATTCAAGCAGATAGAGGTTAAGCTCAACTGCCTATGCTGTAGGGTAATAATAATAAGCTTTTCTTCTGGAGCGTTAACAACCTAAGTTTGCAGACCAAAAATTGGAGAAAAAGAAGGGCTGGAAGGACAGTCAACATTTTGGCCCTAGCCTTTCAAGGTCAGTGAGGACTCAGGACATAAGAGAACCTGTACTGTAATATCCTGTAACTCAGTTGTGTCCAAAATTTTCTGATCAAGGAGATTATGGGGCCACAGAGGAAAGTGATCAATGTAGAATGTGTCTAAGGAGAGTCACATGGAGAGAAATGTTTCTCTCAGGCTTTCACAGAGAGCAAATTGGTCAAGCAATAGCTGTGACTCATCCACATGGCTGACACTGCCAAAGGATCTATAAACTGCAGTATAGAGTTTCAGGATAAATCCTGAGGGGATTTGTCTAAACTAGGTTCTCTGGCAGGAGCTAGCAAATAGTGGTCTACAACAATTGTTATATCTTAATGAGAGCTAAAGAATTCATTCAGTATGAAAATAAATCAGCACTCAGAAAAATGTCTTAAAAATCTAGATTGCATTCCTCATAACTTGAAATGGAGTGTCAGCGATAAAATTGTGGAACTATAGTACATGTCTACCAAAGCCTTCATTCAGCTGTATCTACTAAGCTTTTGGGCTGTCTGTATTTTAATAAATAGCAGCCCCTACATTAACTGCTTACTCTGTGAATGAAAAAAAAAAATGTTGCCTTTACCAAACAGGTAAAAGCTGTTTATTTAAATCAAAAACTTCAGTATTCTTTCAACATTTGAAGTAATACTGAAATATGAAATTCTTACCAATTTTGTAGCTCTGTTCATGGGAGAAAAAGAATCCATTAAAGATCATCTACCATCTTCCCCTCAAACACATAAATAACAAGCCATTCTCTACCATGATTCTTACTTCCTGTCTGGACATTACCTCACCACCCTGGGACCTGACATCTTGTTCCATAGATTTAAACAATTGTTTCACCAGCCTCACTTTTCTGGTCTATCCATGTTCTTTTCCATTAGACCCACATAGGATTTATCTAGATCTCCTTAAAGTACAAATCCAATGGGTTACTTTGCTGGCCAGGCTTTAATAGTGCTTATCTTCTGTTAGACAATAGCTCTAGACAAAGACAGAGGAGGCCTTCCTCCAGAGATGACCCGTGTGTGCCGCCTTACAAGGGGTGATCAAAAAATACGGTGAACAGCAGGTTTATAAAACAGTTTATGACACTAAAAGATACATTGCCATCAAGCCCATTAATGTGGTTAGTTGCACTGTTGTGGCTGCCTAAGAAGCCTCAATTTATTCAAAATGTTTACTTTTCACAGTCATTTTTACTTTGCTCAAAAGTCAGAAGTTGTACGGCCCCAGGTCGGGTGGGTGAGGACACACCGTAATGTTACTGCAAGCCTGCGCTTCCAGTGGAGGGCACGCAATAGACGCATTCTCCATATTTTTGATCATAACCTCAAAAGACTCCAATGAGAGAGAACTTCCAGAACTGCTTCCAAAAGTGGAAAGAATAATGGGATAAGTACAATGTATGGAAGGGGAAGTATCATGAGGGGAACTCGCAGCAATATATCTTATAAAAATTAAACACTGTATATTTTGACCACTCCTTCTGTCTTTCACTGGTCATCCACAGCTGCATTCTAGGGTACCACCAAGGAAATTCATGTGAATGACAGTTGGTGACCCACACCGACGTAGAGCCAGAAACTCTAAGGGCGGAACTCTGAGAGCTGTGGCCTTAAGCCTCGTGGTGATTCCGATGTGTGCTGAAGTTCAAGAACCCCTACTTTATCAAACAGACCTTTCTTGAAAACATTCAACTTCCAAACTTCATGCAATTCCTAGTACTGGCCTCTGCCTAAATGGACCCTTTCTGTCCTACTTGTGGGCAGGCAAAAATCTGTCCTCTGGGGCCAAACAATATCAACTCAAATGTTTTCAGTTTCTTCAAGTAGAAGCAAGCTCTCTATTCTTTCAAAGGGCATGTTTCACATCTTTCCTGGAATGCTACAGTTTTCAACTAATGTATGGTCATTTGCATAATTTCTGTCTCCCCTGCTGGAGGATAAGGCCATACATGTGGGGGCCCTACCGAGGAAGTGTGTCACAGAACACTGTCATGCAACTATTGACTGGACTTTAGTCCTTCTAGATTAGGTAAATCTATGAGGCTTCTTCTTATGTCTGAATTTCATAGTAACAAGAAATAATGTTTAGTACACATATGATTAAAATGTACTTTAAAATAGCATAATATTTTATCTGGAAAATCTATGAGTGTTGTTCATAAATTACTTGGTTTTTACTTACATTAAACTTTTTGCCATTTCTTTTTCTGAGAAATACAGCTAGATAAAAAAAAAAAAGAACAAGCTTATATATGCAAATAAATATTTCCCTTAAAAATTCACTTTAGAGATCCATGTATTCATTTACCAATGTTGATGTCACTGAAAACATTTAAAATGCTTTTTTAACTGCATGAACATCTTACATGCTTGTTATATAATAAAAACAACCTCATTTTAAGTTCTGTGTGCTTAAAATACATAAACCATAAAATACCTACTTTTATGGTCTACCTTATTTTCCAATATTATCACCAACTTCCATTTCACTCTTTTTGAAGATCAAATTTATCTCAGGGCTTAATACTTGCCACTATGGAAAATACCTTTAAAATGTACTTACAGCTTAAAAGGGCAATTTCCAAATAAATGCAATACTGTTCAAGAAAGCCCAGTGGATTAAATATATAAGCTTCACAGGTATCACTATGAAGAGAATATTAAAAGAAATGTATCAATTCTGTTTTGCATTTTAGAAAGTCAGATTTCCTTTGTTTTTGTCTTCTTTTTATGTATTTAGTACAGGGTCTACAGGGTCTCACTACACACGTCCGACTCCTAGTGATCCTTCCTTTTTTTTAGCCTGCCAAGTACTGGGATTATAGGAACGCACCACCATGCCCCAGTCTCAATCCCTGTCTCAGGGCACCCCAGGGGCTGGGGATGGAACCCCTGGCCCTTGCATCTGCCGAAGCAGGCGCAGAAAGTCACATTTCCTTATAATTGTTTTTTCTTAAAGATCCCAAACTTAATTTACGAGGTATACTCGTGTCGCCAAATGGTAGCTTCTATCAGAACAAAACACAAGCACCACAACCTCCTCCCAAAGGGTTCCATGGACAGCGAAATGAAGTCTGTGTGATAGAATTCGTGGACACATAGCCCGCCTGCCGCAAAATAGCACATGCCAGTGTAGTGTCAGTACCTGTTCTGGATCTACCCAGCACATTTTATTTCTACACATACGCATATTATTAATTACGTCTTTACTTGGGTCTTTTCTTTAAGGTTGAAATACCTTGAAAATGGAAGCTCTGCTATTCTAAAACAAGCTTAGACAGAATGTATCACATATTATATGAAATGAGAGAGGGCTCAACTTACAGTTAATAATGACAGTCTGTTATTTTCTACCTTATTATAGTTAAAACCCCCAGATAATTCTCAATTAACACTTATGTTATTTCCATATATTAAATGGAGAATTTGCTTGTGTTCTTCACACACGGCAACTGCAAAGCCACTTGGCACACTGCTATTTTCTCTTCTGAACCTCACTCAGGAGGACAAAGAGGACAAGGCGGCTGGCATGAGCCACCCAGAATGCTCTTTTTTTCCTCCAAAACAAAATGAATCAATATGACAATTATGATGGAGGTTACATGAAAATACACTTGAGCTTTATGGAACTTGGAATTGAGACACTGACTGCAAAAGGAAATTTCAGAATCAATGTTTAGTTCTTTGGGATGGTTAAGCACACTGATCCAAGTGATAATTTATGAGGGGTTACCACGTCCTTTGAGAATAATCCCAAAGAGCTATGACACTCTAAATGGTGACTTTCACAGGTAATACCTTAACCATGCAGTAATATCTCCATTTTCTCTCTCAACTCCATATGTGCATTTTAATAGGTTATTTTACTAATTTTATCAGTCCCAGCATTTATTCTTTTATAAATCAGTAGGAAGTTAAAAATATAACTCCCTTTCATACATCAGCTGGCTATATTATTAAGAAAATAAGCACCAATCTACTTTTTAATAAAGCCACAAGCACACCAGCCATTAGATAAGAAAGTTCACTTGAACCGTGTAAGTATAGAGAGACAGCAAATTTGATTTCTCTTCTTTTCTCCCCCAGTGATAAAAGCAGTTCCCGAAGCACCATTCTTCCAAAGGCTTTCCCTGACATTAAAGACAGGGCTAATTGGACCACATTCATACATCCATGGCAAACTCCTACCACTGAGGCACAAAGAGCTGCAATTAATGAGTCCGGTTCAGCCAGGCATGTGGAACGGAGAATCCAAGGGGAAAAAAAGAAGAACTAAACAGGCAAGTGACTGGTATTAAAGGTGATCAAGATGAAACAGGAGACATTGAAAGCCACTAAATATTTAAAAAGAAGTCATGAGGATGAGGGAGGCCAGGAAGTCAGCGCTGATGGAGACCGGAAAGCAACTGAAGGGCTGCGTTACACAGATAGAGAGGAACTGAGGTTTGCTGTTAAACTATAACAAGTTTATCAGTGCTGCACCCAATTATGCAGCCATTTGGAGTGAGGATGTGTTTTTAGGAACACCTAAGTGGGCAGAAAACAAGAGACCAAAAGTAGAAAATAAGGGCCAACCAGATAGCTCAGAGGACTAAAGTACCTGCTTAGGCAGGCACAGGGACAGGGATTCAATCCCCAGCGTGTCGTGCTGGCTCCGCCTCCAGGACGTGCTGAGACTGTAATGGAGACTAGGCGTAGTGGTGTGCATCCATAATCCCAGTGCTCGGGAGGCTGAAAACAGGAGGATCACTATGAGTCCGACTGTGTAGTGAGACCCTGTAGACCCGGCCCTAAGTACATTCTTTTAAAAGTAGAATATAAGATACAAGTTTTGTCTCAGAAAGAAAAAGAGACTCCGTGACAACAGAACTAGATTAGTAGCAAAATTAGTATTCCAAATGTAGGCTTCATGTTATTCTCACTTTTTATTTCAAAACAAGGGATAAAATGGACCAAGATAATAAAATAGATTCTGGAGCCCAGAACCAGAAGAGTATGTGACTTCTAGTATAGGAGAAGGTCTGCCAAGAAGTTCGCCCAAGCTCTCAATAAATATTATTTGATAAAGATGTCATATGGTGTCATGCTTGAGCCAAGAATATGCAGACCAGTGAGTCTCCAAACACATGTGGCTCACACAGGAGTTTTTTTGGCCTTTGGATTATTTTTGAAATTGAATTAGTTTATAGGACATGAGAATAATTTTTTTAATCTGTATATTTCACATTAATAATAATTATTAAAATAATTTAGATTTTTCTTCAAAACAAAATAGTCCTGATAACACCGGCTTTGGAATTCTGTGGACTGGCATTTTGTAGAAGCTGAGCAGCTGCCAATCCCCATAGCCAGGGCGTCCATGAGTGGCAGGCCCCGGCTCTCCCATGCCTTTCATGCTAAGCTGTGGATATTTAGGTTTGCAACACTGCTTCAGAGAATGATGAGAATCAAAAGAAACATTAGAGGTTATTGTTATTGCACTTTACACAGGAAGCTTCCAAGCTTTGGGTGCTTTTAGGTTATACTAAAATAATCTTTGCACTGGACTAAAACCAAAGGACCTGAAACTTAATCGTCACCCAGCATCCATGTGATAAACCGAGACGAGACTGACAACAGGTATACCCCAGGGAATTTTTCTTGGTTATATAAATAAAAGCTTTGCTTCAACAATTACACTGTTTATAACTGAAACTGTTTTAAGTCTATTAATTATCTTAAATTTCAACTATCTGATTCAGTCTTAGAAAAGAAAATACGGTGAATGAATGTATATTATATATTGTTCTTAGCAATTAATAGACCTCAAATAAAATTAATCTAGAGAAATGTAAACATTTTATTTCAATCTCCAGGAATATCTTAAAATGTGGCCTTATAATACAAACTTTTCTAGATTTAATGTAACTAACACATCATAAAAATGCTTGTTCTTTTTCTGTGAAATCCAATGATCCATTGAAAATAGTACTAAAACTTTGGATATGGAAGAAACGTGTCAAAATAAAGCCCTGCTCAGTATTTTGAAATACTTTTCATTTGCATTTAATAAAATTATCTTTTGGAAAACCAAAGGCAAACACTCTGTCTTTTCTCTTCAAAAAGGCTTAGGATATGTTCCAATCACTTGAAAATTTGCTGAAGAACATTTCCCAAACCGCACTCATACATGCTAGTTTAAGTTATGACATATTTTGCAAACTGCAGAGTTTTAAAGTAAGAAAGTAGTTCTGCTCAAATATGAAGCAGAAACAAAGAATTCTTGTCTTACAGACTATGGCAGTTACTGGAATTGCTTTCCAAGTGTTCTCCCTTAGAAAAGAAATAGAATTAGTTTTTGTTGTTTTTTTTTTTTTTAAATGTTAAGTCTCATCTAAGCCACTTAAATATTTTAAAAACTTATCGGTAACCAAGAGCTGTCAATTCTGGTCTAGATAAGCATAAGTGCCTGACGCTGATTCTAGACTTGGTATTTGTTGTCCATCCCCAAGATGCTGCATGAGCAGAATGGATTTCTGAAGCTACAACCTTGAGGAGTTAGCATTCCCCACGGAGACAGATATTTCAGTGGAAAATTGGAGCAATCTACATTTCAGCACATGCATTTTTGTAGGGCGAACTTTGCAGTCACATCTCCCTGTGATTAGTCCTATTCTGGAAACAGACCATATGCACGGTATGTTCACACTATCACATATTCCCTAGAAAAACTATCACTGTGACCCAGAGGAACAAAAGGAATTTTAAAAATTGTAATGCAGCATAAAAGAGAAATTATCCAGGAGAATAAAAATACATATACAGACAATTCTTCAAAAAAGGAGAAAATGGGGCTAAGGATATAGTCTAGCAGTACAGCACTTGCCTCGCTTGTATGAGGTCCTACATTTAACTATTGGGACAGAGAGACAGAGTGACAGAGTGAAAGTAAGAGAGATAAAGGCAGACAGACGATAATTACTTTGGAATAAAGTCTTAGTGTCAAGGCTGGCCAGATAGCTCAGCAGATTAAAGCACCTGCTCAGGCAGATGCAGGGACAGGGATTCAATCCCCAGCCTGCTGAGCTGGCCCCACACCTGGGCACATTGAGACAGCGATTGAAACTGGGCATATTGGGGTGCGCCTGTAATCCCAGCGCTTGGGAAACTGAAAATAGGAGGATCACTACAATTCCAATCTATGTAGTGAGACCTTTAAACCCTATACGAAAGACATACATAAATAAAATCTTCATGTAAACATTTATTGATTCTAATATCTAAACATTGGGACATCCAATCAGAATAGTCATATAAATTATTTCCATTGGTGAAATACCTTTTATTAGCAGTTATTGGGTGGAGGGGCTCATGTATATGTTAAGTGAAGTGCAGATGTTTCCAGCGGAGCTGAAGAGTTGCCAGGCAGCATTATGTAGTTAGCAGCAGTGCAGTCCTTGGAAACACGCATCCTTCATGCGGGTCCTGCCGTGGTCTAACCCACATCTCAACCCCTTAACCACCACATAACAAAATAGGGATGACATCGCCCTGTAGGGTTCCTGGCAAGGTGATGTGATATAAGATAATGAACCCGAATCACTCAGCAGAGATTGCAGCCCCTGGTGGGGTCACAGGAAATGATAATCGCAGGTACTCCTTAGGGAATTTTTCAAGAGAAAGTACATCTTTGAGAAACATCTGTGAAATGATCCTGACAAGAAATGGCACACACATCACTTCATAAAGCTGTAGGTGAGGAGTGATGTTGGCACATACATGAAGATGCACTGTATACAGGTATGTGCATCTACATGGAGCCCGAACATACATGCAGCAATGTAGAGGTGCACATTACATTTTAGACTTTACATTTTCTACCAAATAAATGTTCTTTTTATACAGAATAAATATATAAAATAAAAAGTTTGCAAAATCAATAAAAAAAATAAGCATGTAAAATTGGAAAACTCAAATCAAAAAGCATTGAAGCAAATAAAGCAGGCACATAGAGGTATTCGAGAGTAAAACAATAGCAAAAGGGCTGGGGAGATGGCTCAGGAGCATAAGTGCCTGCCTGGCATGCGCAAGGTCCTGAGTTCGATCCCCCGTACTGAAAAAATAAAGAAAGAAAAGAGAAATAAAAAGAAAGAAAGAAATGATAGTGAAATGTGAAGTTCAAGTAAAGGCATAGTGACTTGACTAACACAAAAGGAACTAACTTTTGGCTTGAAGATATATTTTCTAGAGAAAAACAAGTCATAAAATAGGGAGTTCCTACACAGAGCAATATGCCAGTGGCCGATGTGACCTAGGGACGGAGTTATCATGGAGGATATTAATGATAGCAACATATATTTGCTAAAAACTTCCTTTCTGCCTGGAATGTCCTCCACGCTCTGATGGGTGAACGGAGCTTTCTCTGGCTCAGTCCAGGGGGCGCACTGAGACAGGAGTGCTGACCCAGGCTTTGCCGCTCACAGGGGAAGGGCAGGTAACACGGAGGGTGGGAAGTGCACACCAGACACAGCGGGGCAAGGTCTCCGTCTGCTGGCCTGAAGCTAGGCAGTGAGAGAGTACATAAAGAAAGAACCCAAGCCATAAGTCACCGGACACTTCCGATTGTTCTTAGCCCTTTATTTCTTTTGAAAACTTCAAAGCTCCAAACTAAAAAAAAATTACTTTAAAAAATGATTTACTTAAGGTACTGCTTTTGAAAATGTCTAAGCTTTTGAATATGGGGATGAACAACCAGGAAATGGTAGGAATAGCTATTTCACTGCAGCCTCTGGGCTTCTGAATGTCATGCAGTATTCCAAAATTACTTAGAAGACCTGCACGGCAGGGATGGAGATGTTCCTAGGGTCAGTGCGGGGAAACATGCCATTTTGGTGCTACATTTCCAGAAGCCATACACAGCATCCACCACGAAACGGGCCTGATTAACTCCTCCCTGGGCTCCACAGTCAGGGCTCAGTGTCTGCTGATCCTTTTGTTCTTTATTGACCAGATTTCTTCATGTCCTGGAAACAGGAATATTTCCCAGCTCATCCTCAATTGTTTGTCTTTCCTTATAGCGCTGACTGAGGACATGTCTTATATTTACCATACTCCTTTCTTGAGGGAAAATCCTGGCTTTCTTTAAATCTATTATGAATCTTATCCTATTTTAGACTGTTTGAGTATTTGGGTGGGCAATGCAGCAACTCCTGACTCTAGAATAGGCTTGGATAACCACAATCAAAGGGATTGGGTTAGGGATGGTAGAACACTTCAAATTTTTTCAGGCAGAGGGTGCCTCTTTCCATGGAAGTGGCTAACAGGGTAGAATGTGCTAGAAAATAATATAGTTAAGCTGAGAGAAAAAAAAAAATCAACACACAACAAACTAAAGTTGAGAATTAGAAATCTATAACTCTGAAAATATATTGATATTGTCATGCATAAAACCAGCCCTGCCCCCAAACATATGGCCTGGTACACTGAAGCTTTAAATCAATTTCTGATAGGTTTCTCTCATTTCCGACCCAACGTATTCTGGTTAAATTTTTATCTCCATTCAATAAGCATGCATTGCGATGTGGAAAGCTCTGACCCGCACACGATTCTGCCTCTCACTGCCATGTGACGTTCTTTCTAATCCATAACACCAGCTCTGCTAAATTTGAGGACCATTTCCACAGCTCCAGCTGCCCAATAGACAGCTCTACGCATCCGCTGATTCTGACAACTCAAACCAACCAGTTAACACAAAGCCAATCAACTTTTCTAGAGGGTGTGTGTGTGTGTGTGTGTGTGTGTGTGTGTGTTCTCATTTTCTGGGATATATATATATATATATATATATGCCATTTTGTTAGTGATGCCACCATTTTTCAATGCTTTGGGCTATCCTAGCTACAATATCAAATTGGTTATCTTGTCCTATTAATTCTTCAAAATTCATCTTCATGCCGTTTTGTTTGTTGTGAAATCTTTATTTATGCTTGGGCTTCCTGACTGCATTTTCTCCCTCGGGTTCTATTCTACATGTGATTTTCATTTTAATCTTTGCAAACACTGATTCCTTTGTGACAAGATCATTCCCTGAAACTTGTATGACCTCAGGGAGCCCAGTGTCTGAGCCTGCCCTGCTCAGTCCCCATCACCTTCCTTACTTTCACGTTCTGCTGTACCCCTGTTTATACCCCAGGAACAAAATGCCTGTACCTAACTGGCTCGTATACTACTCCTAAAACACATCCAACTCTTCTTACTTAGCTTCTCTTCCTGGATCAGACTCCTTCCAACTCACTCAGCTCAGTTCTACTCTATTCTTGGTAGTTTTCACTTGTGTGTGTAGTCTCCGAACCCACAGTTAACTGAAGTGTCCTGATGTGGTGGCACTTACTGTCTGCAATGTTCACCAAGCACACAACCCGGACTGTCACAAACTATTACTGCTACATATCTTTCGTATTTCCTATCTGCAACACTACTAGGTACATGAGACCATATTTTATGGTTATAAGATTTAAAAACATCAGGATATACTTTTTATTCTTTTGTTGTATGTAGGTTATATATAAAAAAAAACTGACTAAAAGCAAAACATGGTCAGGACCTCTGGCTTCGTGGTTTTTAATAAAAGGTACAACTTCCATTGTCCTCAACTGGTCATACAAGGTAATAAAACTCCCCTGTGAAAAGTTCAAAGAAGCAGAGATGTGTCATGGTTCATGAGAGCGCAGATGTGTCCTTTGATGAAGTACAAATCAAAATGATCGGCTCTTTCAGCTTTTATTCAACTTAAAACATCCAGTTGGCTGAAATTACTCTGCATTTGCAAATGCAAGTAGAAAGAATGAACTATTTTAAAGAAAAAGGCCCAGGGGAGATTTTGTAATTTGGAAAAGTACTGGGGGAGGGAGTAGAAGAAAAGGGATACAAAAAACCAAGACGTGTTGCATACATGCGCCCGCACCACACAAGGAATGTAAATATGTCTTAACAATGTTCAAAAAATAAGAAGGGGGTCAAGAGATGGATGGAAGGAGTAGGGCAGGAAGAGAAGGGGGTGAGAAAAAAGGATTCATTTCCCAGTTTTCCACAGGAACATAAACATTTTGTACTGAGAAAAAAGAACTGGACCAAAGAGTCCAAAGGCTGTTACTTGCAAACATTGTAATTTTTCCCCAGGCTATTATTTCCATATCTGCAAAGCGAAACAGTGCTAGGCTACTAGGCCAGATGACTGCCTACAGGACACCCATCTCTCCCTTTCTTCCTTTCAAATGCAGCACCGCTCACATGCCATTGGGGTGGTGTCCCCCACCATGTAGGTAGACAGACAGAGTCCCCAGTTCATGGCTGCAAAGGTAGTCAGGATGCCTCTGACCAGGATAATTTCAAATCTCTGGTAAGGGCCCCAACCACTGAAAGACAGTGCCCCCAATGAGAATAACCTGAAGAAGGGCTACCTTCCTCCAGGGAAACAAGGGCACAGGGGATATGTCCTCAGAACTTCCCCTGAACGCTGGGGACTTGGCCAGGGCAGCAATCTTGTTGTCAGTCTGAGCTGGAAAAGCGTACTGTGTTTCTCAGCGAGCTTTAGGGAAAGTGTCTCACTGCATCGAGGGCTCAGCCTACTATAGAATCCTTACGCGAGATGATAAATAAGGATTAGACAAATGAAGCAAATGATAAGATGAACATGTTTGAGCCAGTTTGAGGCAATGTTTTAGTTATGTGCAGCAAAAATATCCTGACCGATGTCTTCGACTCCATAACCTCTTTCAGTTCTAAACTTTAGTATTTCCAAAGACACATCTTTTAGTATAAAGAAACAAATGATGAAATCAATTGCTTCATCTTAGAAATTAAGATATGTGTCAAGTAAGGGGGATGAGTTGGTAAATTCCCAACTCTTTCTCAGACGTACCTAGATAGAGATTGATTTGACCTAGTTATTTTTCTTCTTGGTATCTTCCCGAAAGAATTTAAACCATCCTACGACAGTAATATACGCATACCTATGTTTATAACAGCACAATTTATAATAGATAAATCTTGGAGACAACCCAAATGCACATCAATAGATGAGCAGATAAATAAAAAAAATTTAATATAATGTAGTGCTACTCAGCCAAAAAGGAGAAATTTAAGACATTTCCAGCTAAATAGATGCACCTTGAGACCATACTCTTTTAAGTGAAACAAATCGCACATGTTTAAACATTCCATTGTTTCTCTTGGGTGAGAAGCTGAAATGGTAAATAAGGACCAAAATACAAACAAATATTGGGAAATGGAAAGGAAATGTTCAAGTGGGAGGGGGAACAAGGGAGGGAAAAGAGAAAAAAGGGAAGAGAAAAAGAGAACAAAAGGAAAAAAAAAATAAAAACAAACCTGTAAATAAGGAGCAGGAAAAAGGGTGCAGGCAGAGGAGGAAAATGAGAAAAAAAGAAAAACCAGTGTATATTATATATAGATACAAGTTCCTTATAGTGAAAGGCTGCATTGTGCATATCACATGCATGCCAATGAAATTAATTTTAAAAAGTACATTTTGACACAGTCTCACTAAGTCATCAAAAAATAGATTCCATTAGTTATTTCTACCTTTAATTCTTTTTCTATACATGAATTATTTACACTAGCATTCAGAAAGCTGAAGCAGGAGGATCATACAAGTTTGAGACCAACCTGGGCTACAGAGTGAGCACAAAGCCAGCTTGAACCGCAGAGTGAGAATTTATATCAAAAAGACAAAAAAAAATTATTTGAACTGAATACAAAGTATTATGGTATGCTAGATGGTCACTACATTACTGAACAAATTGTCCTATAACGTTCTTAAGTTGTCACATCTATAGTTGTGAAAATATGAGTTACTCTAATTTCTCCTTTAAAATCCGTATTATTTTGGTGGCATGCTCTCCTGAATTTCATTCTCTCCTGTCTGTCAAAAGAGATGAAATGCAAATGTATCATGTCATGAATCGAATTCAAAGAACATGCAGTTGATCTATATTTTGTTGGCTTCTTGTCACTCAGATATTCCACATCTGATTTCAATGAAAATTCCAGCCTTTCTTCTGAAGTCACTTCTTTAATCATATTTTCACCATAAAGAAATAAATAATGACTTAGTTGTTTTCCTCTTTACATGACATCTAAAGTCATTATGAATACAAACTAACTTATCCCAGGGCGATTAGGTACTTTAACTCAATGAAGTATAAATCCAAATTCCCTGAAGAAAAACACTGAATTAATTAATTTTGCATTACATGGATTTTTGTTGCAATGTGGGATGCTGTTGTTGTTTTACTAATCTATGATTATAAAATCAACTACTTAGTTTGGCTTATTGCCTCTTACGGAATTACCAGGTGAAAAGGTTGAATAGAATCACTAATTTGCTCCTCCGTAGAAAGGTTTGTATCTGACTGGGAGTAATTAATCTGTAGTTCAGTAATTCTCCCATCAGACTAGTAATTAATACAAAAATTTAATTATTTTCACAAGGCCTTGTAAAAACATACATTGGGCATTGCCACAAGTGGGATGTTACATCTGCAATTCCTACTCGGCAGAAACATTGCAAGTGCGTGAGAAAGAACTGTCAGGCTCGTTCCTCAAGACCATGGCTTGCTCTGCTATTTCAAAAGCACAGAAAACATTTTTTCCTGGCTGTTTGATTCATCACAACAGAAAGACAACACGCAGCTATTGATATCACAAGCTTCTTTCAACAAGAAAAATAAAACTTCCAATCTTTTGATGCATAATAACATAAAATTGTAAGATTCTTTGACATGTTATGGTTCACATTTACCAAGATTAAAGGGACGCAGAACTCCAAAGTCTCTCCATCTTGAGAGGAGTGTCTGTGTTCCGGCCACCCTTGCATGTATCTCATGACAATGAGTTGAAGGTTTGAATGCTTCGTAGTAACCACGAAGGTCAATAAGCAGACAAAGTGCTCACCCTCTCTGACCAACCCTGGCTTCTCTGGGGCTGGCTGGTCAGACTCACACAGTAGAATTTTCTTCTAATTGGCTTGGGGATGAATGAAATCCACCACTTCCAACTTAAAGGTCAAATAAAACTCTTTGATCTCAACATCAGGCTGGTCACCTTCTGATCAAAGGAGAGGTCTATTGAGAAAAAAAGAATTCTTCTTCTCATTGGAAAGTCAGCCAGGGAAAGGAAACTTGATAATCTAACCAAAACTCATCTTCTGTTATAAAAAACATTTCCATTCAAATTTCATCAGTGCAGAAGATTTGCAAGGAGTAAAACTTTCCCAAAGGTGGGTGTCACAGTTTGCGTCGACAATGTCTACAACTCTTATGTGTGTGGAGCATGGGTGGTCTACAGGGGCACCGTAGCTGACTTGGTGGTAGGAGTTGGAGCCCAGGTGACTGCTGGCCGTGGAGAATGTGGCCTGCAAGGGTGCCCCTCTCTCCCCAGCGCTCCCTTCTCTCTGCCTCCTGACCTTCGTGATGTGAGCAGCTCTTATTCCCCAGAGCCTTCTGCCCTGACTTTCCTGCCTCCAAGCCAGCCAACTGGGGGCTGAAAACTCTAAAAGCCGTGTGCACAAATAAAGGTCCCCTCACATAAGCTGTGGGTCCTGGGAATTGCGTCCTGGTGACAACAAAGTAACATGAACAGTGGAAAATCAAAGCAGGGTGGTGTTTTGCACCCACCGTGGGGTGCAGGGACCACCAAACGCTCTGCCAGCGACCCGAATGCGACTAGCTCTCTCTGTTGGGTTAGTCTAATGAGTACACACAGCTCATCTCCTGCCAGACCTCCACGCAGTTCATCAAAATCATTCTCCTCTGGTTTCTCCTACTTCCAATCCAGCCAATGAGAGCGGTCAAATTCGAGTGTCTACTCCAGACAGTACAGTTGGGGCCTTAGCATGCTTTCATTTTAACCTTGATACCTTTAGAGTGTGATTTTATATTTATTCAGGGAAGGAAGAACTGCAATTCAGAGCTGTTCAGTAGAAAGGAGCTGGGGAGGATACCTTTGAATTTATGTTCATCTGATGCAAAGTATCATATTTCTCCTTCTTCACTGTCCTCCAAGTACCAAAGTCAGAAAGGGCAGTTGTCATGGAAAGAATCGAAAAGACAGTAATCTAAATTGCTTTTATTTTATGGAAAAGCATAGAGAAATATGAAAGAATGGCTTTCTTTCTCACCATGGCAATGATAAGAATCTGAATATTCAAAGGAGATTCAGAATTTATCTGTTCTCTAGGAAATCTGATAAATTTTACAAAAAAAATAAGAAACATGGATGTTTGCTCTCTATGTTGCAAAAGAAACATCGATTTCATACATGAATTTAAAAACCAAGACTCGGTACTTGACAGGTACTTACTTATTCCTGTGTTGATGCATTTTAAAATACATTGCTAGGGCCAGCCAGATAGCTCAGCAGAGTAAGGTGCCTGCTCAGGCAGGCTCAGGGACCAAGGTTTGATTCCTTGCATTCTGTGCCAGCCCTGCCCCCAGGGCAGGCTGAGAGGGCCATTGAGACTGGGCCTGGTGGTGTGTACCTGTAATCCCCAGCACTTGGGAGGCTGGACACAGATCGCACGAGTCCGATCTATGTAGTGAGACCTTGTAGACCCTGTACTAAATACATAAAAAAAGAAACCTACATTGCTAAAAATCAAAGCATTTTATTCAATATACTGTTGAGGCCCAGAGAAGGACACTGGAAAGTACGGCTGTTTGCATTTGGAGCAGAGTGGAGCTCTCTGTCAGCTCCACTGGCCTCAGTCTCCATGGTTCTCTTTCTCTCCTGAAGCGCAGGTCAAGGCTTTTCCTAAAATTCTCTTGTTTCCATAAAGACAGGATCCACCATTTGTTTTAAAAGTGTTTGTAAATAGGATACCATGTCCGCATCTTGTACAGCAATTAACCACTAGGAAGAATGTATGCAATGTGTTAATTATTGAAACTGTCCTACCAATTTGATTTGAAACTGTCTCATTGCTATTTGTTTCTCAATAAAATTATGGGGAAAAAAATAATAAAAAAAGACAGAATCCACCAAAGAGGAATACAGCTGTCTCCAGCTTTAAAAATTTTTTTCATGATATTATGTCCACATCACAAAAAAAAAGAAATGGAGTATCAAACACTACAGAGTCCAAAAGAACTTAATCTCATCCTAATGTGTATTCTCTTGGCATATTCATTGCCTTTAAAAATCATTTACTGCCTCTCTAAAATATCCCTTCCTTTCCTCTCCCTTATGAAAAAGGTGATTTAAGTTTCAACCACAGGGCCCTTTTGTTTCAGTTCCACTCATATTTTGTAGGGCCCTAGTATTTATATAAACTGATACAATGTACATTTTTTTACATTTATTCTCTCTTTCGTCAGTGAATTATGACCCATGAGAGAGACAGCTTAACTTGCTTTCATACCAAGAATGTCAGCATGCAAAGACACGGTTCCTCATCTTTGTAAATGGCCAACACTGTACAACATCACACGCAGGCTTGCCTGCTTGCTTGCTTCCTTTCTTTTTTCCTTCCTTCCTTCCTTCCTTCCTTCCTTCCTTCCTTCCTTCCTTCCTTCCTTCCTTCCTTTCCTCTCCTCTCATTTTCTTTCCTTTCCTCTCCTTCTTTCTCTTCCTCTACCTTTCATTCTCCTCCCTCTCATTTTCCTCCTTCTCCCTTGTTAAGGTTTGTGTCTAGGTGTCCCCCCAAAGCCTCATGCAGTCATGGGGTAGCTTCTGGAGTTTGTGATTGATTCCTGTGGGTGTGGATGCTGCACTTGCCCTGGGGCAGGTAGTTTGCATTATAATGTAAGGAAGAAAGAGAAGTTAGCTGCTTGAGCTGCTGCTACTCCTCCCTGTGCTCTTGCTGTTTGCCACTGCTATGAAAGGTTGCCCTCTGCCATGTGACTCTCTGCCTTGGAGGCAGCTGAATATGGACTGAAACCTCCAGTAACTGTGAGCTAAATAAACTTTTCCTTTCTTCATTTTGGGTATCGGGTATTTGTTCCAGCAATGATAAAAGGGTAATGGAGACATCCCTCTTCCTCATCCTCTTCCTCACTTCCTCCTCCTCCTCCTCCTCCTGTTTCCATTTCTGCCACTGCGTCTTGCTTCTAGTTTGGGGGTTCAATGTGGTAATCCATGTCCTGATTTGAGATACCTAGAATTTTCTCCTAAATGCACATGCATACACATGCACACATATATTTGGACTAAATTAGGCTATCAACAAATAATTTTAAAGGGCCAGTCAAATAGCTCAGGGGATTAAAGCATCTGCAAGCAGGTGCAGGGGCCAGGGCTTCAATCCCCAGGTCTGCCATGCCAGCCCCACCCCCAGAGCATGCTGAGACAACATTTGAGACTGGGAGTGGTGGCACACCTGTAATCCCAGCTCTTGGGAGGCTGTAAACAGGTGGATCACTACGAGTCCGATCTAGTAGTGAGACCCTGAACACCCTGTAGACCCTTCCCTAAAATACAAAAAAGATATAATTTTACTATCCCAATTAGTGCTATTGCTCACATATTCATTTATTAATCATAGTAGTAAACAGTGATGACATCAGCATCTCATGTTTGTCACCAACACCTAGAAGGCTGGAGAGAGTTTTTGGCGTGTGGTAACTAATTCAAGGTGCAGGTCAAATATACATAACTATAACCTTAGAATTTTTTTTTTTTTTTTTTTTTTTTTTTTTTTTTTTTTGGCAGAACCAGGAATTGAACTGAGGCTCTTGCGCTTGCCAGGAAAGCGCTTATTCCACTGAGCCATCTCCCTGGCCCCAATCTTAGAATCTTCATACATATTCTGAGTAAGATATGTTTCCTAATTCAGGAAACACAAGAACCAGAAATTATTTAATTAATTACATTTAGAATTGGAGATTAATTCCTAGCAGACTAGTATGTGCTCATTTCCTGTTGTATATTAATTGAGTACTGCGTTATCTCTCCCCAAGAAGTAAGCTCCTAAGAGCTTTAACAGGTAATAAGCCTTTTACTTTACATGGTAAGAATTGTCATAGTTGTATTCTGTATTTTTACGTATTTCTCATAGTTGTATTCTGTATATTTTACGTTAAACTATATACAGTAACTATCAAATTACCTTCAAGATGAGGGGTTTTAAGAGCCTAGATAATCATTTTTTGAATTATAAATTATACAAAGGAACACTGCATCCTCCTATTGAGCACATGGCCAACAAAATTACTGCTCTGAACAGCAGTGTACTACATTCATATACTTTCAAATAGTATTTTTTCTTGTAGACCAACTCATGCCCACATAGAGTTTATGGCTGATGAAACATTATCAAGAGGATTTACATGTACTAGAAAAAAGCAATCCACAACTTCCTGTGAAGGCTTAATTTTGCCAGAGTAAACAAACAATTTTCAGATGTCCTTGCCAATTCATGAAATAGCTATCTGGTCAACCGTAATAGGAACCATGACTTTTCTCTATATTGAAGTATGGGAAAGAGGCAATGTAAAGTTGTCTTTATCCCACACTATTAAAAGGCATTATATCCAACAGATATTGATTCATATCTACCAGATGTCTGAAAAAAGGTACCTACCATGGGAAAAAGTCTCTTATAAAAAGTGAAGTACATAAAATTATATGTACCCTAGAAACAGTGTGAAGGCTGTCCCTTATTTAAGATATATCTGTTTATAGAAATGAATGGAAGGCAACATACAATGATATCAAAGAGAAACACAGCACGAAAGTTAAGCATTCTGGTTATGAGTTCTCTCAGAAATCCAGCTTTCTCTGCTATAAAGCAGGCATGGTAGTGATGCCAGCACAGATATGGATTAGGAGCAGGGACAGGGTTCAGAGAGGGCTGCGCACACACCCATAACTAGTTCTTTCACTTCCTTTTTACAAGCAATTCTATGACAAAGCAAGCAAAAGCAGGTGAACAGGCCACCCGGGAAGAGGTATCTCCCACACTCGCCTGTCCTGCAGTTTCACTTCCTCATAGGTTTGCAGGTACTTGTCAGAAGTAGTCAACACAGTGCTCATCTAAGCCGAGAAATACACACACACCTTCATGAAGAAGAGCTGGTCTGCCCCTGGCTGCTGTACAAAAGAGAAGTTCAACTAACAGTCTTGCTTTCTGTAGGAATCGCAGTACTCAGTGAGAGAGAAAACAGCTGACAAAGCCATCCATCAAGTCTGACACTGCTTCCAGTTCCTAGGAAAGGGTTCTGCCTTCTGTGACAGGGCGCTCCGTCACTCGGGAACGTGGCTCACACTTTCCCACTGGATAAACTTATTTACAGGTGCGCAGTCTAATCCTGCTTTCTGACACTCAGCCACTCTCTGCTCTGCCCAATTACACAAACTGATATGCTGGTTCTCATATAGGCTTTTCCGGTATTAACCAATGGTGTTTCTACGTCACCACCTATTCATTTTTCCCCTTATTATAACAGAGACAAATGTAGACATCTGCTCACTTCCAAGATATACTGAGTGAATTAGCTTTGTTCCACACTTCTGTGCAGGGTGGTGGGGCACTGAAAGTCAAATTCTAACATCTCTGGAAGGAGAGGAAGAAGACTCACCTGTGCTATTTATATAATATTATAAATTTATCACCTAGAATGTTCGCTGGTCTGCCAAGCACCAGAAGAGCACCTCACAAATAACAAACGCTGGGTGTTACTGTTGAATGAACGAAAAATAATATCTATTGTTAAAGGCAGCCCTTTAAAATATATCACCCACTGTGGAAACGGTATTACAATAAATTCACATTTTTTTTTCACATGTGCTCTGTTTTATTTGCTGATGGAGACTGATTGGTTTCACAAACGAAAATTTTGGAAACCGAGTCTGTAACATTACTAGAGCTATACGTACCACCCCAAACATATGTGATTACAAAACATCAGTTAAATAATAAGAGAAATAGCAAAGTGAGTAGGAACAATATGAAACCATTTAAAACAGCAAATAACAAATGGTAATTTCAATGTTTATATTTTCAACACATTTTGAAATTTTATTATCCATGTTCTGATATATATCCTGCATGTAAAATAGTTTACAAATTAATATTCAGGAACTTTCTGTTGTTACCACAATATACACAACTTTGCCCTAATATCTACTGAGGTGGGTTCATAGAAGAGTTTTCCTCCTAATTTTCTTGTGTAAGTGATTCTTTTTAGTCTGTATTATAATTTTTTTTTGCTCAAATATTTGCCCATAGCTCTGGAGAGAGCTGCTGTATTACAAGAGCTAAGCATGGCTGCTGCCTTAAAGACAGGATTAACTAGGTCTCCTCATTTAAAACAAACCCCAAAATATTATCCTGTTTCAAAAATTAATAAATAATCAATTTCCGTGAGATATAGGCCTTTAAATCCTCTTTCAGTCAAAACTTTATCTATGGGTGAATTTATTTTTGCCTTGAATCTGATCTCGCTCTCTCATTCATTACTCAGTTACCAACTTCTTAGACAAATTAATAGTTAAATCAGCCTCAGAGCACAGCGAGGTGGCTTATAGTAAGAAAATACATTTAACTTGAGGACATTTAATACAGGCATTTTCCCACAGTTGTACTGATCACTTACTTTTCTGTTCTGTGAACTTTCTGCAGCCAACTGCACAATAAGAGTTTATTCTTCTGGAATTGCCAAAAGTGATTACATTTCAGAACTTTAAATAGTACTTTCACATGCAACTTTAAAGCCTACTATTGTACTTAATGCTTCCTCAAAGAAAAAACACCAAAGGTTGCTATGGAGCTCATTTCTATGGCCATAATTTCCTCATCAAAAAATTAGAAAAAGAAAATAATGATGTAGGTGGACTTTGCTGCTTTCAGTTCCAAAATATTATGATTTACAAATTCAATTTTATTGTTGACCTCTTTTCTACAACCACAGATATACTTAGCTAAGATAAAGTAATGTTAAATATAATAATGTCATAGCTAAGAATACCTAGTCTATTTTGAATCACAGATAAAAAGAGAAATTTCAACAAAATGCTCCCAAAGATATGTAAACCACTCTTCTAAACACATATGATGGACATTTTGATGCATATCTGAAAAGCTAGGAGAAACAAATTAATATATTTCTCATTAATTTAAGATGTAAATATTTAATGCTGAGTTTCTCATATTATGTTCAAAGGGAAATTAATATTTATTGGACATATTCTAGGCAGCAAAACGTGTCTTAGGCAACTTAAAAGGCATTTATTCACAGCAACCCTTAATGCAGAAGCAATCAGATTGTTAGTCCTCCGAAGTTTCTTTTTCCTTTTTTATTTATTTTTTTTATTTTAGAAAAGGGTCTACAGGGTGTTTAGGGTCTCACTACTAGATCAGACTCGTAGTGATCCACCTGTTTACAGCCTCCTAAGAGCTGGGATTACAGGCGCCACCACGCCCAGTCTCAATTGCCATCTCAGCGCGTCCCAGGGGCGGGGCCAGCAGGGCAGGCCCCGGGGATCGAAGTCCCGGGGATCGAAGTCCTGGCCCTCTTCTCGCTTTCTGAGAGTAGATTTAAACCTCTCTATTATTGTTGTTGGATATTTCCACCTTTGCTGTGCTGCTGCCTTTGTTACGATTGCTGTCATTGACAGAAATAACAATTAAATTTATAAGAAAGTAAGCAGTCAGTCCCAAACGTTGGGAACATGGAGGAGCTGGGGAAACTGCAAGCTGAAGCAACAAACTGCAAGCTACAGGAAAGCTTGTAAAATGGAAAATTAGTAAACAGTTCAAGTCAAAACTGGAAAACATCTCATTCAATTTAGAATTTTTGAAAATGGGAAAGGAAGACAAGAAAATAAAGAAGATTATTAAGAACATAGGAACAGGAGTTGATGTCAGAAATGGAAGATAGGAGACATGCAAGAGAGGGAATCTGTGGAGTCAATGAGCAGGTCCCTACCTCTGGGTTTTGTAGTCCTAATCAAATAACCAAGACTTTTTGTGTGTGTGTGTGCAAGGTCTCACTACACAGCTTGGACTCATAGTGAACCTCCTGTTTTCAGCCTCCCCAGTTCTGGTATTACAGGTGTGTGTCCCCACACCTGTACCTGGGTTGCCAGGGTAGGGCCAGAGCAGTGTGTAGGACCAGGGATTGAACCCTGTTCCCTGTGCTTACCAAAGCAGGCGCTTACTCCACTAAGCTCTCCAGCTGGCCCTTAAATATCTTATTCTTAGAAGTGTTTAGCTGAAAAAGCAACAAGTTTTATTGTACATGTTCAATTATCAAAGGTATAAAGTTTATTGTCTATTTAAACTAATATCTCATTGAAAGATCTCTTTTCACTGTTTGTCTTCACACATCTCCTCACGTGCATCTGAAGAAGACTAACAGAAATATTTGGTCACATAGTCCTTGAATCTCCTTTTTCTTATTTAAAACACATCTAAATTCCAAACACAGAGCTAATTCCTTTTTCTTCTGGCATTTTAGAGGAAGATATAATAGGTTAAAGAGAAAAAATTGACCAATAAATATAGTACTGTAATAAAAACTGTCTATATTGGAATCATTTAACTTCACCACAAACTTGGCCAACAGAAATGTGCAAGCCACTGTCACCTCCATGACTGCTGCCGCATTCTCACACATGGTCTCGTGGACCACGCGAGAACCATCCACCCACGGCCCCACATGCCTTTAACACAGCCCACTTCTTCCTAATATTGCAGCCCTTGTCTTAGCAATATCTTGTTTGTGGTCCCAAACGCAGAATCCACAAACACACAGGTACAAAACAAATCACACAAATAGAAATGCTGTGTTTTGCCCCTATTATTGAAAATTTCTCATTGTATTAGCTACCGATATTTGAAAACCGGGGTATACCACCTAAATGTCCCAATGCACAGGTTCTCCTGGAGATGGGAGAACTTGATCCCAGGGCACCATGGGGGGTGGCACTGAGTGGGACAGCAGTGAGCCAGAGCTCTCCAATGTGTTGCAGTGCCCAGCTCTCCACAAATGCCTGACTCTGAGGCCAAAGGACAATGGACATACATTTCTGTGTTTGCTCCGCTGTTTAATTGTTGAAAATTTCTCTTGTACAAACATCTGTCAGAGAAGTTGCAAATAAAGATTAATCAAATCAACTCATTGTCTTTTATTTTCCATTCCAGGGATTAGCAAACATTTCTGGAAAGGATCTAATTGTAAATATTTGGGGCTTTACTGGCCACACTGCCAGCATCTAAAGTACTTAACTCTGTTGTTACAATGCAGAGCAGAAGCAATCGTAGAGCATACATGAATACATGGACCTGATTATGTTCTAGAAAAGATAGGAGGTGGACCTCATAGACCTTGGCTTTCCTCTACCTGTGTGGATGATCAGCACATGGGTTCTCTTTCTCATCTCCCTTTGGGGCTAGAATTGGGCCAGGACCTTGTCATTCTATGCATACACTGTACCACTGAGCTGCACCCCTAGCCCAGGCGTATACATTTTCAACACCTGTCCCAAGCTTTCTTTTAACTTTGCTTTCCATGAAGCCACTTTTTTTTTCAGCTTCTTTTCTTCTCAGTCTAGACTCCTTTGTTAATGGTAATTGGTTTCCAATAGCTAGTAAAAGACACTGTCAAGACTTTCTATTACTTCTTAGGGGCTGGAGAAGGTTAGCCTAATGCAATGAGAAATTTTAAATAATAGGGGCCAAATGCAACACTTCCATTTTCTTGGTTTGTCTTGTACCTGTGTAGTTGTGGATTCTGCATTTGAGACTACAAATAAGGGTAGCAGCAAATGTAGATTGCGAAAATAGCAGGGACACAGCAATGAATTAGTTGCTCCTTTCTACACCGTCTCTGATAGTTCTCTGCTGTCTAGTGAAAGAATGAATTTGGACACCAATCACTGTCTGAGCTGTATCTGACTTCTAGAGAGCCCACGAGTAATTTGCCCCAATCACTCCGGATTGTTTGTTCTTGTCTCACTGCAACTCACCGCCTGCTCTCAAACCCTTTGATCAGGCTTACTGCAATCTAGAACAGGTGATGAGTTGAAGGGGAATTGAGTACTACCCATATTTCAAGGTCTTCCTTACATCATATACTCCCCATGAAGCCTTCCCATATTCCACAGGTTATACTCAATATTTTCAACCTTTGTGCTCCCCTTACCACAAATAGAACACATCTTACTTGGTTGCATGTGTAAAATTGTTCATTTATAGGCTGCAAATAATTGACCATTGGTAACCTATTACATTAGTCTTAATGCTGTATAAATAAACTTATCTAATCCACTCCCTGAGGAAGTGATTGTGTCTTGTCATTTTGCTACTCTCTGGATATCTAATAACCCCTTGCTCAAGGTAAAAGACCCACCAACACATCAAGCACACACATTGAATCTAAAAACCATTATTAACAGTAAGCAGAGTAAGGGAGACAGTGTACGTATCTCTAAGTTCCTTTTAACTACTACAAGGATGGCCTTAATTCTTGACCTAGATGACTTAAATTTATAAAAATAGCACATGGGGGAGAAAAAAGAGAGCAGAGACCTGTGGAAAGGTACAGTGGCACTTCCCTGGGTGCTGACATTGTGCTCCATTCCCAGGGTCACAGAAGCTCAGATGTCGTTATATGATTAAGTCAATTTCATCCAGAAATATTAGGAAAATCCTGTGACTGGAAGAAGCACCTGGTGTTCAGAGTAGAAAATTCTAGTTTAGTAAAATGTGTGATGTTTTATGGGCTGTCTTCTAATCTTCAGTTCTTTCTTTTCAATCTGAGAGCAAAAATGAAATCAGCTGGCGATAGTGTGCCTGCTGCCCTCCTGCTGCTGAGTAAAGGGATGAAGCTAAGGGAAAGAGAGAAAGCTGAAGGCCTGTGGATCAGGGCAGTAAAATTCTCATCACCTCTGGGTGGTATGCTGAATGGACTTGCTCAGGGAGGGAGGGTGGCAGTCTAAATCGGTATGTCCACAGACTCGGAAGTGTAGTACCTGCATTCACAAAGGGAAACACCAATACTGTGAAATTTGCAGCTAAAAAGATGCCATCTTCCTTGTAGGGAGAAAAATGATAAGGTTACTTTAAGCAGCCCTGATAAGCTCTCAGACATTTTTTCCCCAACAAGTGGTTATAAAGTAGCTACATAATAGAAAAATTATGACCAGTCAAATATCCACTGCTTTGGAAAGGATGATAACATCATCTTTTATCTTAAGAAGCTTTTCCTTACAAATGTGCTAAAATGCTGTCAGTTCTTCAGTAAGTGGGAAATATTAAAACGCATGAAGGAATGCAGCAACTTTTCTTCATTGCATCCCCTTAAGGGTCCTTCAGGGCATCTCTCAGTAAAAAGAAATTAAAACAGGTCCTTTAGATTCTTTGGAATAGAAACCCTGCAGCAGGAAGTAGGTATTGGGAGAATGTGAGAAAGCCTCCGAAACATGTAAAAATAACTATTGTCCATTTTACAGATCTCTCAGATGGGGAGGAACTCAGAAATGATACTGAGATTTCAGCTACCTGCAAAAAACTATATTCTTGGACTACATGGACAATATAAATGGTAAATAAAGAAGAAAGAGAATCAAACTAAATCAAATACTTGCTCTTCTTAACTTCAGTTTGACTTGAACATCTCATGAAATTAAGAGTAAGTCTTGATTAGTCCCAAAGGTATGATCTGTTATATAAAGTAGTTATACATTCTTAAAATTTTTATGCTTTTCTTTGGTAAGCATTATTTTTTTCTCAACTGTACTCAAACAAGAAAATGACCTTGGAATAGTAGGACAAAAAAGGTACTCACAAAAGAAGCCAAACAACTACAAAAATAGAACAAAATTCAAAATTCAAAGAAAAAAATTATGTTTGGAAAGAATTACATCATACCTGAGCATATCTCTCCTACGACTGTGTTTAGCAAAACAATTGGCAAGAAAATATTTTAAAATATACCCACAAGATGGGTGAGGGCAACAAAAGAATTCAGTGTTCTCCTCAGGCACACTGGTCTGTCCCCTTCCCTACTCCCAGGATAGAGAAGCATATCTCCTAAGCCTTGGCAAACAACTAGCTCTTCCTCCCTCAGTCTCTACTGTTCCTCCCTCCTTGTTCCCCTTCTCCTTCTCCTCCTTTCCCTCCTCTCCTTCTTCTTCCTTTTCTCCCTCTCCCTTCCCCTCTCTCTTTCTCCTTCTTCTTGTTCTAGCACTTGGGATTTAAACCACAGCATTGATGCTGAGCTGCATCTCTGACCTTTTTATAATTTTTTAATTTTGTGACAGAGTCTTACTAAGTTGCTAAATTCTCCAGGCTAGGATGAAATTTGATAGCCTCCTGTCTCAGCCTCAAAGGTTACTGGGATTACAGGCATTGATACACAGGATGATTTCCCCTACCTGTCTCATCATAATCCATAGCTATAATTCTGTTTGAATTTCAGTTCTGAGACCCTGAGCATTGTTTGATTTGTTGAAGACCAAGTTGTTCTTCTATGCACAGAAATTTTTCCACAGAGGGCAAGAAACAATCTCCATCATCAGCGTCGGGGGTCCCTGGTACCCAGGATTTTAAATACAGCTCCTATAAATTAAATAGCTTTGAAATTGGTTTTCATGTTTGGGGTAGTTGATATTTTTATGAGCAGAATATATTTATTGGGTAGTTGATTTGTTAAGAGGAATTTTTACTAGATAAGCTTTGACCTTCAGAGATTTAAGGTTGTCATGCATAGGGTAAAGAAAAATTCTTTTCTCTGCAAGAAGAATTCCACAGGTTTTCAGGCTGAGCTCTGAAGATCTAAAAAGAAGATCTGGCAAGAAAAAATCTACTGTAACCTTAAACAACATCTTTCAGTAGAATTACAATGTTTGCTGTCCCTGTAAAGCTTTAGGTTCACAAGGCTAATCTGTAGAGCTGCGTCCTCCTGCCTCATAAGGAATTAACAATGGGAAAATGTAGAGAGAACAGGACTCTGGTGCCACCTCTGTCACATATTCATAAATCTAAAAAAGTGTACTTTGTCTCCCTCTGCTTTAGTTTTCCCTCTTAAAATCATGGGCACATGTAGCAAACTAGCCTTGTAACTGGTCCCCATTTGGGCCCCACTTGTAGGACAAAAGCCTAGTCCAGTCAGATCCCTGTTCCGGGAGCCACTGGTAGGGATCTAGTCCTCCTGCTTTGTTCCCTGACCCAGGGCTGAAGGAGGATGACATACAAACAGACACAGCTCATTTAGCATGTGGGCAGCCAGGGGCTCTTGCCTTTAGCAGGCAGAGAGCCCTGGGGATCTGGCTCATTTGGCTTTTAGTCACCTAGATATGGGTACAGTCAATTAGAGTAAAACAAGAGGCATCTGCCTTCTATTACCTATTAGTATATCTTGCAGTAAAGCGACTGCATCTCAGTCATATTCACTCTTCCCTAGAACCTGCAGCACACTCCATCCCTACATGCTGTCCCACTCCTTTGTGCCTACAGAGGTGGCCACTTAACCCTCAGCTCTCTTTAACTGGCCTCCCACGAGTGTAAATGTTTGCTAACATGTTTTCCATATTGGACATTCCCTGATTCCCTCTAGTAAGGAACTAACAAAATGAGGTCCATTTTGTACTAGAGTGAATGAACCCTCACTAGTGGTTGCCTGTGCCTGGGATAAACTTTAAAAACAACTCAGCGAATGAGTGAAGAACAATTCTGACATCAGGCAGATTTGAAGTCAAATCCCACCTGCTTTGAGAACTCACACTACATAAGACTGAGCCTCATGGCCTTCAACTGTAAAATGGGAATCCTCACACAGCCTATGTCATGAGGTTTTGGGAAGGGTTAAAAAAGTAAAAATGGGGCTGGGGAGATAGCTTAGTAGAATAAGTGCTTGCCTGGCAAGCACAAGGTCCTGAGTTCAATTCCTGGCACTGGGGGGGTGGGGAGG
>NW_004524581.1:1219029-1226183 GCF_000260255.1 Octodon degus | reverse complement strand
GAGGAGGAGGAAGAAGAAGAAGAAGAAGAAGAAGAAGAAGAAGAAGAAGAAGAAGAAGAAGAAGAAGAAGAAGAAGAAGAAGAAGAAGAAGTAGTTATTCTTTCAGAAGAGATTCCAGCTCAGCTTTGACCCCAGGCTCTCCCCATAGATGTTCAGAGGTCAGTGCCTTTGCTGTCCTAACCTTTTATCACTTTAATCACGAAAGCATCTTCAATGGATTACAAGGCAATTTGGGCATTTCCCCAGCAGGCTGCACAGGTAGTCTCTCCTGAGTTCAATGTCATGCTCCACTTGAAAATTTGCAAGTCTCTGTCTGATTTTGTCTTACCAGGAGATACATCCTCAATTAAGAAAAATGTACAAAAGATGTTGATGAGGCACAAAAAATTGAAAGAGAAATACCTGGCTTTCGGAGTTACTAATGAGACAAATATCAAACTATGTTCCTGAAAGGAAAGTAATGTAAGACATGCTTCAAGTGCATAATGTTAGGAGCCCACAAAACCTATTGGAAGGGGTAATTAATTTTGAAGAGTTAGAAACACTTTACCAGGAGAAACTTATAGGGACAGTTCCTTCAGAGGAAGGACTCTCACAAAGGTATAGAAAAGTAGAAAGCTTGGAAGGAAATAGCAATTTAAGTTGCATGGGTTGAGTTTCTCAGAAGAGTATGAGAGCCAATGGGTGCTCTTGAACATTGGCTAAATGAGCTGATATGGGCAGAAGTATTTAATGTATGTTTAACAAATAAGCCTACTTATTCAGAAGACTCTACTGAGTCTCTATGATGTGCCAGGAATTAGAGTCTTTGACACAGACATGTATATTTTTGTTATTGGATCTAAAATGGTGTCTACTCCGATGTGAAAAAATGAGGGTCTCCTGGGCCACAAGTTTCAGAAATATTCTGTCTTCCTCGGGGGCTCAATAAGCAATAGCCAATATTGATTGGAAGTTTCTAGATGCCAGGAATTGTGGTAGTGTTCTGCAAGAATTACTTGGTGCACTCCCAATCTGGCCCTATCCAAGGGCCACTGCAATTCCATCTTACCAAAGCTGAGTCTCCCAGAAGTTAGCAACCTTGAGGTTAGGCCTCCAGAAAGCCATGGAGGCTGAAGCCAAATTCACGGTGAATTAGTTCAAGCTCTCAACCACTGCACTGCAGCACTCTGTTTTAACCACTTCTGCAGTGCATGAGGATGCCAACCCCCCTTGTGGTTGTTACTTTTCTCATTGCTAACACAAAATACCCAGCACCCAAAGTTAAAGGATGAATAGCTCATTTAATTTGCAGTTTATTTAGTTCACAGTTTGTAAGCAGCTGGCAAATGGCAGATGGGCCATAGTTCCTGGTGGCAGATGACAGCAAAAGCAACAAGTGAGAGAAAAGACCCTGCCCTTGTGCTGTATGAGGCTACCTGCCTGGGGCAGGTGCAGCGCTCACTCCTTTGATCCCAGCATTGGACACGAACCAATCACCAATTAGAATGAGCCATCTCTGAAAAGCCCACCCTCATGACAGTGTGAGGCTTTGGGGGACACCTAGTCACACAGCACAGCAGCCCCTTAATTATAGAGTAGAAGTGACCTGAGAGTGCCCTCAGCTCTCCCCACCCCAGATGGCCAGCGCCTGTGGCCAGCAACAGAGGTTCAGCCGCACCCTCAGCACAGCAGAAGGAGCAAAGATATTTTTAAAGTGGAAAATAATTTCACACATTATCCAAAGGTGCAACACATCCCCGAAATTCCTAATGCCTCTTTTAGCTGTTAGGCTAAGTGTGCTTTCTGTAACTTTCTTATACAGATTCTTCTATAAAAGAAATACCTTGGAAGCCCCAAATTGAACTGTTATATCTACCTGTTGAGGTGCTACTTAGGGTCGGAAGGCATTGCGTTTGGCCCCCTGCTAGTTATTTTTTAACATATATTCTTGAAAACATTGTGAAATCTGGTTTGTTGCTGTTGTCTCCTTGTGTTCCAATACTTCTATTATTTACTCTGTTTTCTGGGTTACAGATGCTATTTGAGAACCAGTTTCTTACTTCAAGGTTAGAGAAAGGTGCTAAGTGATATTTTAGTTAAGAACAGAAATTCTATTTTAATTTGTTTCTTCAGAGCAGCTGGCCAGACTCAATTTTTTTTTTAATATTGTTTATCATGTCTTCAAAAATCAGTTATGTCCCAAAGAGGTTTTTCAGTGTTAGAATCCCAAATTCTTATAGATTTCTTTATTAATTATCTTCAGCTCATTGTATCTCTGTTGCTTTTATTTTGTAGAAGTAAATATACAAAATGAAGAAAACATTTCAAAAATTATTCTATAATGAAAATATCATTTGTCTAATTATAAACATAAATAAATATTTAACTGTGGAACTCATATTCCAGATTTCAGAGTAGCCTTTGATGTAAATGTTAAGAGCCTATGGGGAAAAAAACATGAAAAAAAATTTATGACCCAACAGAGTGCATCTCACTGGGATGTGCATGAGGGATAGTTTAAGGGGTGAGTTGTATTCTCTCAGTCCAGTCATTTTGTCCTGGCAGATCTAAGACTGAAGGGCGAAAAAACCCTTAGCCTTGCCTGACCGACAGATCCCAGTGAATATGCTGATGCTCTGTAGGCTCCGCAGAAATGGGGCAGGGTGACATCCCCAGACAATCTCCCTGCATTCCTCAAGCACATACCTTAGAGCCAGGAGCTCTTCACAACATGCATATTTGAGCAACTCTGTGGTACAAATAGCTGTTGCAGCCCGGAGGATACCACAATACTACCATGAGGATAAGAGGTCAGTTAGCTAAAGTGAAAACTGCAGCAGGAGACTTCAGTGAGGTAAAGCATTATTTAATGACTTTAGGTACAGATCGTTGGGTTGAATTGCCCATGAGAATGGAAATACTCAGTCTATTGCCTGGAGCTAGACAGAGTGCGAAAATTATTTTCTAAACAGAGACTTTCCTGAAAGTAAAGGAAGGCACTACCAAGAGTGATGCCAGAAAAAGCATGAACTAGACAGTCCTGGTGAAATCAGGAGGTATGACTACAACCTCCAATTCTCATCTTCACAATGGGGGAAGCTTTGAGGCCCGAACTCTGCTGGCATGCAGTCGGTCCCTGTCAGAACTGGAAATAAACCGGTCCTTGTGGTCAATTCACACCTGCACCACAGGTCAGACACTTCAGGACGCAAGCACTTTCCTTCTTTCCAAAGGCTGAGCAAGCCAGGAAGCATGGCAGAAGACACAGACCGAGCCTTGTCAACAAAGACCACTGATGTCACAGGAAGTGATGAACACATGCAGGTAAAAGTAACATAATGATGCTTGAATTCTTCTTGTGACCGGCTACAGTTGTGGAAGAGTTAAAAGTTATTCCATTCACTGATTCATTGGCTTTTCCACATCCATGGGGCCACACGCATGAAGCAGGCCAGGCCAACTGACCAAGGGCTTGTGCAGAGGCGTGCTACAAACCGAGAACTGGTTGCTCCAATTCTTAGAACAGTGGCTCCCAAGGTACGTCAGCACCTTGTGGGGTGTGCATGTTCCAGATCCCAACCCATAACTCACACACTGGAAACTAAGGATAGAGCAAGTGGTCAGTTTTAACAAGGCCTTCCTATGACCTTGAGGTGCTCTAGTTTGAGGACAGCTGACCCAGAGGAATAAGAATATTTGCTAATATTTCCTCCTATTCAGATGTTAAAAATATAATTATTTCTCTTTTTGAACTTTTTCCAATTTTAGCCATGGCTGATGGATCTTTTTAAAAAATGTGTTTGGTACAAGGACATTACTATGCAGGTTGGACTTGTAGTGATCCTCCTGTTTTCAGCCTCCCCAGCACTGGGATTACAGGCATGTGCCACCATTCTGGTTCTCAGGGGCCGGCTCAGTGTGCCTGGGGGTGGGGCTGGCATGGCACGTGGTACCAGGAATCAAACCCAGGTCCTTGTGCTTGCCTAAATAAGCACTTAGTCTGCTGAGCTATCTCCCTGGCCCTTCTGATGGAAGTTTTAAAAAAGTATTGGATATAGTTTCCTATAGGTGAAGGGATAAACTAGTATACATAGTTTAACTGATTTTCATTATTTGTATGTGTGTGTGTGAGAGAGAGTGTGTGTGTGCATACATATTAGGTACAGAATCTACAAGGTCTACAGGGTCTCATTACATGGATAAGATTCCGGGTGATTCTCCTATTTTCAGCCTCTCAAGCACTGGGATTACAGGTGTGTGCTACCACACCCAGGCTCAATCTCATTCTGAGTGCGCCCCAGGGCGCAGAGCTGGCACAGCAGACTGGGGATCAAACGCCAACCACTGCACTCTGCCTAAGCAGGCACGTTAGTCTGCTGAACTATCTGACCAGCCCCAATTTTCATCATTTTGATGATAGTTTTTAATTATAATTTTTTTCTTTTCATGTCTCCCTATGATTTATTCTACCCAAAGGTTTCTATTCTTTTGCAATATTATGTAATGGAGACACAAAATTAAGATTTTTGGAATTTAATTGTAAGATGCATCATAAATTTAAAAGCAATCAGAAGACTGGTAAAAAAAAAAAAAAAAAAAAAAAAACATGAGGCTGAGGAGATAGCTCAGGGCCTGAGTTCAATCCCTGGTTCCGCCAAAAAACTAAAAAAGAAAAACCTTGTGAGGAATGACATCAGTAGTGGAAGTGCGCAAAATCCACCTCCAGGGCATTAGCAATAAGAAAACTAGAATTTTTGGCTAAAGCAGATAGTACCAGAAAAAATTATACATTGAATTGCAACTATGAGTATTTCTAAGAAAGCAAGTTGATTTTATTCTGTAAGATGAAAAGTGATTCAGAACAAACTGCCCAACAGTGACCTGAACCTCAGTAGGTTCTATTAGTTTTTGATGGAAGAGCAATCAGACATGGTACCCAGACGAGCAGACCGGAACACTTATTCTTAAAACTTGAAAACAAGCAGGAAAGTATCTTCTTTTCCAGAGTACCTCAATAATGAGTAATAGGACAGAATTATTTCAAAGAGAATTTAGCTGTGGTCTGGAAGCCTTTCTCCTCTGAGCTACTTGCCTTTCTGTAGGCCACATTGGCTTCTGGCCTAGACCACCATTCTCAGGAAGAATATGTTGTTCTTCAACACACTGCCAACACTAGGTACTATGGAGGGACTGCTTCGAGTGTCCATGTTCAAACCCAAGTCGATGGGCCTGGCCAAATACTGGTTTTTTGGACATAAAAAATCAAAAGTAACACTAATCCTTTCATTTCAAGTTACTTAAAAGTAACTATATTGGGCCCATGAGCTAGCTCAGCAGACTAAAGAGCCTTCTTAGGCAAGCACAGGGACAGGGTTTGATCCCTAGCACCACATGCCATGCCAGCCCCTCCCCTGCATGCAATGAGCTGCCCACTGACACAGGGCACAGTGGTGCACTCCTGTAATCACACCGCTGGTGAGCCTGAAAATGGGAGGCTCACTATAAGTCCAAGCTGCATAGTGAGACCCTGTACCAAATACATTTAAAGAAAAAAGAAAGTAGACTATATCTTTAGTCACGTGACATGCGTCTGCTCATAACTCATAAAACATGAGAAAAACAGTGTGTCAAATGTCTTCAGTCATCAATCTAACAAAGATCATAATTTGATCTTCTGTGTTATTTTTGTTTTGGAGAAAGACTTCTATTTTTTTCCTTTTCCATTCAGAAATGAAACTTTTGGCTCAGTGTATTTTTTTGGCTACTTTTCACTGAGGAAGTAATTTACCAAAAAAGGGATGCAGAACTTTATGATTAACCATTTTGTAGAAAAGTATTTCTTTCATTGCGATTGCTTTACTCTCCTGTGGGTTGGGAAAACATTGTTTCCTCCTACACTTTATTTAATATGAGGAATATAAGTGCCAAATTAAAGTTCTACATTCCTAAACAGAAACAAATCCCATTAGGTAAGAAAAAGTTCAAGTTCAACTCAGGTTAAAAAAAAAACAAAAAAACTTCACTCCTTTTTGTTTTGGCCTTAAAAATGTTCATAACATCATCTTTTCTGAAAAAAAATTGTGGGGAAATACATGTTTTTCAAAGGGTCACACTTACCTTACAAAAAGGAACTAAATAGCTTGTGTTTTCAGTGCAGTTTGGGTAGAGATACTTAGATCATTGAAAGGAGGAAAAAAGAGTTGTCCATAGAAAGTGAGGAGAGGCACAACACAATCAGTGAGTGTTTCTCTGAGACAGGAAGGCTGCCAGGTTGATGGAAAGAGAAGGCCACCACCGTGCAGAGCCTTGAGTGTGAGGCTCCCCATAACCTTCTGTGTTCAGATACGCTGACTTAGGTACTGTGATTGAGAAGTTAAGTAACTTATCTTGCCAATCTGGGCAAGAGCGCCACTGCAGATTTATCACTAAGTAAATCCCCAAGCTGAAACAGCTCATGTAATTTGGAAAATATGCCTCTTGGTTTTGATTTTGATGAACTCAATATAAGAGAACTTTCCACAATCTTTTAGGTGGCTTCTATTTTCCAGCCTCTCAGAAAGACGACTGAAACTATGAATAGACAGAAAGGAGACATCTGAGGGCCATGGGAGTAAATTTATATTTGCTACCCATGGAAGAAGGGGAATTTCTGGATATGGAATCAGATGCAGTCATCAAGAGGCTGTTTTCATTAGAAGGAGACTCATTTTCAGGGCTCCCTTAAAAGTCTAAAAATTTATTCAAATTTCCCCAATTTAAATCAATCATCTATCATACACAGCCCTTACATGAAGTTATCTGTGTCCTGAACTACAAAACGGTAAATTAAAGAATTCCATGTATCTCTTTTTGAGCTGGTAAAACCCATCACTTATTTGAATGAAAATAATCCTCATTAGGTCTTGAAGAAGTCCATCTGATTCTGATATGTCCCTGTTTATTCTCGATTTCAAAGTTTTAATAACATTCCATTTGGAATAAATTTCTCAAACTAGAATACTCTATTTTTATTACATCTAATACTGAAGCCATTCTAGTCTTTTGATTTTGTAAGAGGTTTTTCTAAGAACAATTGTGTATGACAGATTTGAGTGTTGAAATCAATTCCAATCATGGCCATTTAAGGAGAAATGCAGAATCCTGTTGTAAAATGGAGAATTCTCATGAAGAGT
>NW_004524581.1:1206347-1218837 GCF_000260255.1 Octodon degus | reverse complement strand
CTCTCTCTCTCTCTCCCTCTCCCTCTCCCTCTCCCCCCCCACATACTTTCCTCATTTCCTTCCTCCTATCCCCACTCTCACTTTCTTGGGTTCATACACCTTGCACCTTCTCAGCATGGTTCTTTAAGTGGCCCCCAGGCTATTCTGTACATCAATTGCAATTTCATGATTATTCCTGAACCTCTGAAGTCTCTGCACTACTTTTTTCAAACTCCTAAGAGAAATAATCTGAGATCTCTGTCTGGTGACTGGATTAGCTCACTTTTGAACAAAATCCTATCTGTGATAATGAATCTTGAATGTCAACTTGATGAGTTTGATAGCTGGATTAGTAAAGTCTATTCCTGGGTGGGGTTACATGGGTCATGGCAGCAGGACATGGGAACTCTCTCTGGTCCCCAGCCCTGTTCTCTCTGGCATTCTTCCCCTGACCGCCATGAAGTGAGAAGCTTTGCTCCACCAGGCCTTTCTCCATCACATTCTGGCCCTGGAGCCAGCTGACCAAGGACAAAAACCTTGGAGACTGAGCTAAAAGAGACCTTTCCTCACTCAGTGGTAAGGTTCAGGGATTTCATCCCAGTGATAGAAAAGCTGGCCCTTACATCCTAAGCAATTAATCATGGTAAGGCATGGGGAGGGTCATGACAAACAGAGCTGCTACAGGAATTCTAGGACTCCGAGAGACAGCAGACTCTCTAGAAGGGGTGGAGGACTCAGGCAGGCCAACGGACGTGTCTCACAAAGGGCAGTTGGAATTTGCACTGACTTCAATCCCTTTTAGGATGATGTCTTATATCCCAGAAACCATGCTACCACTTTTATTTGAGCCTTTAATCAATATAGTTTTCATTGCACTGAGGCACCATCTTAGGTGTCTTTTCTCTTAAAGGGCAGTAAGATGATAAATATTGCTCCAGTTGATTTTGTACATTTTCAAATGCAAAATGGCATGAAATGACAAACTGGGTGTAAAATGTTTACTGTCATATTACAGAACCCCTGAATTGAACCGCAATACACATACCCATTTTTCATGTGGATACCACTCGGCACCCCCCTTTTCCTTCAAGTGCTTGGTAGAAAGATGCTGCTCGAGCAGCCAGCTCTAATTCTTTATTTCAGTAAAAGCTGGCCCAGACAATCCTGCTGCTCTCTTACTAATACCTGTAATTATTAATGCATCTCTCATTAAAAGGCCATATGTTAGGCTTTGCCAACACGGCAGCGCAAAGATTTGCCTCAACTACATTGCCACCTAAATCAGTTGGTTCTACTTTTAGAGCCCTGGATACGGGCTTTGCTGCAGTTTACAGATTCAGCTTGTATGCACACATGCCCCCAGAAATTCCTCTCCTCCATGCATAACCCTCCACAGTGAACCTCTTTTTATTACGCTTCCCTTGCCAACTGAAAAGCACTCAGTCAAACCTCCTGGCAGTGTGTCAGCATGTGGAGTCATGTCAGATTATAAAGGCATGAGTGTTTACTGTATCAAGAACAGAGGCAGTAAAAATGAAGCTGATGTACAGTGACCTCACTGAAAAGACGTAAAACCTCAGATTGTTACCCAGGGTGAAATGCTCTGTTTAGATCTGGGTCTGCCAGTGTCACTAAAAAAATGCTAAAACATAACAGGGAGCAACATGTTTAGATTTTCATGTAAAACTCAGCTAGGGAATGGCTAGGCCTCTAGGTCAGTTATCAGTTCCCTAGAAAAACATCAACCCTGGAAGAGTAGTAGGTCACATGACAGTTACCCTGAAATGGACACCTGGTTGGACTGAGATGTGCCCAGGACACTGGTAGAGCATATTTCTGCATGTGTCTGTAAGACTGTCTCCAGAGACCAGTGACATCTGGGGCAGGGATGTGAGGGGGAAGACGTGCCCCACAAGTGGGTGGCAACCCAGTAAGTGATGGGCCTGAAGGGAAGGGAAGGGAAAGGAGGAAGAAGCCCTGGGAACGCACTCCCTCCCTCTGCCTTGGGCTGGTGCCCAGTCAGGCAGCTCCCTCCCCCGTCTCAGGTCTACTCTGCTGCTCCTACCTCACCACAGGCCCACAGCCGTGGACCCAGCCACCCACCACTGATGCCTGGGATAGCAGAGGTGAAGCAAATCTTTCTTCCTTTCAGTTTACTTCCTCTGGATTTTCTCACAGCACCAAAAATCTACAGTATTCACTTAGCACCAGATAGTTCCAGAATGGCCTGAACTCACTGGTCAGAAGGTGCAGTCTGATGTACAGCAATTAAGTGCATATTGGCTCACATTCAGGTACATAACTTCAAACAAACAAACAATCCCCAGGATGGTAGGATGGTGCTGATTAAAGGCTCTTTCTATCTGCCTACTGTGCAAGGAAGAAGAACCTGGGGTCAGGCCACAGAGCAGGGGCACTTGAGGTGGGGACAGACAGCAAGCTGACATCTGAAGGTTCAGTGCAGCAGGCACGGGACACAGACTCACAGTTCACTCTAACGAGACAATAGTAGACACAGGACACTTCACACCCCAAGGCTATGTGCAACTTTGACTTGATCTTAGCTCCTATGTGCTTATATCTAGTGTGAGCACTTATAGTACCTTCATTTTTGGTCACTGATGTTTATGGCTTTTTTAATTAACCAATTAATTGATTAATTTGGTACAAGGTCTTGCTGTGCAGCTCACAGCTCGGACTTATAGCGATCCTCCTGTCTCAGCCTCCCCAGCGCTGGGATTACAGGCGTGCACAACCACATCAGGTTTTGGTGACCAGCAAGGCACACCCAGGGTTCCAGGGATCGAACTCGGGTCCTTGTGCTTTCCAGGCAGGCACTTAGACTGCCAAGCTAATGTTTATGATTTCTCCCCAGCCCAATGTTTATGATTTTTAACTTTAATTGGAAATCAATTCAAAAATTAAATTCTCTAAATTTTTAATTTAGTGGATTAAAATGCCTGCTGAGGCAGACAGAGGGGCCAGGAGTTCAATACCCTGGCCTGACTGGGCATGGTGATGAGGGCCTCTAATCTCAGCACTTGGGAGGCTGTAAATAGGAGGATCACTACAAGTCTAATCTACACAGTGAGACCCTGTAGACTCTGTCCTAAAAAATACTAAATAAATAAATAAATAAATAAATAAATAAGTTTTTAATGTAAAATACAGTTGCTGTTACCCGGGCTTTTGCAGACCTAGGAGACATCTTTTATTTCCCAGAGTGTATGTGGGATTCTGTTTCAATTCTCACTCCTGGGAAGGAGGCTGACACCAGTCATTGGAGCAGGATGCATGGAGAGAAATCTCTAGCTGTGCAGTGAAGAGTTACCAGGTCTCTGGAGACTCTGGTGAGACTTCCACGGCAGGAGGCCCTGTGCAGATGCGATTCAGAGGGACACTTTCCTGTAAAATAGCTTTACCTCCCTAGCACGCACCAGCCTTTTCTCATATGTGACTTCCATCTCGTTTCTTACAACCACCTAAAGGATAACATCATATTTCATGAGGTGCTTTAAAAAATTATATAAGTGTTACATGTTTTGGGGAAAATGCAAATAGTAATATACAACAGGAAAGCAAACTAAAGTCTATCCCTCCTCACAAATGTGTGGACCACTCACCAAACTTCCCCGGTTATAATCAATTTTATCCAGGATTTGAGTATCTTTCAGAATGCTTCTTTCTATACATGTGTCTTTGTATCTTTTTCTTCCTGGTCTTCTGAAATTAGTTTCATTTTACTTTGTATCTTGGATATTTCCTCATGTTTAAGTCAGCTGTATCTTTCACATCAATTTCACTTACCAATAGCAAATTTCCTGTATCTTATTAATTTCCTCTGAGTGGCTACATGATATTATCTTGCATATTTGAATCACTTAACTAGTTTTCTAAACACTTGTTTTCTAATTTTTCATTGTTAGCATCATGATGGAGAATATTCTACTACTTGTTAGAGTATAATATTTGCTAATGATACTGCTTGCTTAAATTTTGAAAAAATCAGTTAGTGACAGACATCTTTAAAGTTCTGAGGGGCCAGCCAGATAGCTCAGCAGACTAAAGCGCCTGTTTAGGCAGAGCATAGGGACCAGGGTTTGATCCCTGGTGTGCCGTGCCAGCCCTGCCCCTAGGGTGTGCGGAGCTGGGATTGAGCCTAGGTGTGGTGGTGTGTTTCTGTACTCCCAGCCCTTGGGAGGCTGAAAACAGGAGGATCACTATGAGTCTGATCTGTGCAGTGAGACCCTGTAGACCCTGTACTAAATACATAAAAAATAAATAAAGTTCTGAAATGAGATTTTAAACCTTATTTTATGTGTTATACTTAATGGGGAAACAGAATCTTAGAGAGTTAGAAATGTATTTCAGAAGACACAAAAGTTAGTAAGAAAAGGATCTGAAGTGAAATTTATCCTGCTTCAAGTTTCCCCGTGTTTGCCCTTGGTCTATGACTTCCCAAAGCTTTAAAGGGCCTTGTAGTCTGATAAACAGTCTTTAATTTTCTGGGAGAAGAAGAGTCAGTTTGGTACTGGCATAGATTATGAAAAGTTTCAGGATAAGACAAACTAATGGCTAATTACTCCTTACCACCAGAATGGGATTCTAAGAATGTCTAAATATAATCTACTGTAATTCATTCATTCATTGGAGTGCCTCTTCCCTGACTGGTGGGGTGCAAGCCCAGGGAGGCAAACAGCAGCACAAACCCAGGCTCTACATCATAGTGGAAAAGATACCAGGTGTGTCAAATTTCAACTGAGAAGTCAGAAACACATGAGCTGAAAATGGATTTTAGAGGCCAGAGACACAGCTCAGCAGCACAAGCGTCTGCCTGGCAAGTGCAAAGTCCTCAGAGTAAGTCCAGGTACCAAAATTAGAAAACAAACAACAACAACAACAAACCAGATACCAGATGGGTTTTAATCTCAGTAGGAGTCCAGGACTCCCAGTGAAATGACAATTGACTTGGAATATGTGTTGTTAGAAAGGAATAACTGGGGCTGGGGATATAGATCAGTGGCTTAATTGCCTGCCTGAAAAGCACAAGGTCCTGAGCTCAATCTCCAGTACTGAAACAACAACAACAACAAAAAAGAAGTACCTAGAGGAAGACACATTTCATTGTACATGGGAGAATAGTGCAGGTCATGGTAGGAGGAAACAAGGAATGGCCAGTGAAAACTCCATGTGGTTTTAAAATCAGAAATCAAGGAAATGTAAACAGGAGCCCCAGAAGGGCCTTGCTAGTCTAGGAAAGGATTATTATGTGAATTTTTTTCAAAAAAGATCCATCAAAAGATTTTCGGGGGAGGGGGTGGCCAAATAGCTCAGCAGATTAAAGCGCCTGCAAGCAGGCGCAGGGGTGGGGGATTCAATCCCTGGACCTGCCGTGCCGGCACACTGAGATGGCAATTGAGGCTGGGCATGGTGGCATGCCCCTGCAATTACAGCTCTTGGGAGACTGTAAACAGGTGGATCACTACGAGTCTGATCCAGTGGTGAGACCCTGAACACCCTGTAGACCCTTCCCTAAAATAAAAAAATAAAAATTAAAAAAAAAAAAAGATTTTCAGGAAAGCATCAATTTGCATGGCATCAGAGTGCAAAAAAAGATTACTTAGCTTTCAGCAGCGATGCTCATCAGAGGGGAAAGGTGCATGAATGAAACTGAAAACAGATTTTTCAGGAAGAAACTCCATGTGCTTAGAACACACCTGGTACTCACCAGGTCTCTCCCGTGTGTGTGTGTGTGTGTGTGTGTGTGTGTCTGTCTGTCTGTCTGTCTGTCTGTCTCTCTCTCTCTCTCTCTCCTTACCTCCCTCTCTCCCTTCCTCCATCCTTCTCTCTCTCCTTCCCTCTGTCCCATCCTCCCCCCTCTCTCTTTCTCTCCTTTCTCTCCATCAGATAAATAATATGCAATATGAAGTAAGAACGCAATTTACTTAAAAGACTTCAGACCGTGAAATCTGAAGCCACCGCTGAAATGATTGCCATCGCGATCAGAGGACAGCAATATATATGAAGTGTAAAACTAGAGGGCTTTTCAAATCAACTTAGCAGCAAATGCCGACATCAATTTAAAATTAACCGACTGCCTGAGCAGTAAAAGTAGCCACTTGGGGAAACACATTTTAGCAAGAATCCACTTAGACTGAGGCTGTGGAAGATGCCTGGGCAAGGAGATCTGGCCAGCGGGTCCGCACTCCTAGCTTCTCAAGCACTGTAAGTACTGTACTAAGGCAAAGCCAAGTTTCCAAAAGGCAGACAAAAATAACATTACTTCTAGGCTAAATACATCTACCACTAGCCTTTACACATCTCAAAGCATATTCCAGACATAAACTGTATGCACAAATATCTGGAATTCTAGCTCCCATGATAAGCAAAATATGACTTCAACACCTGGCATTATAGAGCTTCCAGACAAAACCCAAATCTGGGTCACAGTGGGTACTACAGAAATTTCTCCCAGCTGCTCAAACAATCCCTAAACATGTGACTCAAGGACTGGAACACCTACCTAAAGGGTGAGAGTTGGCCTAAGCTAACATCATCCAAGGTTACCCATTTTCACAGTCCCAGGTACCTACAGCACTTGTTGGCACAAGACTTGGCGGTCTCAGCTGTGGGTACAGCCGCATCTGTGGCTGCCTTTCTCGCTCCCTCACAACCCAGCTACCTGGACACTTATCTTGGCCCCAAAGGCACTTCGCCACACCTTGAGGTTCACACTGCTTTCGCCCTGTGAAGTATCTTCTCCACCGCAGAACTCCAGTAGGCATTGAAAAGCCAAACTACAAAATCTGTTCAGGCAACAACTCAACAATTCTTGACAGCCAGTTACAAACCCAGAATTTGGTGTAGCTAGATGAACAAACCATAGTTTGTTCAAACAAACCAGTGTTTGTCCCAAGAAGGTCATGTTATATCTCTTATGTTCCTACTGGCTAACAGACTGCCTCCAATTAGCAATGTTAAACAAGGTAAATTGGATCTATCCAGACAAGAATAACAAGTTCTGTGAATTAGCACCTGCAGACAGAGCAAGGACAGAAGCGCCAGCACGTGGGTCACTGTATCCATCGTATCCTTGAGGATGGATAGAGCCCTGACATCTGTGAAAGAATTCATGCATTGTTCTACAATTAATTAATTAATTAATTAATTAATTAATTTGTTTACTATTTGAACTAGTAATATGTGAGATATTATGTTAGATGCCATAAGCCTTAATTCTTTCCCCTCCCCCATTTTTCTTTTTCTTTTTCTTTTTTTTATTTATTTAGTACAGGGTCTCACTATGCAGCTGGGACTCATAGCGATCCTCCTGTTCTACGCCTCCCCAGCGCTGGGATTACAGGTGTGTGCCACAATGCCCAGACTCTGTTGCCAGCTCAGTGAGCCCAGGGGTGGGGTCAGGGAGGCATTCTGTGCCAAGGATCAAACCCTGGTCCCTGCACTTGCCTAAGCAGGCACTTAGTCCACTGAACTATCTCACCAGCCCTCCCCCAAAAGATTTAAATTAAATAAATGCATGTCATACATATAAAAATATACATATTACAAGGGAATACATACCCAAACATTAAAAAAAAAAAAAAAAAAAAAACTCTTGCAAAAGTTTGAAGGAGAATGACATACTTTAGGGAACATTATCAACCCATTTACCTCATCACCACAATGAAATCTGGTGCCAAACACCTAGTAGAAAATGCTAGAGTACTTATCCTCTGCTCCCTGGATTCTTCCAACTGCTACTGTAACAAATCCACTTAAAGTCGAACACTGCGTACTTCCGGATGTAGGGTACTTCTTGATTTAGGCTACTTCCGGGTATAGGCTACTTCCGGGTGTAGGCTACTTCCGGATGTAGGGTACTTCCAGACATAGGGTACTTTCTGATGTGGGGTATTTCCATTTCAGTTCCAGGCATCCTTAAGAATTGGTAATTTCTAAGAGCCGGCCAGATTGATCCCCTGTGTGCCGTACAGGCTCCACCCCCGGGGAGCGCTGAGACTGCAATTGAAACTGGGCATGGTAGCATGCGCCTGTAATCCAGCGCATGGGAAGCTGAACACAGGAGGATCACTATGAGTGTAATGTATGAAGTGAGACCCTGTAGATCCTGTAGACCCTGTCCTAAATACAGAAAAAAAAAAAAAAAAATTGATAATTTCTTTCCTTAACTGAATAAAAACAAATTTCCTAAAACTTTCACCCACAGTCTTAGATCTTCCTCTGGTGACTTTCAGAATCATTTTATTTTCCCTTTAGGATTTTATAATTCAAGAAAACTCTAAGTACTGTTAATCTTAAACTGTACCTTCTCCTATGTCTGTTATTTTTAAATATACAGATGTCTTTATTCAAAGGAAGAACTAAACCTCCCAATTTCTATTATTGTTGAATTTTATTAGTATACCATTAAGCTTTTCAATAGTTTCAATCAAGTTGACATTAATGAATGACATTGTCATCATTCAAATAACCAAAGGTCTATGTAATACAAGTACTAACCTCTTAGTCCTCCCTTTCCTTCGCAAGGGCATCGTGAGTAACTTTGCTAGCTACACATCTGGAACATTCCATCAAGCCATCCATTGGGTATCTTATTCAAAACATTGAAAGTGAATTGTCACTGCATGATTTGATCACAGTAAATCTATCTGAGTCTTGGTGATCAATGTTTCCTTTTCCAAAACTCACTTTTTTGAATAATAGTACTATACTATGCCAGGCCCTCCAGTATTCTGGGTGCTCTATAGAAGAAATCTAGGACTTTTCTAAATCAACCAGGCTTTTTGACGATAATGAGATTTAAGAAATCTCAGGCTATAGCTGCATTCACTTAAAAAGCAGCTCCTAACCTGCAGAGAACGTGCATGCATGCATATTAATGCATATTATATTTGTGATATTAATTATTCTATACAATAAATGAAAATATAATTAAGTAAATATAATTTTCTACTTTAGAAGAGGCAAAGGTCCCTAAACAAAGATTTAAAAGGAAAAACAGGTTAAAATATGCTCGTCTTTGCTTTGAGGAAATGAAAACTATTAAACAAGTAAATCAGCAAGTATGGGTGTGGCTGGACACAGGGTTGGCAAGGGAAACAATTTAATACAGCACACGTAATTTTTTAGGATTACTTTATAGGAGTCACCCAAAGAGTTAAATATAAAGAGTACAGGAAATCTGTCTGCACTCTGAAGACCCAAAGAATCCAGCTGAGGGCCTGGATCCCATGGCATTGCCTGCATGAGTCCAGCTGAAGACCTAGACTTACAAGTTGACCCCCAGTTGTCAATCCACCACAGGTGTCTAGCCGACCTTTGTTATAATTTTATTTAATAATGATTTGATGTATGCAACAAAGTGCTTGTATTCTCTCAAATCCATAAGCTAGATTCTCAAACTCTAAGGTAGGAGATAGAATGAAGAGGTAGAGCCTTTGGGGGGAATTTAGTCATGAGTTAGAGACCTTTTGAATGAGATTAGAGCCCTTCATAAAAGAGAATGTGCAGGTCTCACCTGTGCTTCCCACCACAAGAGGCATAGCAAGCGTCCTCATCTGTGTGACAGGAACATCACCAGCCGCTGAAGTGCCCCACTTTGGCCATTACAGACTCACCACCTCCAGACCCATGAACAATACTGTAAATTCATGTTATTTATAAGCTCTGCAGCTCGCGGTATTTTGTTACAAGTGCCAAGATAAACTAAAATAGTGTATATCCATCTTCATATGCACTGTAAATCAAAGTTCTTTCTTCCTGTTTTCATCACCAACACTAAATTTATGGGGCTGGTATGAGGTCAGGAGTAGGACCGTGGCTCACCATGCCCCAGGGATTTCTTCCAACTTGGATGATTCCACTGGCCTACATTCTGCGCGGCTCAGTCTTCCCTATAATCGGAGCCACGTGTGGGCCTCTCCAGTCCTGTTCTCACAGTAACATAATGGTGAACTAGGGCTCGGATTTTACTTACGTGGCCGCATACTTTGGTAACAAGAAAACTCATTCTTCTAACTACGCAGACTCACAGTCTATGAAAGTGTAGGAAGCCCCGTAGGTGGAAAATAATACAAAAGTAAATTTGTTCTTGTGTGTCTAATAATTTTCTCAGTCACAACACAACATAAAATATTGTACCACCTGGGAAAATTTTCTCAAGCACAAATGCAGAGTAGTTTGATGTCTGAAAATATCTGGTAAACCTCGGAGCAATAAATATCCAAGGCCAGAAAATAATGACTTCTTATTAAAAAGAACCAGATGGGGACGAGCTGGAGAGGTTCCGAGGACAGAACACGCCGCCCGACCCTGGGGCACTGGAATCGAGCAGACATGCATTTCCCAGATATTTATGAGCTTCTGTGACGGATACTAACGATGCCTGAACCAAGACCCAGAGGGAACCAGAATCGAGAACTTCCCACCAAATATGTTCTCTCGCCTCATACAGGCCCCACCCTGACACTCAAGAACAGGACTGGACGACAGCAAGGGCACACTTTGCAAAGCTGCACAAGGGCGTTGGTCTCCTGTCCACGGCGCTGCCTCTTCTGCGACTGCTCACCCCGCAACCCATGTCTCTGCTGGCCTACGTGTCTCATCCCAGGACACCATTTGCAGTACGGGCAGGTGATGCAGATTTATCAGAACCTGCTCCTAATCAGAGCGCCCTTTCCCTCAGGGCTTCTCATTTCAGTGATGGACTCGAAAGAAAATAATTAAATGAACTGCTTTCACTTACAGCCAGGCGTACGTGTAGGCTTCAATTTATTCTGTAGTACAGTATTTTCACTGTTTGTGAACCAACATATTTTAATCCATCAGTCCTGCTTCTGAGGATTCTTCATTATAGCATAATTACACCTGAACTATAAAACTGAGATTTTCCTAGAAATGTTTTTAAGCAACAAATTTAAAAATAGAAATACCCAAATGAAAAGCAATAGGATTTAATAAACTATGTCACATGATACTTTGCTATTAAAATGGTATCTGTATAAATCTACATCTTAAACTGTAAGGTATTTATGATATATTAAGTTAAAAGATACATTTTATTAACACAGAACCCCACATTTTAAAAAAGTAACATTTATTGTATAGACACTCCCTTGGGTATGTGTGTATGTATGTGTCAAGCACACTGCTATGCGCCTGACGAACAAAAAACCATGAAGTCATGTGTGGCGGCACAGGCCTATAATCCCAGCACTCAGGATGCTGAGGCAGGAGGATGGACACATGTTTGAGGCCAGCCTGGGCTGCAAAAGTGAGTTCAAGGTTATCCTGTACTACACAGCTAGACCCTGTCACAAAACAAAAAACAAAACACAAACACAACAATAACCACAAAAACACGCATGGCCTGTACCCATGTGGAGCACATAACAGAGTGTCCAATGTCGAGGGACATTAGCCAAAGTCAAGAGACTAAGTCTGTGTACTCAGGGAGCTTGTGTTTTAGTTTTAATTGTACCCTTCTCTTGGCACAGAAACTTATAATGTTAAAATAATAACTTCAGCATTTTTATAATTGCAAAATGTTCTCTTTTTTCCCTCAGACTACTTGAAACATAATTAAAGGGCAGAATTTGGATGGTCATCAGAGTTTGTTAGTGAGGCAAATGCAGTTGTGCTGATTAATTGGTACAAACTCCCAGTTATAACATGAGAAAGATCTGGGGCCACACAGCACAGAAAGGTGAGTACAGTTTATACTATCCTGTCATCTCACCTAAAATTTCTGAAGCGGACATTTCACGAGCCCTCACACCCACACAAAACACAGTAATGGAAGTTTTAATTAATTTGCTTCTCAGTCATTTTGTAACAATGTACCTACATGAAGTTATCCCACTACACACTTTGAATATATACAACTTTTGTCAATTATGCCTCAATAAATCTGCGCAAAAGGCAGAATTCAGAGTGGCATTTCTGAGTGTGAATACCCCAATCCTGCTATCCTGCCCTCTTTTCATGGAATTCTTGTGCTTCCTGTGGCCATCCCCAGGAGAAAGAAGTATAAACTACACTTGTGCTGTAATTATTTCTAGAGTACTGAGACTTTTGATTTTCTTCTGTAAATTTATTAGTGGTACTTCTAAATCTGTTATATAAAGTTTAGGCAAAAGTTATTTATGATACAAATTGTCAGAGCAGGATTTATTAACCTTTAAATAAATGAAGTAAAGTGTTTTTATTTAAAAAAGGGTCAGGTCATGTTTTTTAAAAGGGTCAAAGTAGAAAGCAATTAAACATTTTTGACCCTACGCCTGATTAGAAAACCATCAGGAGTGAATGCCAGAGTGTGTGAACCAATTAAACCTGCAAGATAAGGGAAGACAGCACTGATTAATGTACTTGGAAATCAAGCTTTAGTTGAGGTCTGTTGAACAAGAAAAGCAGACCAACTGCTTTGTTCAAAAGCGACCCTAACTTTGATTTTATGGGAGACAAAGTAAAGGTGACAAAACAGTTCACTTTC